>NW_006399844.1:3671726-3753864 GCF_000299155.1 Elephantulus edwardii | reverse complement strand
AAGGAATAAATAAAAAATATTTTACATGTTGTATAATTATATAATTACTATGGATCTATACCCATTATTACATTGCCTTCTCAAGCCCCCATAGAATGCTTCTTATTCCTTCACCCCCACATCTGCCCATCACTATCTGCTATCTAGTGATTTCCACCTTGGAAACCTGATAAAGGGCTACTATGAGACAGAACTGAGTCAGCAGGCCTGAATTTGGGGGATTTTCTCTTTACACAGCTCCCTGTCCATCATCTGACTTACACATCTGGAGGTGAATGTTTCTGTGAATCTCCACCCCATTTCCCCAGTGACACTAACCAAAAATTTGGTGGTTTGAATCCATTAACTGTCCGTAGGAGCAAGATCAACTTGATCTTTCAACCTGGTGGCCGTGGAGACACATATATTTAAGCACTCAGTGAGGAAACAAGTTTGGTGGTGCAAATTTACCCAGAGGAGTTTCAGAGGAAAGACCTGTTAATCTTCTTCTCAAAAGTCACAGCCATTGAAAACCTTGAGGAGAACATTTCCACCTGGAAACACTTAGGACGTATCGAGTCAGCATCAACTCAGCGCTACCTAGTTTTGCGCGCAAGCACACACACGCACGCACACACACACACACACACACACACACAGATAGAGATGTGTATATGTGTGTGTATGTGTTTAATGACTATATTATCCATTGCTTATGTGTCAATTCCATGACATTGATCAATATAGTGACTGCAATGGTAGCTAATGCACAGCCAAGAATTGTGAAGATGGCATAGGATGAAGCAGGGCTTTGTTCAGATATACAGTCACTATGATTCATAATCAACTCCAAGGCACTTAACAACAATAGCAAAATAATAACAAACCCCTCACATGCTACCAGCCCCAAACCATGCCCATTCCTCAACCCAAAACAGGCATTACTCTTAGTGTCATAAGATCTCTATGCTATATCCTGTCTTGTATAATTTTATAAAGACAGACACCAAAATTTAGACATGAAAAAGGAAGCAAAAGGACATTGTCCTGTGCTCTGCCCATGTCTTATACTCTGTCCATGAGGCCTATGCTCTGTGCATGGACCCTGTGTTCTGCCCTAGGGTCCCATGCTCTGAGTGGCCTCTGCTCCTCCCATGACCTGTGCTCTGGTCGAGTGTCTCAAGCTCTGAGTGTCCTGTGCTCTGCCCATGTGTCCCCGGCTCTGGCTAAGTGTCCCGTGCACTGTCCATGTGTCCTGTTCTCTGTCAGAAAGATGCACACTCTCTTTCATGCGATTTACAGCCTCTGAAAACCCACTGGAGTATCAGCTATGAGTAAGTTCTAATTTGACAGCGCTTAACAAGTGTGCTCTCTCCAAGTGTCCTCTGCTCTGAAACAATATTGTCCTATATTAATTTCTTCTTTCTCTTACTCACCCAGACTTTTAGTTCAGTTTGCTAAGAGATGCTTTAAAGAAGTAGTCAGTAGGTGTGTGTGTGTGTGTGTGTGTAGAGAAAATAATGTGTATATAGCAGCACCTGGGAAAATATTTAATATCTGGCATTTTCCTGTCAGTTTATCTTTCCCCCTCAAATATGCAAATGTGAAAGAGGATCAATTTCTTTTTTGATCTTAACTGTTTAGACCACTCTCTTCTATCTACCCCAGCACTTTCACTATTCATAAAGATGAATTGTCCTCCCAAAGATATGCTGTGAGGTATACTCTTCAAAGTGGGGTTATGTATAGTTAGAAGAGAAAGGCTCAAGTGAGTAACTTTTATTCTAACAGACATTAGGAAAATGAGCAAAATTTCCAACATCACCTGAACCACTGCCTTTTATATCTGGATGTGGTGCTTTCAAATAATTTTTATCATCTGTTGTTTCTAAGGATTGAATGTGAAGGAATGGTGACACACGGCATCAATGGAGACTGGCCCGGAATGGAAGCTCTGGTCCAGGTGGATCTTGTTGTTGTTGTTAAGTGCTGTTGAGTCGTAGACGACTCATAGCATCATTCCTCATGAACAAAAGACCTGAACAATTGTGTAACTGTTGTAGTTTCTCCAGGTTCATAGGGTTTCCGGAGGCAAGCTAGTTCAGAAGTGGATGCCACTCTTTGCTTACAGGCTTGTTTTAATCGGGGAGCTCCACCAAACACTGTCCAATATGGGTCACCATTATCACATCTGACACATCAGTGTCACAGTGTTTCAGCTTCACAGCAAACACAAGTTATCTCTGTACAGCAAATAGACATACCAGTGCTATACCACTGAGAAGATTGTTTGACCAAAAACAATTAAAACCAGGTCTGAGGGCCTCACACTAAAATCTCCCATCTTTGGATTGGTAGCATCACTTTCTATCCACTAGGCCAACAGCTCTCTCTATGTTGTTGTTGTTGTTAAGTGTCATTGAGTCATAGACAACCCACAGTGACCCTATGAACAAAAGACCTGAACACTTACATAACTTTCATCTTTTCTCCACATTCATAGGGGTTTCTGGAGGCAAGCTATTTTGGAAGTGGATGCCACTCTTACTTCCAAGCTTTTTTTAATCAGGAAGCTCCATCAAACACTGTCCACCATGGGGAACCATTAACACATTTGACACATCAGTGTCACAGTGTTCAACTTCACAGCAACTACAAGTTACCATTGTATGGCAAGTGGACACACCAGGGCTATATGACCTAGAAGAATGTTTGAAGAAAACCAATGAAAAAAAGGCCTGAGGGCCGCGGATTAGAAGTCACCCACCTTTGGCTTAGTAGCATCATTTTCTGTCCACTAGGCCAGTGGATCATTCTCTGTGTTGTTGTTGTTGTTAAGTGCCATCGAGTTGTAGGTGACTCATAGAGACCTTATGAACCAAATCCTCAACACTTGTGTGACTTTCATCCTTTCTGCAGGTTCATAGGGTTTCCAGAGGCAAGTTATTTCAAAGTGGATGCCACTCCTCCTTCCAAGCTTGTTTTAACTGGGGAGCTCCATCAAACACTGTCCATCATGGGTAACCATTATTGCATTTGACACATCAGTGTCACAGAGTTCAGCATCACAGAAACCATGAGTTACCTCTGTATAGCAAATGGACAGGCCAGGGCTATACCACCTAGAAGAATGTTTGGCCAAAAACAATTTTTATGATGTACTGGGCTACCTGTGACTTCTTTCCAAGGGTTTATTTCCACTTTGACATTTCCCTAATCCTGTGCTTTCTATCCGCTTTAGATTCTATCTTCTGTGAACCGTTTCTTGGGATGCTCCTGTTGTTTTGTGTCTTTCTCTCTCCTGTTTGAGTTCCAACTCCAGTTAGTTTTGCTGCCTGGAAGCTCCTCCACTTCCAGCTGCAGACAGTCTATCTCATCTTCAGAGTTCTTCCTGAAGAGCCACTGAGCCAATTCAGCAGACCAGTGGCCTCACTCAGCCTGACACAATTTTTGTTCCAGTTGTTTAATTGTAGCTGCCATGTGATTGGTTTTCGCTTCCAAGCAAACCTGTAGTTCAGTTTTGCTCTAAATCTGAACTTCACAATTTAAAGGCGCATTTAAGCTTGAGAACGTGAGGTCATCTGGCTGTTGCTGTAGAGACGCCAGCTCCTGCTTCTGCCGTAGCTCCTTTTCCAGCATCTTCCTGCTGGTCTTATCTGCAGCTTCTCCCCAACATCCAGTCGTAATGGTGTCTCTTCTTTTAAATGCTTTATTGCTCCACTCACTCAGTGTTTGCCCTTCTGAAATTTTCTCTTGCTTAGGACTCTTTTGATTGAATTCTAGTATGTAGGAGCTTTCTTCTTTAACTCTTCCCATCTCTCTGTAAGATAGCAATCCTCTTGTTTGCAGCTGCAAGCTCCTCAGTGTTGTGTTGCATCTTTCTAATGCCTCCACTTCTTTCTCCCAAAGGTTGTTTACAGCTGAGCTCGTCTCCAACCACTGAGGTCCAGAACCTCAGTGATCTGACCATCTCCTTTACCACCTTTACTGCTGTTCCCATCCTTGAAATTCATGGAAAATTCTAAAACTCCAATCTGAGTGTCTGCATCCTCTCCTTTCACACAGAACTTGTGTTGTGGGCAGAGGTGCCCCAGGTTGCTGTGGGTTGAGGTGCCTGAGGCTGCTCTGGGATGAGCTGTCCCAGTGTGCTGTGGGCTGAGAAGCTCCAGGCTGCTGTGGGCTGAAGTACCCCTGGGTACTGTGGGCTGAGGTGCTTCAGGCTGCTATGGGCTGAGGGGCCCCAGGCTGTTTTGGGCTGAGGGGCCCCAGTCTGCTGTGGCCTGAGGTGGCCCTGGTTGCTGTGGGCTGAGATGGTCTAGGATGCTGAAGTGTTCCAGGGCTTGTAGGCTGAAGTGCCCCAGGACTTGTGGGCAGAGGTGCCCCAGGCTGCTGTGGGCTGAGGTGCCCCTGGTTGCTGTGGGCTGAGATGGTCCAGATGCTGAGGTGCTCCAGGGCTTGTAGGCTGAAATGGCTCAGGACTTGTGGGCAGAGGTGCCCCTGGATGCTGTGGGCTGTTTGTCCAAGATGCTGAGATGCTCCAGGGCTGTGGATTGAGGGTTCCCGGGCTGCTATAGGCTGAGGTGCCCCTGGATGCTGTGGAATGAGGTGGTCCAGGATGCTGAGGTGCCCCAGGACTTGTGGGCAGAAGTGTCCAAGGCTGCTGTGGGCTGAGGTGCTACAGGCTGCTGAAGTGCTCCAGGGTTTGAGAGCTGAGGTTCTGATCATGGCTGCAGTTCTGATCATACCAGGATTTTACTCACCTGCTTCAGTGTGGTTTATAGTGATTGGCTCAGCACAGGGACACGACTCACCGCTATGGAATCCTGGGCTCACTGTGTACCCCCGTTAGATCCAGGACTTCTTTTTTTCTTTTTTAATCGGATTCTTCTCACAACATTCTTCCACAGTGAAAACATGCCACCTGTCTCTAGCAAAGTCTATGAAAGAGCCACCTGTACTTTCTGTTCAGTGCAGCTTACTTACCAAGTCTGCCGTGTCATCTGACAGCAAATATCTGACAACAGTGAGTGTCACCAATGAGACACTCTTTCTGAGCCAATGGAAAAGGACATGTTTCCAGGTTTAGATGAAATGAAGGTGATTTGTCTATCCTGGAGATAGTTAGAGGTTAGTTCTCCTTCTCAAGTGGTACAAACATGCAGCACACGTAGCTCCTCAAGTCCCCCCACAGCCATGGAGTCCCCCCCTGTGGTTTTCTCGAAGGTGGCAGAAGCCGAAGGCTGACCTGACGAACGGCTAGGAGCTGAGAGCCCACGCTGAGCTGGCAGGAGTGTTAGCTCCAGAGTACCTTACACTGATGCATCTGGGTCTCACCTAGTAGGGAATCAGCCTTCCTGCCCTGGGAAGGCCAAACACCGCCATCAAGTAGACTCTGACTCCTAGAGAGAGAGGTTTTCAAGGCTGTCAGTCCTTGTGGGAGCAGAATCCCTCATCTTCCACCCACTGAGTCAGTTTGCACTGCTTGACTTTCAGTTTGCAGACTAATACCCACAAGTAACCTTTGGCCGCAGTACAGGCCCCTGGGAAGCCTGGGTTACAGGTATGTCACAGCTTAGCCAGACATGTCCCAGTAGAAAGGGTCTAGGTGGATATGGTGGCTCCTGTGCGCACACAGACCCTAGGAAGCTCTTTTCAGAACCACAGTTAGAAATTCTATCCAGTGGGTGTTGTAGCTTGGAAAAAGAATTTACTCAAACACAATTCTGCAAAATGATAATGGAATCATTCTCCGTAGAGCCAGAGATTTGGCTGTCACTTTCATCACCTTGGGCTAAATCTACCTAAACCATTAGCATCGTCAGCCAGAGCCTTTGGGGGTTGGCTCTGCCTCCTTCCTCATCCCATTGGCTTCTCTATTCAGATCTTAGGCTTGAGATGTTCATATTGTAGTGAACTGAGGTGTTCGAGGGTGCAGTGAGCAAGTGGGCTGAAGTGTTTAGCCTCCGTCTTAAGATGTTAAGGGTAGAGTACACTTTAGTGTTTCAGTCAGCAGTGGCTTTGATGTGTCAGGCTGCAGTGGAGACTACCATTCCAGGCTGCAATGGGTCATGATGCTCCAGGCTGCATTGGACTCAGGTGTTCCAGGCTGCTGAGGGCTGAACAGGTCAGGATGCTGATGTGTTCAAGGCTACTGTGGGCTCAGCTGTTCAGGCTGCATCTGGGCTGATGTGTTCCAGGTTGCAGTGAGTTGAAAAGTTCCAGCCTGCTGTATGTAGGTTGAGATGTTCAGGCTGTACTGGGCTGAGGTGTTCGGGCTGCTGTTTTGGCCCCCAATTGCCTGAGATGTTAAAGGTGGAGTGGACTCTGGTGCTTCAGGCTGTGGGAGACTGAGACTCTAGTGAACAGTGATTTCCCAGGCTGCAGTGGACAGAGAGTTTAGCCTGCTGTGGGCTGCAGATTTTCAGCCTCCAATGGGCTGAGATGGATGTTGATGTTTCAAGCTTAAGGTAGAGAGTGGTGTCAGTGGATCGTGATGTTCTAGGCTTCATCTGGACTGAGGTGTTCACACTGCATTGCACTGACATATTCCAGGTTGTCATGTGCTGAGCTGCTCCAGACTGCTTGGTGTGAGCAGATGTGTCCTGGCCGCAGTGGGCTGGAGTGCATTAGACTGCTCTAAGCTGATGTATCCTAGGCTGCTGTGGCCTGACATGCTCCAGGCTGCTCTGAGCAAATGTATTCCAGGCTGTTGTGGGCTGATATGCTTCAGGCTGCTGTGGGCTGATATGCTTCAGGCTGCTGTGCTCCAGGCTACGGTGGCTGATGTGTTCAAGGCCGTGAAGGACTAATGATTTCCAGGCAGCTGTGAGCTGAGATGTTCAGGCTGTATGTACTCATTCGTTCCACGCTGCCTGGGGCTGAAGCGTTCCAGGCTGCTGTGGGCTGGTGCATTCCGGCCTGTTGTGGGCTGCTGGATTCCAGGCTGCTGTGGGCTGGTAGGCTTCATGCTGGAAAGGACTAATGTATTCCAGGTGACTATGAGTGGAAATGTTCAGGTTGCATTGGCTAAAGTGTTCCAGGCTGCTCAGGCTGACGTCTTCCGAGTACCATGGCTGATGTGGTTTAGGCTGTTGAGGACTGTTGTGTTGTAGGGTGAGACATTCAGGGACATTGGGCTGATGTGTTCCAGGCTACAACAGACAAAAGTGTTCCAAGCAGGTGTGGGATGAGTTGTTCAGGCTTCATTGGACTCAGCTGTTTAGGTAATTTGTCCCACGTTGTTGTTGTTGTTGTTGTTATGTGCCGTCGAGTCACTTGCGACTCATAGCGACCTTATGTACAACAGCCCTAAACTCTGCTCTGTCCTGTGCCAGTTTCACTGCCTCTGACACACCCATCCTGATTACCCCCGTCGCTGAATCAATCTACCTCATAGAGGGTCTTCTCCTCCTGTGCTGTCCCTCTACCCTCCCAAGCATGATGTCCCTCTCCAAGGACCTCCTTACATGTCCAAAGTATATCAGACAAAGCCCCAGACCCTGTGAACGAAAGTACTCAACACTTGCGTGACTTTCTTCCTTTCTCCAGGTTCATAGGGTTTCCGGAGGCAAGCTATTTATGGAACTGGATGCCACTCCTCCTTCCAGGTTACTACAGGATGAGGTATTTCAGCGTTCTATGCGCTGACATGTTAAAAGTAGACTGGACTTTGGGTTCAGCTCTGGTGGCTGACACATCCTCTTCTGTCCTTCCCTCCTGCTAATGTGTTTCAGACACTATGGGCCCACAGAGAGATAGAACACCCAAATCGGGGCAAAACCTCACTGCCAGTGAGTCAGAAATGACTCTCAGGTGACCCTCTAGCAGCTTTTCACAGGCTTTAAACCGCAGGGGAAGAGCTTGCCATCTTTCTTTGGCAGAGCTGTTGGGGGATTATAACTGTGTGCTTTTGGATCAGCCGAACAAGTCCTTACCATGAGGCCACCAGAGCTTCGTGACCTTGTGAAAACAATGTGGACCCTGTGAAATTCCATGACCTCTTAAAGCTCACAGGCAGTGCTGTCTGTGTTTCAGAGGAGAGCTAGGGGACCCCTTTTGTGCTTTTCTGACTGTGATGGTAGAGGGTGCCTCTCAGTGGAAGTGGGGTATCATAGAAGTGGGGTAGCAGGGGGTAGGGCAGCAGGGAGTGGGGCCCCACCTCACTCACCTACTCTTACCCCAGCTCCACTCACACATTGCCTTCCTACTCTGAGGCACTGGCTGCCTCCTCCACTCAGAGAGTTAGGTATGAGTCATTTCAGAAGGGGCCCCTATGTATCCTTTATCTTAAAAATGGCCACTTTGGCCTTGGGTTCCTCAGGACTGGGGTTGGGTTGCTCCACCCTGCAAGACCTCCATGTTGGCCAGACCATGGAGAGCAGTGTGGTGGCTCAGGGCAGACATGGCCAGGTGTGTTAGCTGGGGAGGTGAGTCTGTACTTTAGAGGAGGGACATTTTAGGTGGGGATGCTTGTCAAGCAACCAGCCATGTCAGGAATAGCAGACCCAAATGACAACTTCCGGCTAAGTTTTGAACTTCCTGCTACATCATCCCATTGGCCCAGACTCAAGCCCTAAAAGGAGGAAAGGAGTCAGCCATGTACATCCCCAAGCCCTCAAGGCTCAAGGTTGCTCTCTGTTTCTTTCGTTTCCTTTCTCTGGACGTACATTAGCTGAAAAATTACCCTTTGCTTTCACCTTTATTACTGGTCTTGTTGAGTTTCTTCGCACTAAGCCACACATATCTTAGTGGTTGTGGAGTTTTCAGACTTATTTCAACAGGGGATCAGCCAATTAAAACACAACACAACACAACACAACACAACACAACAAAACAATATCCCCCCAAAAAACCAATCCCTTACCAATTACAAAAGAATATTGTCTGATGGAGTGTTGGAAGAGAAACTCTCTAAGAGAAAGACACTACTAGTGGACTCAAACCATTTGCCTTTGGGACTGCAGTACAGCTTCTTACTCTCAGGCCACCACAGCTCCACAGCTGCTATCATGGGCTTCAACATTGCACTGGCTGGGTTCCATTCCAGTCTTTTGGACATGGAGTCTTGGTGAGTTGGCAACAACTTGTCAAAGACCCTGCAATTGAGGGCCTCAGGCAGGCTAGTCAGAGCTCAGGGGGCGAGGCTGGTTCTGGATGATGAGCTCACAGAGCTGGGAAGTTCTAGAAGGCCCAGGGCCTTTTTTAACCTCTGATCACCAAGCTCAGGCTGGACTGTGGGGTCAGGGGTGCCCCATGTGGGAGCAGGGTTTAGGGGTTGACTGCTGCTGCTGTTCTGTCATCGTTGTCTCAGCTCCGGTGAGGGAGGACTCTTGGTCGGTGAGTCCCCAACCCTGGGTTGGGCTGGCCATAGGGGCATGGAGAAAGCAAGATGGTGAATAGCAGTTGAGGGGACCTGGCCTGGGAGAGTGGTGCGTTGGGAGGAAGAGAACTTCACTGGCAAGTCTCTGAGTCATCGCCCCTCACTCTTGTATCTCTCAAGCCGTTCAGATATGCTCAGAATGAGATTACTCTTGAGCCACTCCCGCAGAAGGCAGGACTATCACTGTGCAGCAGTCAGTGTGGTTTCGGTGCCTGTAAACTGTGGATGTAATACCTACTTCCTTGAGTTGCTGAGGAGTTTAGATGAGACGAAGTTAGAAAACATGAGGAAAAGCCCCGGCCCCGTGTTGGACATATTTGAAGAGCTCAGGGATGTTAATTGCTTTCCTTCCTCTCATTCCTCCCACTTGGATGGGGAGGGTTCATCCTCCTACAGTCTGGATGCTCTCACGCTCTTCAGTTCATTGAAGAAACGTTCATTGAGCAGTCTGTGCTAGCTGGCTGGACACTGTCCTTGGGAAACTCACTTTGTGGGAAATCTAATCTAGCAATCTAGTTATGATCAAGTGTGATAATGGGTGGGAGGGGACAAGTAAAGGTTGCTTATGGGAGTATGTGGGGGGGGACAGCGGCTTGCCGGGAGTGTCTGGCTGGGGACCTCTTATGTCCAAACATAAACGAATGGATTGAGAAGTTATGGTACATTCACACAATGGAATACTATGCAGGATGCAGGAGTAATGATTCTGTAAATTATTACCTAACTTGGGAGGGACTGGAAAGCATTATGCTGAGTGAACTAACTCAGTCCCACAAGGATAAATATTGCATAAATCCATTGTTGTAGAATGAGTATAAAGATTCAGGAAGGGTGGGAGAGGCTGGAAGAAGAGGGATGTGGATGTATAGGGGGAGAGGGGATTAATTATTGGGTGGTACAATTTGATGGGTGGGAGGTGAGGGAAATTGAAAGAATTTGTTCAAATTTGTATTTGAATTTTGTAAATAAACTAGTAGGGGAAAAAAGAGTGAACCACACAAAGGGAGAATCAACCTTCACACTCTTTCGATGCTGTGGAGTCAGGATACACTCATTTCTGGCCCTCCACTGAGTTTTTGGAGGCTGTAAATCTCATGGGAAAACATTGCTCATCTTTTGCCTACAGAGTGGCTGGTGGATTCGAACTGCCAGACAGGCGTCACCTTGGTTAGAAGAAGCACAATTCTCTGCTGACCACACTATCAGAGCTGGCACCCTTCAACAGTGCTCCATCATCAGCTCTTCTGTCTGCATAGTCGACCCAGTACTGCATGCCCCAGCCCCGAGGACCTGTTCCTCACACTTTCTTCCAGCTCTGCTGCATTGTTCATACATGATGGCTTTCACGTCTAGAACATCAATCTCTTTTCCATTATAGATGAACACAAAAAGGAACTTCTTCCCCCCTTTATGCATTAATACTCACATTTGAAAGGTCATCTCAGGTGTAAATTCCCTACCCACACTTTCCGGGAGAGCCACTGAGTATGAGGATACGGAGGAAAAGAGTCCAGTATTCTAGACTTCAAGGCCATCATGCAGGAACAATGCGGCAGGGCTAGAAGACAGTGTGAGGGGCAGGTATCGGGGCTGGGACATGCACAGCTGTGTCGACTAAGCTGAGGGGTTAGCTGTAAGATGAGGGCGAACCATTGAAGCAGGGGAGTGTTTTGGCCAGAAGGTTTTTTTATTTTGTTAGCTTTCTTAAGTGATCTGTATTGGTGACTATGCTTCACAGAACAATTAGAAAGATAGGGGGTCGTGATTGGACACAAGAAGACCACCAGGTAAGTCAGGATAGGATGGCGGTCTGAACTGGAAGAGAGGCAACGGTTATAGTGGGAAGGCAGAATCAACAGGATTTGGGGGCTTGTTGGTTGGGTATGGAAGATGACCGAGTGATAAAGAGTAAATAGTAAGGAATGACATCCACAATTCTAGTTTGGATAAGTGGGTGAATTTGAACGTCTTAGATCACAGAGGGAAGATAAAAAGAATAAAAGGTTTTGGCAGAAAGTTTTGTCCTGATTGACAGCATTCGTTTTTCTTTTCTTTTAATTTCAGAAATTGCTGTTTTACATTTGTTATTATTAGGTGCTGCCATGCTATCTTCAGCTCATAGTGACTTTCTTTTATACTAGTTTATTTACAAAATTTGAATACATTGTTTTTGAGAACAGATTCTTCCAATTTCCCTCACTCCTCACCCATCAAATTATACAACTCCATGATTAATCTCCGCCCCATCCCCGCACATCCGCATCCCTCTGTTTCCACCCTCCCCCACCCATCTTGGATCCTTATACTCATTCTATAATAATGGTTTTATATAATTGTCTTTGTGGGACTGAGTTAGTCACTCAGCATAATTCTCTCCAATCCCTCCGAAGTTAGGTAATAATTTACAGAACCATTGCTTCTGTGTGCTGCATAGTATTCCATTGTGTGAATGTACCATAATTACTCAATCCATTCATTTGTGGTTGGACATTTGGGCTGTTTCCATGTTCTTGCAATGATGAATAATGCTGCTATGAACGTTGTTGTACAAATCTCAGTTTGTGCCTCTGTTCTCATTTTTTCAGGGTATATTCCAAGCAGTGGAATAGCTGGGTCATATGGAATTTCTATGTTCAGCTTTTTGAGGAAGTGCCAAACTGTCTTCCAGAATGGTTGTACCATTTTACAATCCCACCAACAATGTATAAGAGTTTCTTTCTCGCCACATCTTCTCCAACATCTATTACTTGCTGCCCTGTTAAATTTCGCCACTTTTGCTGGAGTGAGATGGTACCTCATTGTGGTTTTGATTTGCATCTCTCTTATTGCCAGTGATTTGGAGCATTTCTTCATGTGTCTCTTGGCCATTTGAATATCTTCCTCTGTGCAAATTTTTCCATGTCTTTTACTCATTATCTAATTGAGCTATCAGTCTTTTTCTTGTGGAGGCCTAGGATTATTCTGTAAACTTTCAGTATGAGAATCTTGTCTGGGATGGTATTACTGTTTGTTCCCAGCTGGTGGGTTTTCTTTTCACTCTGTTGGAAAAAGTTTTTGATGCGCACAGGGATTTAATCTTTAGAAGGTTCCATTGATCAATTTTATCCTCTACAGATTACACATTTCTGGCTGTATTTGGCAGTCTCTTTATACCACAGACTAGGCCTTCTAAGCTTGATTCCTGTTTGTCTCTTAGGAACTTTATGGTTTTGGGTTTTACTTCCAGGTCTCTGATCCACCTTGCATTGACTTTTGTGTATGGTGAGACGTGGATCCTGTTTCAGCTTTCTGCAGGTGGAAGTCCAGTTTGGCCAGTACCATTCGTTGAAGAGGTAGACAGCACTAGTTTAAGGTGTCTGTGGGATACTGGTTGGGGATGTCCAAGCTGCTGTTGCACATGAAGTCTGCAGCTGAAGGAGGAGGTCCTAAGAATTATCTTATGTGTGGAGAAAGGACAGCATTCTCATGAGATGAACATGTAGAGGTGGTCTTAGTGCAGAACAGACTTTGTCCCAGTAAAGGAAGAGATGGGGCTTCAATGGGAGGGCAGGAGGTCTCTGAGCACTGGGATCCAGGACTGATAACTATGTATGACCTTGTTGGGCCATCCCTTTTGGGAGCATCTGTTCCACAGCTATACCCTAATCGAGCTATGAATTCATACCTACTTTAGCTTCAGTCCAAATCTTAGAAAATCTTGTGCTTTAGGATTCCAAAATACTTGATATACAGTTAATATCTGTCAATCTGTCACATTTTTTTATCTCCCTCAGTTACTGAGCCAAAGCGGGTTATAGCATGAATGGCAGGTAGAGAGGGCTGATCCTGGAGGAACCCTTTCCAAAGTCTCATGCTTGGGGGATGGTTGATGTTTAATCAGGGTTGCAAGGGAGCTAATTAGTATCATTTGAGCCTTACCTTCCACCCACCCCTTCTCCCCATTTCTCAGAGGTACACTCAAGCCTTGTGTCTCTTCTTCTCCTTAGGAGTAGGCATCTGAGAGGAGATCTGAGCCAGATTGACGGGGACTCTGCAGCTGCCAGCATGGAAGCCAGACACTGGGGTCCCAGGAGGCAGCCGCACCTGCCTGAGTACATGACGCTCATCCTCATCGCTCTGCTCAGCTGCCTGCCAACCACGGGCGAGGCCAAGGTCTACAGCCGCTGTGAGCTGGCCAGAGTGTTGCACTCTTTGGGTCTGGAGGGATACCGAGGATACAGCCTGGCAGACTGTGAGAACCCCTCCCATTGCAGACTCTGTGCCCTCCTTTCTCCCTCCCTTTTGCTCAAGGGGTGTGTCCTGGGGAACGTTCTGACCCTCCATATTCTTACCTGTAAAATGAAGATTATGAGTGGCCACAGGCAGAGAACACCCAGCACTGAGTTAAACACATAGCAGACAGTCAGGAGGCAGCCAAGGAGGATTTGCCTTTTCCTTTTCCTGGCTGATAGAGTCAGGAGCTGAAGGAGCAGGACATGCAAGGCCACATAGATTTATTTCTACTTTATGGGGTGTTGTGAGTCAAAATCAAGACGATGGCTCTAAGTTTTTGACTAAAACTGATGGTTCAGTGGTAGCATTTCTATCTTCCATTTGAAAGCGGGATGGATTCCTGAACAATGCACCTATTCTGTACAACTACCGCCTGTGTGACTGTAGAGGTTCGTGTGTCCCGAAGAGATTGAACTGATTTCAGCAGAGCTTCTGGACTAAAGGAGACCAGGAAGAAAGGCCTGGTGATCTATCAGTTAGTGAAAACCCCCAGCAGTCTGACCCCATTGTGTAGGACCAGGAAGCATTTTGTTTCACTGGGCATGGGGTCCCAGTGATGATATGAACCCAGTCATGACTCACTCAGCAACTAGTAATACCAGTTGCTATTTCAGGAAGCCATGTGTCTAGTACAATCACTTTAAAAAAATTACTTCCTACTAGTTTATTTACAAAATTAAAATACAAATTTAAACAAATCCTTTAAATTTCCCTTACCTGCCCATTAACTTGTGCAATCCAATGATTAATCCCCTCCTTTCCCTGCACATCCACGTCCCTCTGCTTCCAGCCTCTCCCACCCCTCCTAGATCCTTATACTCATACTACAGTAATGGTTTTATACAACATTTATCCTTGTGGGACTGTGTTAGTTCACTCAGCATAATAAAATCACTTTTGAGCTCAATTTTTTTCGAGTTTGAGCTCCCCATAGTGGTCACCCATGTGTCTTCTTACTTTTGCATATAGAGTTAGCTCTTGCTCATTCAATTCAACAAACATTTATTGGCCTTACTGTGTGTGTCAAATAAAGAGACAGCGGGGAGATGGCTGGGCAGAGTTCCAGTCCTCAATCCTGTGTGTGACCTTAGATAAGTCACCTTCCTCCTCTGGGCCTCAGTTGTTTCATCTGGAGAGGTGGTGGGAACGGGGCTGCCCTGGTGGCCTGGAGGCAGGAGGAGAAGCTCAGTGGACAGAATGTGAGCCCTCTGGTCAGTAATGGTCCTGCTAAGGGCCTGGTGGCCTCTTTCTCCTTGCCAATTGACCTTGTGTTTTTGTCCTCCTCAGGGATCTGCCTTGCTTACTATGGAAGTGGCTTTAACACAGATGCCGTGGATCATGAGGCAGATGGCAGCACCAACAATGGCATCTTCCAGATCAACAGCCGGAAGTGGTGCAAAAACTTAGATGTGAAGTCTCCCAATTTGTGCGGGATGTACTGCACCGGTAGGCAGTACGGAAGTCTCTTCTCGAAGCTAAAAGAAAGGAGAGGGATTTGTCTTTGATAGAAGGGGAGGGTGATACTTGTATTTGCAGAGGAATCAAGAGATAGGATTGGCTTAGGATAGAGGAGGGAGCTAGGATACGTTTCTATATATATGTAAGACTGAGAGAGCAGGAGCAAGCCCAATGAGTGGGACCCGGCTTGCCTAATTCTGCTCCCTCCTCCTTCGTCGTGTGTCTCTGGCTCCCATCCCAGACTTGCTGAGGCCTCACCTCAGGGATACCGTCATCTGTGCCATGAAGATAGTCCAAGGGCCCCGAGGTTTGTCCGACTGGTAAGTCACTTGGGCTGGACACCCTCTGAGGTGACACATTTAGGACTGGTGGGTAGCAGCAGGGAGCAAACTTTTACAAAGACCACTTTGTGGCAGGTATCTTTCCACAGGCACATATTCCAATCTTCACATCTCCAAAGCTGGGGCTATTTTCAGGACCCACCTGTGGACTCTCTAGCTTTGAAGTCAATGCATGCTTCCTCTATGTGGACTATCTCTGGATCCAGAGTCATCTTCCTCTACCCCCTCTCCCACCCTGGCTACATCTCATCCTTCTTCACAGTCCTCAAATCCAGTTCCTCTGCTGTCCATCACCAGTGCCACTGCCTCAGTCCAGACTCTAACTCTCACCTAGACCCCTGTAAAGATTTCCAAATAGGTCCCCTGCCTTGGTCTCTTGCCCATTTTTCTCTCAGACTAGTGTTTAAGCCTTTCCAACTTTATCACCTGCAAAATTCATCCATGTTTCTACTGCACCAGCCACCTGAAATATTGGTTCCCTAGATTCTACCTCCCTGCCGCTCAGTCGTGCAGAGATTTGCATGAAAAGGCTGGAGACTCCCATCCAAAGTGACTAGGAAGTTATAGGGCCACCTCCTCAGAGGTCCTTCTATCAACCAGTGGATCTACTTCAACTCTTTGCTTTGACTGCACCTGTTTCATAGGGTCAACACAACTCCCTTGCCTGTGAGGAGAGTTAAAAAAATCATCTTGGGAGAAGGAGGATATAACTCTTGTTTTGTTATTATGTTATGGAAGTGTCGACAAGTGACATGCTGAATTTCAGGGACGATAAGCGATTCAATAGAGGTCAGAGAACCATAAAGCGTAGAGTCCAGTCTGGAATTTGGATCCAGAGCCTGGCTCTGGATCAAGCGTGGCCTCTGTTGTGATACCTTCCTAATGGCCTCCTAGACCAGGTTTGGTGTAGTTTTGTGTTTTCGTTTTTCTTTTGTGACATTGATTTCAATTTATATAAGTGTTTCTTCCTACTTTCTTCCAGGTTTTCCATTTTTTATTTATTTATTTTTTTAGATAATATATAATTTTATTAATAGTGTGAGAGCATAGTGATAAATTTTTAAACATTGAGTTCTTTTAAATATCTTGGCTTTAATATTGTAAATATTGGCCTCTAGGGCACTGCAAATAAATACATGAAAATATACTCATTTCTATGCATAGGTATTTAGTTGCAATGTCTACCAATTGTTTTGGACAGTATAACTTTCTTCATTAATTTATGTTCGTGTGAACAGTTACAACTGAGTTAATATTGAACCAAGCAAGAAATATTTAATTTATTTTTAAAAATTTGGATCCATTGTGTTCCTCACTTTCCTTCATTGACATTACGTTTCATACAGTCATTCCCATGCACAGTATTTTACACAGTTAATGACCATTGAACGATGCCCATCATTACCCCATCTTTTTAAGTCCTTGCCAGATCTTTCCCATTTTCATCCCCCCCGCCCCCTTTCTTTCTTGTTTTGTTTTTTAAAGTGATGGAATCCTTCTCCAAACCAGATCTTCTGTAAAGGTTCAAGATGCACAGCAGATGAGAGAAGGCACGCTCTATTCGAAGCATGATTTGGGGCTCCAGAGTCCATTGTTTCGGCCTTCTCGTGACCCTCCTCTTCTCCCAAGATGATTTTTTAAACTCTCCTCACAGGCAAGGGAGTTGTGATGACCCTATGAAACAGGTGCAGTCAAAGCAAAGAGTTGAAGTAGATCCACTGGTTGATAGAAGGACCTCTGAGGAGGTGGCCCTATAACTTCCTAGTCACTTTGGATGGGAGTCTCCAGCCTTTTCATGCAAATCTCTGCACGACTGAGCGGCAGGGAGGTAGAATCTAGGGAACCAATATTTCAGGTGGCTGGTGCAGTAGAAACATGGATGAATTTTGCAGGTGATAAAGTTGGAAAGGCTTAAACACTAGTCTGAGAGAAAAATGGGCAAGAGACCAAGGCAGGGGACCTATTTGGAAATCTTTACAGGGGTCTAGGTGAGAGAGTTAGAGTCTGGACTGAGGCAGTGGCACTGGTGATGGACAGCAGAGGAACTGGATTTGAGGACTGTGAAGAAGGATGAGATGTAGCCAGGGCGGGAGAGGGGGTAGAGGAAGACGACTCTGGATCCAGAGATAGTCCACAAAGAGGAAGCATGCATTGACTTCGAAGCTAGAGAGTCCACAGGTGGGTCCTGAAAATAGCCCCAGCTTTAGAGATATGCTGGTCTGAAAGGAACTGGGAATGAACACTAGTTCAAGCCAGCCTCATTGGGACATCGTGAATGTCTATACCATCAAGCTCAGACACTAACCCAAGGCTTGAGAACTTGTGTGTACCACCCTGGGATGGGAAAAATAAGCCCCTTTGGGTTGAATCAACTGTTAATTCTCTTTAGTACAGTGAGAGTAAATTTGTGGCACATATAAGTCCTAGTTGGGAACTGAGGCTACATGCATTGAGGACACACTCTATACCAGGCTTGGTGCTGGACTGCAGAGACGGCAGAGACTCTAGCTTTTAGAGTCTAGTGGAAGATACAAACAGACCAACTGGCCACTCTTGGAGAACAGAGATCCCTTAGGGGAACATGCACTCTTTGACACTGACATTACAAAGTACACTCATTTTCAAAGTGAGGGACTCCTGAGAACTTGAGACTCTAGGACCACGATCACTTTGCCTATATTTCTAAAGATGTCAGCTGTGAAACGACCAAAGCAATGATGCTGAAAGATCCCCTGTGCTGTTAAGTTACCAAAAATTGAAATGCCCAGATTGGTGGCCTGGGAGAATTGGCTGTGGGCTCAATTCTGTCAATTGCTAGCTGTGGATCTTAGAGAAGTCATTTTTCATCCTCAGTCTCTGCTTTTCATCTGAAGAATGAAAAGTTCCAATGTTATTTGCCCAACCTCACAGAGTTGCTTGGGTGGGGTAGCACATGGCTGGTGGGTGAAGAGAGCACTCTTTATACAGTAAACACATACAAGGTGACGTCCTTGTCTCCAGATGTGATGTAGTAGTGTCTGAAAAGAGCCCTGGTCCAGGACTCCAGACTCCAGTGCTCTAGGTCTCTGCCCATGACTCCTTGGGGAACAGATTATACTGTTTCCCCTTGCAAAGAGATGCTAGAAACATTAGACGTTTGTTCTCATTTTCTTGGCTTCTCCTGGATTGATTCCTTGTTAACTCTACTTGTTTGCCTTCCCTTTGCTAGCTTCTTCCCTGCTTCACTTGAAGGTTAGAGCCCCACTCTCTTCCTGCTCTTCTCTGAGCGGCAATGGAAGGCTGTGTTAATATTCTCTCCTTCCCCTTCTCCTTCCACAGGGAGGTCTGGAGGCATCACTGCCAAGGCCAGGAGAACATCAATGCCTGGGTGGATGGCTGTGAAGTGTAGGATCGTCTCTGGAAGAGCCAGGCTGGGAGATACAGTTTGGGTTTTGATCCAGGCCTGAGGAGACAAGCCAACTAATAAAGTGTAGTTTACTATAAATGTAGTTTTCAGCATTCACTGAGTTTGCAGCTGGAGTGCTGACGCCACAGAAGCTTAGTGTTTCCACACCTGTCCACCTAGGCTGGGCCTCAAAAGGTGGATTCCAAAAATGTCCCAGGAAGGCTTGCCTTGAGTCCTGGGGGCCTGGGGTTCGGTGTCTCCCTTGCTCACACCTGGCAGAGTTTCTTAGGGAGTCTGTACTTGTGTTTAGAGTTGTCAGATTTAGGAAAATACATAAACAAGAAACAATAAGAACAATAACAAAACGGATGCTTTCAGTTAAATTTGCTATAACAGTAACAACAGAGAGACTTTGGTCTCCTTTTAGTATTTCATGAAAATGAACAAATTTATACTCTAAATAATAGCAAACGTAAGATGTTCACCATTTGCCATGCTTTCTCTAGACTCTAGGATGGTAAACTATGAGGCAGGTACTATCTGAGGAGGAAGGCAAGAGGGACAGATGTGTGAAGGAGTACAAGGAGAAGATGAGCAGTTTGGATAAATAGGGCAAAGATTTCTGTGTGACATAGAGTGAATAATGGATTTGTTATCACTTTCAAAAAGTCACTTCATCTTTTGACCAGTTTGGTTCCAGGAGATTAAATGAATTGAAATGTGATTTTCAATTTCCTTTGAACTAAGAGAAAGGTGGGGGGTGGGGGGTGGTGAAGGAGAGGAAGAGACCCGCAAGCAGGTGGATTGACAGAGTGACTGCAGCAGTGGGCTTGAGTGTGTCAGAGACAGTGAGGTTGGCATGGGATAGGACAGGGTTCAGATCTGTCTGCTATTCTTAGTGTTGCTATGAGTCATACTTGGTTTGATGGCATCTAACAACAACGACAACAACAACAACAACAAAAACAACAACAAAAACAATAAGAAGGAAGAGGTGAGTAGTCCCTGGTTACATAAATGGCTAAGTCATAGGCTACTGGTTAAAAGATTGGCAGTTCAAATCTATTCAGAGACTTCTTAGGAGGAAGTCATGACAATATGTTTCCAAAAGGTCACAGTGTTGAAAACGTCACGGAGCACTTCAACTCTGCATGCGTGGTTTGCTATGAGCTGGGATCTATTAGATGACAACTGACAACCACAAGGTGAACACTCCATGGAAGGACAAGCATGTCTAAGTCCTGTCCCTTCTCCACCTGGGAGTGTGGGCGAGGGGAGGCGAGGCCCGTGGCAGCTCAGGGGGCTTTGTTCAGTGTTCTTCTCGGGTTGGAGCCTATGTGATCCATTCCACAGTAAGCGCATCAGCTCCACTCTGCCTTGGGCCTCTGGAGTGGCCTGTGGGAAGCTGGCCTGGTTCCATGGGGACAGCCTGTTATGGGAAGGACACCAGCATCTACTGGACAATTTTAAAAAAGAGTCAACAATGTGATATTTCTTTCAAAACTTTTGTTCCTTTTTGTTTCCCTTGCTCTTCCTTCGTCGGCTAACCATCCCAAGTACGTTTCATCTGTGTGTAAACCTTCCCTTCACTCATTCCCTTCCTTCAAGTCAGAACTGACTCCTAACTAACCCTTTACTGCATTTTCAAAGACTGGAAATTGCACGAGAGAAGGTTGCTCTTCACACGTCCTCAGAGAAGCTGGTGGATTTGAACTGTGTTTTTGGCTGGCAGCGCAATTTCCTACCCAGTCGGCCACAAGAACTCCCTAACCTTTCCTTAGCTTTTTATGATAGTGGTTTTGTATCATGATAGCCCTCCCCCCTCTTTTTTAGTTGCTTCCCTCCCCCTGCCTTCTCATCTCTGTTAATCTTCCAGGGTTGATCCTATCAGTGTGTAAAACATTTCTTAGCTTTCTATATTACTGGTCTTGTACTGTAGTTGTCTTTTTGTGACAGACTTAATGTCACTCAGCATAATTGGATATAGTTTCATCCATGTTGTGCTGTATTTCACAAACTCTAGATTTTTATTTTTTTTTCCAGTGATGCTGTATTGTGTGAACATACCAGTTTCTTTAGACATTTGTCCATTGATGGGCACTTGGGCTGTTTCCAACTCTTTACTGTTATATTATAAAGAGTGCTTTATTAAACGTGGGTTTGAATTACTGGCCATCTTGTACAGAGTGACTTATTCACTACCATTTCTTGCACCTTTGCCATTTTTAACTGATTACAATTATCTTTCCCATGGAATTGGAACATGGCCAAGAATCCTCCAGCACTCGGAAGGGGGCCACTCTCAGTGGACATGCATGAGAATTCTCTGACTTAACATGTACTGGACATGGCACACACTTGCTAGTTTATTTCACCACTCTCAAAAGTGTTTCTAGAAAGTAGAAGTTAACCTCATTTCTCAGGAAAACCCACAACCCCAGGAAAGTTCTAGAGCTTGCTCAGAGAGATGGCTTTGGGAAAGCTGGAACCTGGATGGAGCTTCTGGGCTCTAAATACTGGACTTTGTCCTCAGTATGTCAGAGGTTCTGTAGCTGACTGGAGGTCAAACGCCTGTGCTTAGATTCTCGGTAGACTGGTCCCCGGAGTGGGAAGACACTACTGAGAAAGACATTGGAGAAGGAGTCATTATATCCATCATTCCCCAAATCCTTCAAGCTCACTTCCGCTTTTCAGCCTTTGTTCTTGCATTTTTCTCTGCAAACCTGACTTCCCAGTAACCTCATCTTTCAAGTCTTCTAGCAAAATCTGCTCTTAATGCTGTAGATACTAGTGTGCATGTCTGTTCCTTATCTCTCCCAGCTAGACTGGGAGCCTCTGAAGACCCTTTGTGCCTAACACAGAGCCTGGCACATGGTAGCACACAGATCCCCATGCGGTGGGATGGAACTAGGACAGAGAGCCTGAACCGGCACTGGGAAGTCTTCCAGACGATTCTTGACTCCTCTTCCTCTATGACTTGCTGTGCTAGGTGTGCTTCGGTGCCTATCAGTCATCTTGGATTGGGTCTATTTTAACTTGGACATAATTCTGTTTGAAAATAAGCCCCCAAAGTGTGAATTATGCTAAAGACAAATGAACCATAACAGTGACAAGTTAGCCAAATGAGCCACTTGTTTCCAAGGCATGATGTAGAGAGGAGTGTCAAAGAGGTGGGTCGCAAAGCATCACTCAAAGCCATTACCAGGCAGTAATTTTTTTTTTTAGGAAAAAACCACCGTTGCAGCCCAGCTCAGAAGCCGTGGGATGTCAGTGGTGGTGTGCATTGTGGATCAGTGGCATCTGAGAGCTCCCCACATGCATTTCCTAGATGCAGAAGTTGTTCCCTAAGGGCTAGGTCTTAGGGGGTGTTTGCCAAGTAGAAGCTGTAGCTGTCGCCTTTGCCAGCGGCCTCCTCATCCAGAAGCTCTCCACAAGCATAAAATGCTTTCCTGAAGTCACATCTCCAAGTTCTTCTGTTCTCATTTCTTCTGGTCAGATTCATTTTCTGCTCATTCATTCTCTTTGCTTCTGTAAGAAGACACTCTCAGACAAGCGGCAGCAGGTGGCAAAGGTTTTAAAAAATTATGGGAGGAAAAAACCCACATTGATCAAATTCTGTCTCTGCTTTGTGTTCTCCTTAAAATTGAAAAATGACAGTCACTATGATGTCATTTTTCAGGACATCTTGGTGGCTCTTTGTGATACTGTGGTTTTCTTTGGGAACACAGGCTAGGCTTTCCTGGACCAAGAGGACTCTGTGGACGGGTGGTGACTCCCCAGAGGGTCACAGATGAGCTTCTTGGGAGGAGCTGCCTAACCCCCTGAAAATGATACAGAAGGTTTGCGTCTGTGTGCTCATGTGCACTTTTTCTGGAGAGAGATTTCATAGCTTTCAATCTTATTTTCCAAGGAGTCTGTGACCCAGACAAGATCAAGAATCAATGTTCTTCACACCAGTGTGAAAAACAATGTATACGAACTTTACGAACTTTGTATGTAACCCAGTATATAAAAAAAAGATTGATAAAAAAATCCAAGAATCAATGGTCTACAGGAAAAACAGCGAAAATTGTCAAGAAAGTGTTATATACACATTGTCATTGTTAGCGGCTGTTGCATTGATTCTGATTTTGGGCAATTCTATGTGCACGGAGTAAAACTTCTCTGCAGGGTTTTCAAGCTTGTGAACTTTTGGAAGCTAATTGCCAGGCCTGTCTTCTGAGGCACCTCTGGGTGGGTTTGAGCCACCAATGGTTAAGTGTTTAACTGTTTGCATCACCCAAGGGTGCTCTGGTGGCTAAGTGGTAAAGAGTTGCACTGCCAACCCAAAGGTAAGCAATTCGAATCTGCCAGCTGCATGGTGGGAGAAGGATGACTAGTTTCTTCCTGTGTGGTTGCTGCCTCTGAAAACCCACTGGAGGATGGTCAGCTATGAGTTGGTTCGTACTCAACAGCGCCTAGCATCAACAAGGACTTCTTCCACAAATTAGCTATTTCATCTTTGTAAAATTTACAAAACTTTTTTGCTATTTGAATGGAAACCAACTCATAGTTGACCCTCCATTGGGTTTCTGAGGCTGTAAATCACATTGAAGGAGGGTGCCTATTTTTCTCCCTTGCAGCCACCCATGGATTTGAACCAACAAAGTCACACCACCTTTGGGGTAGCAGCACAGCTCTCTCCAGACCACACCACCTCCAGAGCTCCCTTCTAATGTTTATAACACCTCTACAAACTATGTATCCGCATCTCATTTTAGAGATAGAGCACAGGGGCTTTGAACAGCAAATGAAGTATTTGCCTAGAGGCCTGATACCCATTTTCAACTTCGATCCAGAGACTGTTAGAGTTGGGAAGAATCAAATCCATGACCTATTCATTTTCTATCCCCTCCCCTTTGAGAGGAAGCTTTGGTGGCTTGGTGCTAAGAGTTGTGTTGCCAACCCAGAGACACATGGTTCAAATCCACCAGCTGATCTGTGGATGAAAGACAAATCTGTCATGCAATTTATAACTTCTGAAAACCTGCTGGAGGGTCAACTGTGGTTCTGATTCAATGGTACAAACAACAATTCCTTTTAGAGAGGGGGACCTGGATAGAACTGGGTTAGAAATGCAGCCTTCCAACTCTCTGCCCACAGTCTTTGCCGACCTACGCTTTGTTCTTTAAAAGGCGAGCACACACGTGCTCATTGAATGTTGTTGAATTAATGACGCTCCTCTTCAGGTTTCTTTTCAGGCTGCGTTGCTTTCTTGGTTCTCCTGGACCTTATACACCCATGTGTATGCAACCTTTGAGCCTAGAAACACAACACACAAGATTCCATGGATTAAGAATGTCAAAGGGGTGTGGAAAGAGACATTGGCTAAATGAAGACAATCTTGCTTGGGAAACGTCTGCACAGATGTTGGGGAAAGAGAGGAAAGGCTTGAAGACTTCATTCTCAGAGAGCAGCTGCATGAACTCTTTGGGACCTGACCTCCTGGCGGTCATGTTGGCGACTTTCCCCTTTCACACAAACATCCCTGGACTGTGCTCTTCCCCAAATCATGTCCTCTGAGTAGAATTCTCCCTCGGGCCCCTTTCAGGAGAAAAATCTATATTCCTCTTCAGGTTCTGTTTACTTGTCAATATTCTCTGCTTTGATTATAGATTCACTGAGGGCACGTGCCCAGCACATAAAACACATCGATAAACGTAGGTCAAATGAATGACGAATCTGTGCTGTTTGGCATTTCTCTTCCTTTTTTCCCCGCAACCTTGCCTGAAAGCACGTGCATGTCCAGTGCAGTGAGGGGTCTGCCCTGACTGGCTGTGTGACCCTCCTCCAGAAGCAAATTCCTCACCCTCTCTGAGCTGTTATTTCTTCTCTGTCACACCGAGAGCCATTCCAGGGGACACCACAGAGGCTCTCAGCACAGCTCTGCATCTGGTTCTCAAAATCAAACGGAAATCTCTGAGCTGGTGGAGGAGGCACACTAGGATTCTTCTTGGGACTCTGAGCTCAGATGGCATGATCTGAGCTTCACCTAAGGGAAAACGGTGTCCAGCAGGATCACACTGGTGGGTGAGAAGGGCCTGCCTTTGGCCTTTCCACTCACAGCAAGAACCTTTCCCCAGAGATGCCCCGCCCCAACACAGATGCAGATTACTCCCTAAAACAAAGTAAACGCAGATGTGTCTGTCTGCACTGGTTTGTTCTTGTGTAACTTTGAGTTAGAACTGCCTCTGGCCGGTTTTCAGAGGCTGTAAGTAGCACAGGAGGGGATTACCTATCTTTTTCCTATGGAGCAGCTGGTGGATTCAAACAGCCTGCCTTTAGGATGGCAGCACAAGTCCTTGCCACTAGGTCACCAGAGCTTCCTCTATGCTTGTTTACTAAACATGTGAAATTGTTCACCATCATTAAGCCCAACTAAACCTACACTTACCTTGCTTACTGGGTACTCGTTTTCTGTCAAGGGTTGTGAATTTGAAGAGGGTTAGGTTCTGCGGGAAGATGCTGTGGAGTTAAGAGGAAGACAGGTGCCAGCCATGTCTAGAAGCAGAATCTTTGATATGGTCAAAATATTGAAAAAAGGAAATTGTCAACTAGAGATTAGTAAGTAAGCACAAGTAAGCCTTTGCTTATCTTGCTCCTCAGGGAACCTAACACTACCTCCTCTCCCCCCATGTCCCTTCCCACAGACTCTGACCCCCCTGTGTCAGGGCTGTGGCTCCACAAACTTCCCAGTAGGCATGTGCATGGTTCAAACTCCAAGGAAAGAGCTTCAGGCTGGAGAGAAGGAAGTAAAATGGTTTCAGCTTCTCTGCCAAGAACAGCAAAGTAAAAACATGTAAGCAGCCTGCCCAGTGTCTGATAGAGGGACCCACAGCGGCAGCAAATGTCACTGATTTGTCTTTATAGGTCAGTTTGTGACCCTCTGAGGTCACTGAGAATCCCTGCTTGGTGCAAGTTCTTGGCTACCAACAGAAAGGTGAGTGGTTCAAATCCCACCCAATGGCATCATGAAAGAAAGGCCTGGCAATCTGCTTCCATTACGATGAGCACCCATTGAAAAACAAGGAACTCATGCAATATTATTCGAAGTGGGTGACCCTGGAGGACATTATGCTGAGTGAAATATCTCGGTCACAAAAGGACAAATACTATATAATGCCACTGTTGTAAAATAGGACTGACATCGGGGTTGAGAGGAGACTGAGAAAAAGGGGATAAATAATATATACTGCATTGAAACAGATGAGGGAGGAAACTATTTGAGGGGGAAATGTGATTAAGGGGGATATGTGATTAGGTATTATTGTCATGACAGGAATCCAGAGCGAAGGCTGCACAGTGGAGTGGACCCTGGGGGGAGAGTTTGTAAAATAGTGAAATAATTTTTCTTTTACTTTTCAAAGAGAAGAGTGTACTGGGGGGGGGGCAGGGGAAAAGTGCAACAATGAATGAATGGAAAGACAAAGTTTCTGTAAATTTTTATTAAAATTAATAATAATAAAAATATTTTTTTAAAAAAGATGCGCACTAAGAGAATCCTGTGGAGTGACTCTATGAGACATTGGATCACCCCAAACTGGAACTGACCCCACAGCAAAGGAGACTGATTGTTCTGGCTTAGTTTGGACTCAATCATACCTACACTTTTGGCCTTCATGTCGTCACTCAGATCACACCTGAAAACAAGATACATCCCTGATCCTCCTTCATCCCTGATCCTCTCCAGATTTTAAGGAAAGCACTGCATATAACTACTTGTTTGGAAAAAAAACACAACAAAAACAACAACCACCAAAACAAAAAACAAGCCAATGTGGCAATCACCAGACTTGAAACTGAGTCTTTTTTTAAGAACCAGTTAATATTCAGAAGATAGTTGCCAATTTACGCGCTTGAATTTATGATCTTTTCTGCCTTAACCAAGTTAAGCAGGTTGAATATGTAAATCAAGCTGAACAAAGCTAGAACTCTCAAATCAGAAGGGACACGTACTATGTGATCCCTGAGGCAATCCAAACCCTTTAGAAGATTTTTTGCTGTATTACAAATTGATCTTTTTTTTTCTTGTGAAAAAAAACTGGAAACTCAATGAAGCAGTTTAAATTGCAACTTAAACTATAGAGTTAAAAAAAATGATGAGACTGTTAAACTGGAACAAGGCAGAGCACCAGAAAGACAGAATAGATGTTTCATTTGGTTCCTGTTCCTGGTGTGAACAATCTGTGGGCATGCATCACAGCCCTGCCCTTCTGCACCCAACAGCCTATCCACCAGTGTGACATTTCCCAGCCAGATACAGTGAGGGATGAGCTTATCTTGGGAGTGACTTCCTTTTGTTGTTAAGTGCTGTTGACCTGAGTATGATTCATAGTGACCGTATGAACAACAGGCCTTAACCCTGTCCTATCCTGGGTCATCCTTATCATCCTCAACACATTTGAACCTGTTGCCACAAGCTCTGAATCAATCCATCTCATTGAGGGACTCCCTCTCTTGCTCTGACCCTCCATCTTTCCAAGTATGGTACTGTCTCCAAGGAATTACCTTTCCTAACATGTTCAAAGTATGTGAGATAAAGCTTCCCTATTATCCTTACGGCACATAACAACAACAACAACAACATTCTTGTCTCCAAGGAGCACCATGGTTGCACTTTCTCCAAGACATATCTGTCTGTTCTTCTGGCAGTCCATGGTCAGTACTCTTTTCCAACACCATAACTCAAATCCATCAATTCTTCTGTCATGCTGTTTATTATCAGCTCTCAGATGCACTGTAGGTAATTGGAAAGACTGGCTTGAATAACTTTGTGGCCTGGATATCTGTATTCTTACTTGTTTCTCATTGTTCTAATTAGTACAACACTTGTCTGTCAGTTTGCTGTACTGTGGGTTGCTGTGATGCTGAAAGCTATGCAACTGGTGATCCAAATGTCAGAGGGGTCATTGACAGTGGACAGGTTTTAGTGGTGCTTCCGGATGAAGATAGAGTAAGAAAAAGGATAGGTCATCTACTTCTGAAATAAAAGGCCTATGAACACCCTATGATCAGTAGAAGAATAAGGATAGATATAATATTAGCGATAGGGCCCAGATGGGAAGTCAATAAAAGTGAAAACCAGGTGTTCTGACACAGTGACTTTAGCAATGGGCTTGAGTGTGTCAGAGATTGTGAGGATGACATGGGATAGGATGGAGTTCAGATCTGTTATTCATAGAGTCACTGAGTCATACTCAACTTGACAGTACCCAACAACAATAAGGACTTGAACCAGACATTGCTCTTTAGAACTTTGGAAAGATCCCTGACAGTAGACTTTCCCCATGCAATACATCTCCTGATCTGACTGCTGATACCAAGGGTGTTAATAGCAGATCCAAACAAGAGAAAATAATTAACAATTTCAGTCTTTTCTCCATCTATCATTATGGTGCTTATTGGCTCAGTGGTGAGGGTTTTTGTTTTCCTTTTTTTTTTTAAGAGCAAACAGCCTAAATGCTATTTATTGAAAAGAGCAGAGAAGACAGAAGACAAGGCTCCCACCGAACAAGTAGTAGAAAAAGACAAGCAGCGTAACTTGGCCTTCTGCTCAGCATATTCTCTTATTGCCCCACTGCGCATTCTTGTTGTTAATGGACATCTTGAAGAAGCGGTCGGACTGCATGTATGCAGCTATTTTCTCCAAAGCCTCAAAACGGCACATGAAAGCCTTCAGATTTGGGAATTCATCCAGGCACTTTGGTTCAAACATGCGGTTCTGATCGAAGACATCATAAGCGAGAAAGTCCACAAAAGTGAGCTTTTCCCCTGCAAACCAGGAGAATTTCCCCAGGAACAAAGAGAATTGTTTTAGTTGTCCAGGTAGCTGTTCCAAGTACTGAGGCTTCAACTTTTCATGGTCAGGGTTGTAGCAGATCTGGACAAGTCGCATGCGGAAATCCATTACTTGGTTCTCTATGATGTCCACTCGAATCTTTTCTTCCTCCGTCTCACATATTGTGCTTGCGAGCAATGTAGCGCAAGATGGCATTGCTCTGGGTGATCTTATTCTTCCCATCCACAAGATAGGGCAGATTTGGAAAGTCCAGGTCCAGCTTGAATTTCACATCTAGCCATTGGCTTCGATCATAGTCAGGAGCTTCTCCGCACGTGTACCGTTTCTCCTCGTAGGCTGTACTGGTGAACTCCAGCAGCATGCGGATGGCGTGCGCCAGTCTGCGAATATCCCAGTAACCCAGCAGCATAGATGACTTCTCAGAACTCATCTTGCTTCAGCGCCGTAGCGGATTGTAAGTAGAGCAGCGAGAAGGACCTTTATCGGTTTTTGTTTTCTTAATGTTGAGATCTAATCCATATTGAAGACAGCAGTCCTTGAAAGTTTGCAACAAGTGTCTCAGTCCTCATGTTCAGCAAGCAAGGTTGTGTCAGCTGCCTGATTAAGGTTGTTCATGAGTCTTCCCTCAATCCTGAGGCCACATTCTTCTTCATAAAGTCTAGCTTTTTAATGGTTTGCTTAGCAGACAGACTGAATAGGTATGGAGATAGAATACAGGAAGTGTCTTCTAGAACCTTGTAAAGCCTGGAAATAATGTTCTTTCTCAGTATTTCTTGTTTTGTGTCAGTCTGGCTGATCTACAAATGGAGTTGGGAGCCTGAGAGACTGGGGGCACAACTTTGGCAGTGCCATCAATTTTCTGGGTGAACCCTAGGTACATGCTTCAGCTGTAAGCTCTGGGGTGCTTGTAACAGGCAGGATAAAGAGCTCTGGGTGCATAATGGTTATGCAGCTGCTAACAAAAAGTTTGATGTCTCAAGCCCACAAATTGTCTCCACGAGAGAAAGACCTGCAGATCTCTCATGTGAAGATTAAAAATCTTCCCCAAACATGAGGGTTAAAAGGCAGAAAGGAGCAGGAAAACTAGGAAAACGGAAATAGGGAATCCTGGGGAGAAACGGGGCAAGGACTGATGCATTGTGGGGATGGAAACCTTGTCGTGGAATGATCTGTGTATAATTCTGCTGAACAGTAAATGGATTTGCTCTTCAAATTTCACCTAAACTATAAAAGAAAAACAACCCACCAAAACAACACAAAATCCAACAAACCACACCCCCCCCAAACAACGAGAAGAAACAATAGGAAAATGTGGGTCATATTGGGTGAGGCCTGAAGGAGAAGATATTGTGGAAACTTAACATTGACTTCATAATTAGAGTCTTTTCAAACAAGTTAGATAGATATTGAGGCCATAAAATGATCCTTATGTAAAACATCACCTGAGAATGAAGCTTTGTACGCTCCTTAGAACTTTAACATATGACAGATGTAATTGGGGGTAGGAAGATACTGGGTGTCAGTCACCTCTCTAATTGCTAAGACAATGTGTGTGTAATTGGAGAGACACACTATTTTCTCCCAGTGTTAGGGAGCAATGTGTGGTATATGAATGGATTTCCCCTTACTCCTCATTCAATGCATCAGGCAAAGAATTACCCGAGTAAAACTGAAGTCCATATATTAACGCCCACCCTTCCTTAAACATGATTGTTGTTATGTGCCGTTGAGTCACCTGCAACTCATTGCAACTCATGTACAACCCTATTCACAAACCCTGCCCTATCCTGAGACAATTTTCATTGTCTCTGACAGAACTAATCCCATTTCTCCAGTCACTGAGTCAATCCATCTCATCCTGGTTCTTCCCTTCCTATGTTCTCCCTTCACTCTTCCAAGCATGATGTCCTTCTCTCCAAGGATTAGTCCCTCCTAGCCAAGTGCCTAAACTATGGCAAATGGAGCTTCAAAATCCTTGCCTCCAGAGAGCAGCTTGGTTTTACCATCTCCAGGATAGACCTGTTTATTCTCCTGTCATACTATGGTATAGTCAATACTTTTCTCCAGCACCACAACTCAAAGGCATTGATTCTTCTTTTACCATCCTTAGTCATTGTCCAGCTCTCCGATATATAGCAAGTAATTGTGAAGACTATGGCCTGAATCGGGTGCACCTTAGGCTCCAGACTGACATCGTTGCTCTTCAGTACTCTAGACAGGTCCCTGACAACAGACTTTCCCAGTGCAATTTATCTTTTGATTTCCTGACTGCTGGTGTGAAGAGTTCATTGTGGAACCAAGCAAGCTGAAGCTGTTAACAGTCTCAATTTCTTCTCTGTCTGTTTTAGAAAACTCCATGGCGAGCAGTTTTACTGTCATGTGGTATTACTGTGAGTTGGAATTGATTAAATGACACTCAACATCAACAAAGATATGAGATTCTAAACCTCAAAGCCTATTACTATGCTACTTATACACAGCCAAAGTGATTTTGCAGATGTGATTAAGTTGATGATTTAATGGTGGATTAAGACAATTTAATGGGAGATAAGGAGGTTATCTTGATTTAGTTTGAAATGCATTACTGTTGAGAAGGAAACATCTGATCTTCCTTGGCATTTCTGAGGTTGTAAACTACATGGGAGGAGCTTGCCCATCTTTTTCCAGTGGAGTCGATGGTGGATTTGAACTGGCAAATAAGTATGGGGAAGACAGAGATTTTCACCACTGGGCCAGTTGGCAGCACAATGATGGATGGAGAAGAGATTGAGGTTGTTAACAGTTACAGCTTGCTCTGGTCCATAATCCACACTTTTGGCACCAGCAGTCAGGAAATCAAAAGGTGAATTGCATTAGGTAAATCTGCTGTCAAGGACCTTTCCAGAGTCCTGAGAAGCAGTGAGGTCAGTCTAGAGGCCAAGGTGCACCTAATCCAGGCTATGGTCTTCACAATTACTTACCATGCATCAGAGAGATGGATAATGACTAAGAATGATATAAGAAGAATGAATGTCTTTGAGTTGTGGTGCTCTAGAAGAGTCTTGAACATACCATGGACTGCCAAGAAAATAAATAGGTTTGTCTTAGGGTGAAACCAAGTTTCTGCTTGGAGGCAAGATTTTGAAGCTCTGTCTCCCATACTTTGGGCATGTGGCCAGGAGAGACTGTTCCTTGTAGAAGGACATCATGCTTGGAAGGGTGGAGGAACAGCACAGGAGAGGAATATCCTGGATGAGATGGATTGATACAGTAACTAGGGCAATGGGGGTAGGTGTATTGGAGTAGGTGAGACTGGCTCAGGGCAGGGCCGGCTTCAGAGCTATTATAAATGGAATCACCACGAGTTGAAGGTGACTTGATGGCATGTAACAACAATAACAACAGCAACAAAAACTACAACAATTTGGGGTTAGCATGTAACTCCCTGTGGACTATGGCACCAAAGCTCCCTGGCTAGGGGCCAATCACAATATTCCTTATAAGTGGAAAAGAGAGGCAGAGAAGGAGTTAGAGTTAGAGGCTGACATGACAATGGAGGAAGGTCTGAGAGAGGCAATGCAAGAACTCTAGGTGCCATTTCTGGCTTTGAAGACACACGTCATGAACCAACAATGCAGGTGACCTCTAGAAACTGGAAAACATAAGGAAGCAGATTCTGCCTCCCTTTTCCAGATTCTCCTGAAGGAACACAGCCTTGATCTTAGTCTAGTGAGACACGTGTCAGACTTCTAACCAACAGAACTGCAAGATAATAAATATGTATTGTTTTAAGCCACTAAGTTTGTGACAATTTTTAATAGAACCCACAGAAAAAGAAAGTCTCTGTTTTAACATATTAAAGCCCGTCTTGATTTAGTTTTTGTTCATGTTGTGAAATATGTAGGCAGAACACCTAAAACTATCAAAATCATTAAAGAAAAAAATTGGGACAATTTTTAGAGTTAATCTGTGCTGGAGGCACATGGTTCAAATCCACCAGCTGCTCTGCAGGAGAAAGACGGCAGTCTCCTTCCGTGTGATTAACTGCCCCTGAAAACCCACTGGAGGGTCAGCTACGGGTCAGTTCTGACTCGACGGTAAACAACAACAACAACAATGTATGGCATAAATGGACCATAACCAAAAATGCACAGTCAGCAGAGAAGAAAACTGGACAGTTAGGGAGTGCTGGTGGCTTAGTGGTAAGGAACTGTGCTGGCAACATAAAGGTTGAATCAACACAGCTTGAATCTACCAATTGCTTCGCAAGAGAAAGATGGGAAATCTCCTGTCATGTAATTTACTACCCCTGAAACTCACTGGAGGATCAACTATGGGTCAGTTCTGACTCAGTGACACACAACAGCAATATATGGTATAAACGGACTATCAAATATAACCAAAAAACCCTACCCAGAACACACAATCAGCAGAGGATAAACTAGACAACTGGCGAATTCTAAAAATGAAACCCTTATCCAGCTTATCCTCTACTGAGTGTACATTTTTTGGTTATCTTTGATAGTCCATTTATGCCATGTATTGTTGTCATGTATCAGTAAGGGGTGACCACAGAGTATCACTAAGGAAAGAGAAGACACCAAGAATAGAAGGCATAATGGCAATCAGAATTACAAGGGAGAAGTGGAAAAATTCAATTTTATTATAGGAATTGAAATAAACATTTTAGGGGAAAAATTGTTTGCATGGTTGAGCGAAAAATGAATTTGTTTTGTGACTTTCACTCAAACTACAATTTTTTAAAAAAATTAAAGCCCAGCTTTGCTAGTAGCCATGGTCAACCCCATGGGAGAGGAAGTTGGAGAGTGGGGAACACAAGAGGCGAGGAGGCATTGTGAGGATCCCCTGTTGTCTTCTGGGGGGTCCCCTTACTGCCACTTCCTGGCCATAGTTTGTGCATGGGTGTGCCTGGGACACCCTGTCCCCTGGGTAGAGGAAGCAATTCCACCACAGACTCCAAGTCTAAAGGGAATGCGGCACACCATCTGGACCTCTTGCACAGGCAAAGTGTTATTTTGATCCTAAATTTGAGGAGATGAGGCTCAGAGAGGATGATGCCCAAGAGTCTTATCCACTGTCATGTAGCTCCTGAGAGAAGAACCTCAAGACCAGGCTTGTGGCTCCTGACTGGACTCCAGATGTGGGGCTCTTTGCAATTTGTCATGCTGGACATATACCTTTTCCTTCTCTGAATGGGTCGTGCAAGTGAGCTCTGGCAGCCTCCATCTGGTGACATACTTCACACAGGTACAACACTGAATGGCCTATAGTCCCCACGTGTTGTGGCCTTGGCATCTTGGCATGTGATGTCTTCATTGGGCAGGGGATCACTGCATACTCCAAACCAACTTGTCACAAGAACACAAAACCAAACCCATTGTTGTTGAGTTGACTCTGACTCTGTCCTCTATTGGGTTTCTGACTCTGCAAATCATTATAGGAGACTGCCCAGCTTTCTTTTATGAAGTGGTTGATAGATTAGAACTGCTGACCTTTTGGTTAACACCCCTACATTTTATGCACTGTGCCACCACAGCTCCCATTATGCCATGAGGATTATAGAAGGCACCTTATTATATTGAAAGGGTAGGGGCTCTGCAATCAGACACCTACAAGTTCGAGTCCCAGCTCTGCCTACCACCAGCTGTCTGAAATCAGGTCTCATTATTTTGGTTGTGTTGAGGCTCAATTTGTTCACCTGTAAAATAGGGATAATGAAAACTATGTAACAAAATTAATATGAGAATTAAGTGAGCAGAAGGCTGAAAGCGTCTGGCTTTTGATTAGCTGTTCATCAGTGTGTGTAATCAGTGCCTATTCATTTCATGGACTGTATACATTGGTGTTGGAATCAGAAGAGTCCTGATGCTGAGCTGCTGGTGGGGACAGTCCTGTAACTGTGTGTAATCTACGTGACCCTTGTTGGTTATGATTTGGGAATGACTGATGCCGTTTGAGGACTAAATGCACCTGATTCAGGCCATGGTCTTTTAAACCACTTATACATCTGAGAGCTGGACAATGAATAAGGATGACAGAAGAAGAATTAATGCCTTTGAGCTGTAGTGTTAGAGAAATGGACTGAATATCCCATGGACAACCAAAAGAATAAAAAGATGTGTCTTGGAGAAGGTACAGATAGAATGCTCTTTGAAAGCCAGGGTGATGAAGCTTCACCTCACATACTTTGGGCATGTTGCTAGGACGGGTTATTCCTTGGAGAGGGACGTCATGTTTGAAAAGGCGGAGGGGTCTGTGGAAAAGAGAAAGATCTCCAACAAGATGGATTGCCACAGTGTCTATCATTCCTAGTCTTTTTCTGGCTGTCTGACACATAGCAAGTAATTGCAAAGACCATGGCCTGTATCAGGCACACCTTAGTCTCCAGACTGACATCGTTGCTCTTCAGTACTTTGGAGAGGTCTCTAATAGCAGACTTTTCCATCAAAATACGTCTTTTAATTTCCTGGCTGCTGGTGCCAAGAGTGTTGACTGTGGAGCCAAGCAAACTAAAGCTATTAACAATCTCAGTCTCTTCACCATCTATCATGATGCTGCCAAGTGCCTCAGTGGTGAGAATCTTTCTTTTCTTGATATTGAGCTTCAACCCATATTGAAGGCTGCAGACCTTGACCTTCTGCAGCAAGAGCTTCAGGTCTTCCTCGGTTTCGGCAAGCAGAGTTGTGTCGTCTGCATAATGCAGATTGTTGATGAATCTTCCTCCAATCCTGATGCCACACTTCTCATAGAGCCAAGCCTCCCAGGTAATCTGTTCTGCATATAGATTGAAAAGGATAGAGATAGGACATATCCCTGGCATACACTCTACCCAATTTTGAATCATGCAGTGTTTCCTTGCTCTGTTCTGATGACTACCTCCTGGTCCAAGTATAGGTTCCGCATTAGCACAATCAAGTGTTCTGGGATTCCCATTCTTCTCAGAGTCAGCCACAGTTTGTTGTGATCCACACAGTGAAACACTTTTGCATAATCAATGAAACACAGATAGACATTCTTCTGATACTCCCTGCTTTCAGCTAAGATCCATCTAACATCAGCTATAATGTCCCTGGTACCATGACCCCTTCTGAACCCAGTCTGCAGTTCTGGCAGCAGTTCTCTGTTGATGTGTTGTTCCAGTCATTTTTGGGTAATCTTCAGCACAATCTTGCTTGCATGCGATATTAATGATATTGTTCCATAAATTCCACACTCTGTTGGATCACCTTTCTTTGGAATGGAGCAAATATAGATCTCTTAAAGTCAGTTGGCCAAGTTTTCCTCCAGGATTTCTTGAAACAACTTGGTGAGCAAATGCAGGGCAGCTTCTGTTAGTTCAAGTATGTCATTTGGTATACTATCAATTCCTGGGGCTTTATTTTTTGCCAATTCTTTTAAAGCAGCTTGAACTTCTTCCTTCATTATCATAGGCTCCTGCTCATATGTTGTTTCATGAACTTCTTCTGTGTCTGCCAATTCCTTTTGGTTCAATGACTGTGTATACTCTTTCCATCTTCTTTTACTACTTCCTGAATCATATAATATTCTTCCCAAAGCATCCTTAAGTAGTGCAACTTTGGGTGACACACTAGTGGGTATGAATTTAGGAAGTTGTGTTTTCACTTAAAATAGAATATAGAGTGTACACCTTATCAAAAGATAAGTATTATTTCATAAAACCTTTGTTTTGTAGATATGTTTATATATTTGCATCTATCCTGTATCTATCACATGGGAGGAGATTGTCTGTCTTTCTTTCACAGAGCAGCTGGTGGATTAGAACCAGTTGCCTTTCAGTTGATGGTGCAGCTCTCTATTCACTAGGCTACCAGAGCTTCCTATTACCTGAGAACTTGAGTGGTGCAAAACATGTGCAAAGGCATGCAAAAGGCCCTTCAAACGCAGTGTCAAAGAAAGACTACTGATCTGCCTTTGAGAATCAGTAGGAGTGGAGCCCAGTTCTAGCCTGTCCTACGTGGGCTTGCCATGACTTGGAATAAAATCAGTCTAGTATTTGTTTTTGTAGCATCCCTCTAACTCTCTCCATCCAGCTGTTGTATTTTCTTTCCATTCACTTACCTACCCATCTACCCATGTATCTGTCAAATCTGTGGCTCTTTCCTAAACTATCAAGAATAGAGCCCTAAGTTCGGGGGGGGGTCTGGGGGGGGCTCAAGGGGAAGGCAAGAAAGACTCAATCATTTCCACAAGACCAGCTTTTAATATGACTGTGATTTGAAGCACGAATAAATAAATGCCAAAGAAAATGGAAAACCAAGATGAAAAGAAATCTCTGAACATCAAAACAGAAAGTCAGAAAACAAAACAAAAACGAAATCTCCAACAGACAAACAGAAGAAGCCCCCCAGATAAAAAGAATCAGACTGTACAGGCTGTTCACAGGGAGAGAGGGATGAGGTGGGGGCCGTGGGCATAAGTAGGTGTCACCCAGGCCATAGGGCAGGGTGGGTGCTGGGCATCTTTGAGGCCGAAGCTCCCTGGGCCAGCAGAGGGGAAGAGGGTTGTGGGCAGGGCCGTGGCCAGGCCCTCCTGGTTAAGAACCTTCACGAACTACACAAGGACGGGACAGATTAAAGAGTTTGCCGGTTTCCCCCCTTTGCTTGTGCAGTTTTCCAGCTGGGCCTGACAGTGACTTTGGGGCTGGAACCAGGTCCCTTCCGTTGTCACAGGCAGCAGAGCGAGAGCTGGAAACCACGTAGAGGAATGTCATGGACAGAGACAGACGTGGCGGTGGCGCCGTCAGAAGTCTGAGCATGCAAGCGCTTTATACATCTGGCAGTGAGATGTGATGGCAGGTTGGTTCGTGGACAGTTCCCGAGTGACGTGGCTCTCCTCGGAAGGACGCGGTGGCCCGAGGACGCATCATGTCGGACGTGGCTCTAGCGAGGTTTTGGCAGATAGTTTGCTATGTGTGCATAGGGCGCTCTTGCTTCTTTCTGTCTTCAGGGGCCATCCCACCTGAGCTTGCTGTCCCCTGTGTTGGGTCTTGGGCCTCAAGGTCTGTTTGGGGGAGCTGGGTTGTCTGAGGGCTGTCAGCAGGCAATCTCCTCCAAGGTCCCCAGGGCCGTCTGCAGGGGCACGTTCACAGTGTGGCTGATGGTTTCAGAGTGGTTTGGCATCGTGTCACAAGTGCTCTGGAGGGGGGAGGAGGGTGGGTCTTGGTCATTCATGCAACAAACATTCGAATGTCTGGGTGGCTCAGCCTACAGCAGTGAGGTGTGCTCCCCACCTTTGGGCTTTTCTGGGGCAATGACACTGAATCCATGGCTACTCAACTGCTTTTGGGGTGTCTCAGAGAGAGAATCAAGTCTCAAGTGAAGCATCTTGGGGCTTGGGAGCTTATAGGATATTGCAAGCTATGGCCATGTGAGTGACCAGGCCCATCCCTCCTGCCCTGGCCCCAGTATTTGGCTTCATATAGCTTGTCCAAGTCTGAGGCGTAAACCGGCCAACAGCCAAGTCACTCTTATCACGTTCAACAGCCAATGAGTCACTCTTACCACATTCTCATCATGGCTCCCTTCATCTTCCTCTTTGCCCAGCAGGTCTAATAGCTTCTCTTTGATCAGCTGCAAGGAAGGTGAGAAGGCATTGGTCAGGCAGATCAGGACAAAGGTCAGGGGGCTGGGCAGGGGGGCTTCCCTCCACTGGGCTTGGCTGGGGCCCCAGAGAAGCAGCACCTACTCAAGAGGCGGGGAAACGTCACCAAGAGCCCAGCCTGGCAGGGAGCTCTGGAAGCCAGTGTGTCCAATGTATCAACTGAGATGAAATTTGATGCAGGAGGTGTGCTTGGAAGAGGCAATGAGAGAATGCATTCTTGCAGCTTGGTCTGACTGTCTTAGGGATCGAGAGTGTTAGATGAGCAGTAGGTGTTTGTGGCCTGGCTCTTTGTCTGTCCTTGGGAGCAGCCTGGGACCCTCTTGCTGTGGCTGAGATTGGGGGACCAGATTGCTATTCACTAACCAAACCTGCCAACTCAACGGCTCACCGGTTCAGGCCACATGTGAATCCAGAACATTTTATTCTTCCCAATAAAGGGTAGGAATTAAATATACTACCTGGTGTGATTCACTTTCCATAACTTTGGACAGCTTTTCACAAAAAAATTAGTATATAAAACGGAATAAAATCTGGACGTGGGGCCTCATCTGGGTATGAGGAGTCACCTGCTGAGAGGCAGCTAGTAGGGCTCAGTGGGCACCCAGCTGCAAGGGCCCTATGGCCACTAGAGGGAGCGCCAGAAAGTCTGAGCCACAAACTGCCTATTTCTGGGAGGACATGGGGGTGAAGGGGATCAGGCATCTCAGTCACAGAGACCGAAGTCCCCAAGCAGCACTGGGCTGAGAGCAAAGCCTGGGAAGGACTCAGAAGTAGGATTTTATTTCCTGGTACAGGTCAACCCCTCCAACTCACTGTTGTTGAGGGGGGCAGCTGTGCTCGACAGGGGCTCTCTGTCCAGCCTGGCCTCTGTAGAGTGGTCCAGGGTCTACGCACTCTCTGTCTGGGTCTTGGGGAGATGCAGTGGGAGGAGTAGCCAGCACCAGGAACTCTCAGTGCCAGAAGCCTCAGTCTGTTGTTGGAGAAACTTTTCACAGCTTTGTTTCAGCTGCCTCGTAAGGAGACAAAGACACCGACTACAACATCAGAGGCAGCCACGGTGCCCTTGTCCTTCAGGATGGACAAGGATGGTTGCAAATGCCCCTTTCCTGAGCCCAACTGGAAATACACTTCTCATATGAAGGGCCGCGTGAGGGCAGGTATACGTGTGTGTCTGGACGTGCCTGGATGTGTGTGTTCCTCGTCGATCCTGGGTTGAAAAGGCTGACTTGCACCAGGAACTAAAGAGCCCTGCTGAGTCCATCCTTGGGACCTTTGTGGATTTTTGTTGATTTACGCTGGGCATATGGTTAGGAAGGGCCAGTCCTTGGAGAAGGACATCATGCTTGGAAAGGTGGAGATTCTGTGTAGGAGAGGAAGACCCTCAACAAGACGGATTGATCCAGTGACTGTGCCAAAGGGCTCAAGTATACTGGAGATGGTGAGGATGTTTCAGGACAGGACAATGTTCAGATCTCTTGTTCATTGGGTCACTGTGAGTGACAGTCGACCCGACAGCACATAACAACAACAACAACAACAGCGGGGCGGGGGGGCTTGTAATGTGTGCATGCATGCTCATGTGGAAAGTGTATGTGTATAGCAAGGAGTTGGAAACAATCTAAGTTCCCGCCAACAAATGAATGGACAGAGAAGCTGTGGTATATTCACACAGTGGAATACTATGCTGCATTGAAAAACAAGGAACTCATGCAATATTATTCAAAATGGGTGATCCTGGAGGACATTATGCTGGGTGAAGTATCTCAGTCACAAAAGGACAAATACCGCATAGTGCCACTGTTGTAAAACAGGACTGACATCGGGGTTGTTGGGAGACTGAGAAAAATGGGTTCATCAATGTATACTACATTGACACAGATGAAGGAGAAAACTGTTTAAAAGGGATATGTGATTAGTTATTATTGTCATGACAAGAGTCCAGAATCAAGAATGCATAGTGGAGCGGACCTGGGGGGAGGGATTGTAAAACAATGGGGGATCTTTTCTTTTGCTTTTCAAAGAGAAGAGTGTACTGGGGGGGGGTGGGGAGGTGGGCAGGGAGAAAAGTGCAACAATGAATGCATGGAAATCCAAAGTCTCTGTAAATTTTCATTAAAAAGTAATAATAATAAAGAAAACAAAAACAAGAAAGTGTGTGTGTGTAGTATTATGTGTGTTTGTGTGGCAGGTGTGTGTTTGTGCCATGTATTTGTGCCTGTTATGTGTGTATGCATACATGGTATGCATGTGCATGTATATGTTGTGTGTGCATGTGCTTGGTATCTATGTTTATGTGTGTGTGGTGTGTATGGAGCCCCATTTGCCTAGCTGTGGGAAGGGCTCAGAACTGCCTGTAGTCCTCCACTTGTCCCTTTCCCCACCAATATAGATAATCTCCAGCTCTTCAAGCACCTTGAGAATGGCGCTATGGCTTCATTTCTTTTCTATCCTTCCCACCCCCTTGGACCTGAGAGGCTGTGGTGGGCAACATTAACAGGCATGGAGGAGAAAGGAAGCTCTGAGGGGAGAGAGAGGCTGGAAGCTCCTCAGCTTTGGTGGGTCGAGGGCACCAACATTCCCCATCAACAACCCCAAAGCTTACCTCATAAATATAATCAAAGAGCTCTAGTATTGTAAGGATACTAGCACCAATAAACAATCCCATCTGACCACCAATATCACCTGGAGAGAGAGAGAAAGACCAAAGACTTGGTTTTACTCACGTGGCTTCCGGGAATTGGCACCCACACCAAAAGGAAAACGAGGCCTTCCCGTTGATTCGTGCTCCCATGGGAACCTGAGCCTGTAACCAGAAGCTACACTCCGTAACAAGTGCCCCCTTTACTGCACAACTCCAAGGAAGGGGTAGGGACTAATGTGAATGCATATTGGAGGAACTCAGGATAGACTTCATGGCCCTGGGCCAATGAGCTTGTCCAATTTCACAAACAGTACTGCACTTGCTGGACTCCTGCTTCCAGTCATGCTCCAGGCTGTCAGGAGACAGTGACGTTATGGTTTGTAGACAATGACGCTGTGGTCTGTAAACAGTGATGCTGTGATCTGTAGACAGTGATATCGTGGTGTATCGACAGTGATGTCATGTTCTGTAGACTGTGATGTTGTGGCCTGTAGAATGTGATGTCGTGGTCTGTAGACTGTGATGTTGTGGTCTGTGGTAGTAGAAGGACTGTGAGAAGATAGTGTGTGTGGCCCCTGCCCTAAGGGAGGGCACAGTCCAGTCCCAGAAATCTGTGCCAGGGGCCCAGGATGGAAGTTATGAGCAGTAGTATATGTCTCCTTAACCATGGCATGGCTTTTGACATTGGGATAAGGTCATATAAGGTATCCCCTAAGTTCCATTACCCAAAGGTAATGGAACTAATCTGTTATCTTCCTAGAGCAGAGCTTCTTACTCTAAGGTACAGAAATTGCTTTGGCCAATTTCTCTAGATAGGACTTCAGATAGTCTTGCATCTGTCATAATCACAAGGAAAGCTATAATCAGTGCTGTTGTCTGGACTTGCCTTGGGCTGACAATTTCTGGGCTTGAGTTCTGAAAATCAGATTTTATAAGTTTCTTAGGACCACCCGAGTCTGAGAACCACCTCCATGGGCTGTATGGGAGGACTGCAGTTGGCCAGAGACTCCCCGAGACAGAATACAAAAAGCTACACTTGAGCATTTGTGGTGAGAGAATCCAGAACTATTGTTAGATCCTCAAAGAAGGCTTGGCCTCTCAAAGGCTTAACAGGCTTAGCTCCTGACGTGGTGTGGTAGACGGCGGAGGGCTCTAAGGCTCTGCGTCTGGGCAATCCCTGATCTTCTCAGTAGCTCCGTCTTCAAAGGAGATTTGGTGGTAGGGATAAAAGGTTAGAGAAGGCAAATTGTGAAGTCCATTCGTACCAGTACTAGTCTCTAAAACATTAATCTTCTCATCTGGGCTGAAGAAATGAGTGAGAATAGAGGGCTTGGAGAGGCCAGATTCCACATTAACCTCTTGGTCTGAAACTTCCTGATGAGTTGTTCTTCCCCACCTCTCCACTGAGTATGCTTGGTGGATTCCAACAGCTACATGCCCCAGGTAGACCACTGAGATAGTGGGGAGGGTGCTCTTCCTGATGGGACTTGGGATGGGCTCAAAATGACCCCTATTGCTTTTATCCTAGTGCTCTCTCCAGTGTTTTTTACAGAGGATTTTAAAATATATATATTTATTATTATATATATTAAATATATATTTATTATGTATATTATTTAATATATATGTGTGTGTGCGTGCAATGTGGTTGAGCGTGCAGAAATAAGTGGTGGAGAGATATGTTAGGGTGCTAGGTGCATGGATAAGAATTTGTATATATGCAGGTAGTGTATCTGGCTTTATGTAGAGGGCTTCCTACATCTAGGTGAATGACACAAGTTTACTATGTGCAATGTATAAAAGTAGATTTGTGGACGTAGGTGTACTGTGTCTGATTGCGTAGAAGAGGTGTAAGCAGGTCTAGGTGGGTTTGTGTGCATAGGTGTGTATTTGGCACATGCACATCATGACCACGTTAGTGGGTGGGAGGCAGCGCGTAGGCCTGCTCTGTGCACATCTGCGTCTCTGTAGCTGTGTAGCTTGCATGTGGATCTGTGCAAGTGCACACTGCCATGTGTGGCTTTGTATTATATTGATGCACAGTCTTGCAGGTGAAATGTATGTGTGTACAGGGTGTGTGTGAGGGTGCTGTCTGTAGCACGTGTAACACGCACGTGTATTGACACTGGGAGGTGAGGGTGGGGCTGGGTGGTGGCATGAGAAGGGCCTTATGGCTGAGGGTTTGCATGTGGCGTGCTTGTCACAGGAGATACAGATGGCAGCATTATTTTCTCAGCAGGCTATTCTGGGTGGGAACAAGGTACTGGGAATCAGCTCATCCTCATATTTGATGCAGGGAGGAGCTATTCCTCCTGACAGATCCAGAGCTCCGGCCCTCTGCCCTCTGTGTTTGTGTGTGTGTGTGCGCACGCATGTGTGTGACTGTTAGCCCATGGAGGCATGTGTGTGTGTGTGTGTGTGTGACTATGAGCCCAGTCAGGAGGATGCATGTCCCGCGTCCTTCCTAAGAGCCAGCCAGCCGAACAGGGTGGATGCACTATGTCTCAGACTCATGCTTTCAGCTAGTGAGGAGGGTAGGGTCTTCACAGTCTTTGGCTGCCACGACCTCTGAGGCTGAGAGAGGGACAGAATGCCCAGCTGGTTCCTGGGTCTCTGACACGGTCACCACTCAGATGTCACAAATCACCATTTTTCAATCTCCCGTGGGCTAAGGCATTACCCTGTTAAGCCATTACTCCAAGTTCCTAAAGTGGCTTTATTAAACTCATGTTACAGAGACCCGAGGTGCGGGGAGGTGAAGCTGCCTGCCCATATTCTCACAGCTGGTAGGCAGCAGCCCTTGAATTCAAAGCAGCTCTTTCCTCTGTACCCTCAGGCAGAAGGCACTGGCTTCTTGCCTCCCTCATGCTGCTCAGCTCATGGAGACAACACAGCTATTTGCCCCCATAGCAATCTGATATTATACCTTTCCTTGAGAAGTCAGAGTTAGGACAGAGGTATATCTGCCGTCCACCCTTAGAGGTCTTGTGAGTCTTGTGCTACAGCAGGGTTAAAATGAACTCCCTGTGTCCACAGTGGGCAAGGGTGATCGGGCAGCCCGTGTGCAAGCAGTGGGGTTATGGAGCTAGTCTGCAGGGCACTGGTTCAGATGAGACTGCCAAGGCATAGAGGTCAGAGGAAACACTTGGGGAGAAGCTGTTTGAAGTGCTCCGAGATGGGCAGCCGCTCTCATTTTTCCAGTCCTGAATCAGGACAGTCACACACAGGTTTATGAACCACGCCTGTGCACCGAGAAGTTCAAGGTGTGTGGGAGTCGGAAGCCACATGTCTTAGGTTCACGCCCAGCACACTCCCAGCAGTCTGAGCTGTTTGGAAACATTACCAGGTGTTCGTGCACATCTGAGGAAACCAGCCCTCCTTTAGTGTTTGATCAAGGATTCTCAGTCCAGGGGTGACACTTGACTTTGCCAGGTGGGGCTCTACTACGGACCCTCATTGTGCCCATTACCTGGTGAACACCCTCACACAGTTCAGCATTCCCCCCACGAGACAGCATTTTCCTCCTTCTGCAGACCCAAGACTTTGACTCTGACCTGGTGGCAGAAGACCAAGTTCATGGACTCCAAGATGGCAGAACTCTGAGAAAGCTGTTAGGTACCCGACTCAGTGTATAGCCTGAAGCTCAGAATAGAGAATAACAGGCCTGAGAACTAGCTTGGAGTAGTGCAAAGAGAGAGGGAATAATTAGGAAATTAAAGGGTTAGACTCATCAGTAGGCTTACGTGTCTATCTGCCTGTCTGTCTTCCCACCTACTACTGCTCCCTCCCTCGCACCCCCATTGAGACGTGGAAATGTTTGCAATAGACACCCTGACTTACCAAGTAAGGCAGCAACTTCATACGCCTTCTTCTGTTCAATCGTTTCGTAATTGAGAGCTTCAAAAAATATATCCAGAACAAGAATGTTTTCTCTGCAGAAGGAATATTCAGTACCATAAATGGTTAGAGAATCCACAGGGGTCACCTGACATAGCCATGCTGCCAGGGGCAGATGGAGAAACGGAGGTCCAGGGCAGTGTGACACCAGCCCAAAGTGAAAGCTGGAGGCTGAAGTTCGGGCGCTCGCTCCACGACAGCAGGAATGTATCTATCAACTGCCTATTTCACCCTGCTTCCGGCCCTTGATCACGCACCATCCCTTCCCGAAATCCTGCCTGGACTTCAAGTCTTGGACCCCAAGCACACCTTCCTAGTCCATTAGCAAGAAGGTAGACAGAGTAATCTTCTGGCAAGATCTACCTTGGTCGGGGTGCATGCCCCAGGTCACCTCCGAGATTGCTCCTGCCCACTCCTGTTGTTTTTTGTGGTGGTGCGTGCCATTGAGCCAGACTGACTCATGCCGAACCTTCAGCAGGTTTTCAGAGACAGTAAATCGCACAGGAGGAGAGTGCCCATCTTTCTCGTGGACCAGCTGGTGGATTCTAACCATGTGCCTTTGGGATTGCAGTGCAGCTTCTTACCTTTAGGCCACCAGAGCTCCTTCTTGAGAGGCGCCCCCCCCCCCCCCCCCGGCCATTCCTTCAAGGATTGATAACAAGCTTCTCCTGGCTGGAGGCCCTTCCCTGGCATTGCCAAGACAATTGCCAGAGCCCTGGAGGTTTTTTGGGAGCAGATCCTCTCCACTGGGAGGGGCCTGGCAGACGCTCCTCCAATCCCTTTGCGCCTCTAGGTAGGTATGTTAATGAGACACATCTTGGCAGCAGAAGTCATTACCGCCTGCAGCATGCCTGCTAAGCAGTGGGGCCTGGCACCTCCTGCAATTTCCTCTTCTCCTTCGAGGCTCCTCACAACACCCACCGAAGCACCTTGTTCTTAAACTGCTGTGTAAAAGTTGTCCCGGAAGGGGGTTTGGCTAGTACGTGTTGGCAGGAGGGAGTGGTTGGGGAGTGGGGAGAAAATCTTCCATCCTCCCTGCAGGACTTCCTGAGGTGCCATTCAAAGTATCCCCATCTCTTGCCTGGTTTATGGCAATTGCCTCCTAACAGGCTCCTCTCTTCCCATCTGACTTCCCAAGCTTCGCTGATACAGCCGTCTGAAGGGTTTTCCCCAAACTGCTAAATCATTCCAATTAAATACAATTAAATTCCATTCCTCAGCCACCTGAGGTCCATTTCAAGCGCTCAGTACCCACAGGTGGCTTCGTGGTTTGAAGTGCAGTCAGCTCACAGCAATTGAACACCCAACAGGAGGAAGTGCTGCTTGGTCCTGATCAGACAAGGCTGCTTTGCTTCACAGTGATGCCACCGTCTGCTTTTCTGAAGCAAGTCACCAGGCCTTTCTTCCGCTTCCATCTTAGGGTAGAAGCTTCACTGAAACCTCTTCAGCATCTTAGTGACACACAATCTTTGCAGAAGGAGAGGTGGTGGTGCACACATGGAGTGTGTTAGCTGGGACTAGAACCCAGGTCTCCCACGTGGAAGGTGAGAATTCTACCACTGAACAACCAGTGAGCATCACCTCGGACTGTGTAGATCTAGACCAGTCCCATCCCTACGGAAAGGTCTACTGGAAAGTGCTGGTCTCAAATAAAAACTTGAGCCTGACACTTGTTAAAGTCCTTTGTTGTTGTTATTGTTAGTTACTGTCGAGTTGGAACTGACCCATGGCTGACCTTCCAGTGGGTTTTCAGAGGCTGTAAATTGCACAGGGAGAGACTGTGAACCTTTCTCCAGAGATTGCCAGTCTTCTTCTAGTGGAGAAACTGGTGGTTTCAAACCATGTGCCTTTGGGTTTACAGCACAACTCCTTACCCACTGGGCCACCAGAGCTCCTGAAAAAGCCCCTTCACAGCTTCTTACAGCTTCTTCACAGCCTATCACATGCCTTCGCCCAGTCTTATGTTCACCTCACCCAGCTTCGCCTTCTCTTGCCTGCCCTATTCTGGTTCGCTTTGTTGAACATCTGCCTGGACACTCTCCTTTCCCATTCTTTCATTCAATTATTCTGCTCCTCCCCAATTTTTTTTTTCTTAAATTATGTTTTGAGTAAAAGTTTACAGAGAAAATTAGTTTTCTACTAAAGAATTCATACAAATATGCACACTGAAATGACACCCTCTTTACTTTCTCCATGTATGTGTTCCTTACCCTCATGACTCAACTCTCAGCCAAACAATAAAACAACAACAACAGCAACAATTTGCTGCTGTAGAGTCAGTCCCAACCCTCGGGGCCTCTCCACTGAGTTCTGGAGACTTTGAACTTTAATGGGAGGAGGAGATGGTCATGTTCCTCAGGATGGATTCGAACCACAGACTGTTCAGTGAGCAGTCCAACATGTAACACACAGCACCACCAGAGCTTCTTAGGCAAAGAGCAGACAGGGTTAAACTGGGCTGTGTGATGGTTAATGTTGTGTGTCAACATGGTTATGGCCCTCAGGGTAATACAGCAATCCCATGTATTGTAAATTTTCACTTCTCTGATGTTGATGAGGCAGCTCTGTAAAGATAAGCTCCGCCTGAAGTATCCTCATAGTGATGCCTATATATATTTGTATGGACTCTCTGGCAAAGTTAGGGAGATGTTTTTCATATCCTGTATCAGGGAGCTCTGGTGGTTCAAATCCATTACTCTGTGGGAGGATAGGCAGTCTCCTCCCATTAAGATTCAGGGCCTTGGAAACTCAGTGGGAAAGGGTCACTATGATTCAGAATGGTCTTGACGGCCATGAATTTATTTGTTTATAATATTTATATCACTCAATATTTAGTGGTATACTTGTCTCCCCACAAGACCACATAAGTTATGTCCTGGTCATATGTCATATGTCATGGTCGTTATTGTCTTTGTAGTTTGAGTTGCTGAGCACTCAGCCTGGCCCTAGCAGGTGCTCAATGAATGCCTCCTCTTGTGATTTACAGTCTCTGAAAACCTGCTGGAAGGTCAACTGTGAGTCAGTTCTGACTCAAGAACACACAACAACAAACTGAAGGAAGAAGGACTTGGTGGCTCAGTCATAAGATTCTCCTTCCACATGGAAGATACAGGATCGATTTTTAGCCAATGGTCTTTGTGTGCAGCTGTCATGTTCAGCAGGTTTCAGTGTTGCTTCCAGACGGAGACAGACTAGGAAGAAAGGCCTGGCAACTGACTTCTGAAAAATCAGTCAACAAAACTTCTGTGAGTCTCAGTGGCCACAGTTTCAACTGACCAGGCAGGATTCTGTATCATTGTGCACAAGGTTACCAAGAATCAGAGGCTGACTGAAGGCAGTGAACCTGAACGACATTAAGTTATGGAACTAACTGGCCCCCTCCCCACCTGTCTCCACCACCCCACCTCCCCTCCACCACAGATCCTGGGTCTCTAATTCATTTTCCTCCTTCCCCCTGCCCACCAGGTCCATTCCGCTTACGAGATATATTTTTCCGATTTGTTAAATTTCTTCTCGAGGTACTTGGCTGACGTCTTGCTGGGGATCTTCACCATGGAGAGCTCTTTGTTGTAGCGGGTCAGGTTGCAGGGGGTCCTGCACAGACAGTAATTGCTGTCCTTTTCCGCTAGCAGACCTGGAGGGGGAGAGAGAGGCGGGGCTTAGTCAGGACTGACTGGGCGGAGACTCCTGGCCCGACTGGCTCAGAGGAGAGGGAGTCCGGAAGGAGCTTGCAGTGGGAGGGCAGGGAGGGTTGGGAGATTGAGGATAGGACCAGAGTAGGCTTTTGATGGTGGATCTGGAAGTGCGCTAATAAAATAGTGCTCACTATGTGTTAGTCTCCTACCCTTTAAGAATTGTTGAAAAGGTGCCACTTCTAGAGAATGAGCTCTGTGTGAATCTCCTCCTTCAGCTCTTCAGGGTTTTCTTTTCGGACCTCTTGACTCAGTGTTTCCACCCACGAAATGGGCTGTTCACCGCGACAAATTGGAACATTCTAGTGCCTGAAGTTCAGAGCTCCACAGTATTTCTTCTCAATCCCTTACATCCAGCCCAGAGTTCCCCTGGCGATTTGCTTAGACTGTGAACTAAGAGGCTCAGTTCCTTTCCCTGGAGGCACTGTCCGGAATCACAGCCCTCCTCTCTTCCACTTTAAGAGGAGTAGTTAACAAGAAGAGAGTTCTAGGGGCTTCGTGGTAAGGAGCTGCACTGCCAAGCCAAAGACAGCAGTTAAAGTCCACCAGTTGCTCCATGGGAGAAAGATGGGCATCTGATTTACAGGCTCTGAAAACCTACTGGAGAGCCAACTACAGACCCAGAGTGGGTTCTGACTCCACAGAAGACAAAAATCACAAAGTTAAAAATACAATCTCCCCCTTCCCTCTTTTTCTAAGTAGCACGGTGTTTCTGGTTGCCCTAGGTTGTTTGCTTTCTTTTTTTTTTTTTTTTAATTGTAGTAGGATTTTATTGAGACTTTACTCCAAAGAGAGACCAGGCTTTTGCCAGTATCTGCAGCAACCCCCTTCCTGGGCCAGGTCTTCCCTTCTCCAGCCTCCTGGAGACATCAGATACTGGGACCCAAATTCAGAGCTGTTCCCACGTGGTTTCTGTAACAGGCAGTTTTGAATATGAGTTTGCAGTGTCTTGTCTGTCAGCAGTTTCCCAGGTCTGGAGAGAGGTGGGGATGTGGAATGGGTCTAGCTTTGGGGCTGTGTTTGTTCTTGAGATTTCCTTCCCCTGCAGCTTTCTAGGAATGGGCTCCCACAGAGTTATTCCAACCCCAGCACCTCACCCTCACCAGGTTAGCATGAAGGAGGGGAGAGGGTGCACAATATATCTGTTTACACCTTTGGAATGCAGATGGGTCTCTACCTTCTTGAGTTAATGGGTCCTGGGGAAGGCAGGGCCTCTCAGGAGTGACCACAGCCTCCCTCTGTGAGCACCATGTAAAGGGCAAGTGGTGTTACCACATTTCTGGTGCCTACTTGGCTCACCATCGCTCATCTCTCTGTCCCTGCCCTCATCCCCCCATGCCTTAACATCTCTGTTGCCCCTAAAGTTCACTCCACTTCCACACACACCTCCTTTCTCTCTTCAGCCCGTATCCCAGGTTGAATCTTCCCCTTCTCCTCTCCTCTTCTCCACTTTCCTGCCTCACCTCCACTCTGTCCAGGCTCTTGCTCCTCTGTTTGTCCTCCCACCTGTCCTCTTTCCACACCCCCAGAGGGCCTTCATGTCTCAGTCTTAGCCAGCTTGCCTGCTGCCCCATGCCAAGCATGCGCCCATGCCAGGACTCACCTAGGGCAGGCTCTGCACACTCCTTGTGCTGTTCGGGGGTACAGAAAGGGGCATCTCCTGCAGAGAAGAAACAGGAGGGAAAAGGATTTCAGCAGAATCATGCATTCCAGCAATACTTTGCCTCCTTGGACTTGGGGATATGAGTACTCCCATCAGTAGGCATGGACAGTCTGCTAGTAGACACATCAGAAGGCAGTCATTGATCAGAATTGTGTAGGGAGCAGGGGAGGACAGGAGAGAACTTTGTTGTTGTTGGTAGGTGCCACTGAGTTGACTACAACTCTTAGCGATCCTAGGAGCAGCTGATCTGAACCCTGCCCTGTCCTGTGCCATCCTCATCATCTCTGACACACTTGAGCCCATTGGTACAGAAACTGTGTCAAACCATCATGTTGAGGATCTTCCTCTTTGACTCTTATTCTCCACCTTCTCCAAGGCTGGGCTCCTCCTAACCACATGCCCCCAACATGTGAGATGACGTTGCACCATCCTTGCCTCCAAGACGCACCCTAGTTTACTTTCTCCAAGACAGATCTGTTTATTCTCTTGGCAGTGTTGTTGTTGTTGTTAAGCGCCATCGAGTCATTGGTGACTCATAGTGACCCTTTGAACCAAAGTCCTCGACACTTGCATGACTTTCATCCTTTCTCCAGGTTCATAGGGTTTCTGGAGGCAAGCTATTTATGGAAGTGGATGCCGCTCCTGCTTCCAGGCTTGTTTTAATCAGGGAACTCCACCAAACACTGTCCACCATGGGTAACCATTATCGCATCTGACACTTCTAGGCTTCAGAGGCTGTGTGCATTCATCCAGCTGACACTGGGACTCTAGAGAGACACTCACCTTGATCCTTGGCAGTGTAGCTGGGTCAAAAGCTTAGGCTCTGACCTAGCTCTGCTCCTTGCTTGCTCTGCTTTTGGGCAGACCATTCACCTTCCTACTCAGGGGCTAACTACTAGGTTGCTGGGAAGTCGAAGGAGAGTTCACATATGTGAGGGATTGTCTTGACAACTCAGAGTTGGAGGTGGTGGTAAGCATCTACTGGGATGCATCACCTCTTTTCACTTACACAGGTCCCCTTTGAGGTAGGACATAGTGTCCTTATCTTTCCCAGGAGCAACTTGAACCTAAGCCCGCTGCAGTGGCAGGACAGTACAGCTCGTAAGTGCTGCACAGGGGGTCTGACCTCACCAGTCTAATTCCCAGGCTGGGGCTCTACCCTCCATGCTCTTCTGCTGTAGGTGAGAGAGGGTTGCTTTGCTACATATCCTCTTTGTTCTGCTCCTAATTCCACATTAGTCACTGCGATGTCAGCTACAGAGCCATGGGTGGGATGTTAAGACCCGGACTGTTGATCTCAGGCTCAGCTGCTGTTGGGGAACCTCACTGCCTGGAGCCGAGTCTGAGTTCCACTTGAGACACACGAGTGCAGGGCCTGTCTTTGGAGACATTCTTTTGGATATTTTCCTCTCTTTTTTTCAAGTGCTAAAATTAAAGTCCACCACAATGTGATTTCCTCCCCTTTCTCCATAAAAGCTTTTTACAGAGTTCAAGAGTGACGCTTCTTCTTGTCTAATAATAACAATTTAACTGACACATTTCTCTGTTTGCTTTTTCAGGAGCTTAGAGGTAATTTTAAAGCCCAGAGAGGTGGTGCTCTTGTTTTGGTTGAGGATCTGTGTGGATTGTTTGGTTGTTTTTATTGAAGCCTCTTGTTTAGAGTCAACAAGACCTCCTGAGGGGCCCTTATATTTAAAAGTTGGGCCAGAGGGATTATATTTTAGTCCTTGTTACTATATTTTGGAGGAACATTCTTCTAAGTCATATAGCACTCTGACCAGTTTGGTGTGATGAGGTAATCTGGGTTTGCTGTGCCACTGAATCTTTTCAAATGCCACAATGGAACAACTGTGCCATAGGTGTGCCATTAACCCATCGTGGGCAATGTTTGGTAGAACTCCCAGATTGATTCAAGATCAGGTTTGGAAGCAGGAGTGGCATCCACTTCCTAAACCATATGCTTCTGAAAGCTCTATGAACTTGTAGAAACGATGATAATTACAGAAAGGCTTTAGGCCTTTGTTTAGAGAGTTGTGCTCGACTCGATGGCAATAAACAACCACAACCTCAAGTTTGGATCACTAGAGAAATCACTGGTTTATAATGGAATTTAGTTATGAGGATGTTTTCATAGCCTCGGTTATAATAAAAATATTGGCAACAAGCTAACTGCCCATTATAAGGATTAAGTTAATAAAGTTAAATGAAGTGTTATATAAACATGAAACAGAATTGTTGTTAGGATTCATCGTTGGTGGAGTCGGCTGTGACTCATAGCAACCCTCTGATCCGCTGATTGAAGCCTTGCTCTGTCCTGCGCCATCCTCATGACCTCTGCCAGGCTTGAGCCCTCTGCTTCAGTCACTGCGTCCGTCCATCTCGTGGAGGGTCTCCCTCTCCTTCACCGACCCTCTACTTTTCTCAGCTTTATGTCCTTTTCCAAGGACTGCTGCCTCCTGACAATATGCCCAAATATAATGCCAACTGTTAAACAAAGGTTTTGTTTATGTGCAAAGGTTTTGGCACATAGCAGGGCTTCAGTCAAAAAAACCTTTGATCAACTTCTCCAAATATGTGAATACAACTACCTCTGCCATTTGCAAAGTATTTTTAGCTCTTGAATGAATGCGAGGAGAACAAAAGGGTTCATCCTGGAGAGGGTGAAACCAAACAGGTTCATCCTTGAGAGGGTGAAACTGGGCTGCTCCTTGGAGGCAAGGATTCTGAAGCTTTGTCTGACATACTTGGGGCATGTTATAAGGAGGGACCAGTCCATGGAGAGGGACATCATGTTTGAGAGAGTGGAGTGACAGTTCAGGAGAGGATGAGATGGATCGATTCTGTGATTGGGGTAATGGGAGTAGCTGTGTCAGAGGTGGTGAGGTTGGCACGGGATAGAGCAGGGTTTAGGGCTCTTGTATATAGGGGTTGCTATGAGTCACAAGCGACTCAACGGCACACAACAACAACAACAATAACAACAATAACTTTATTTCATCTCCATAGTAATCCCCAAACTAATTGTTGTGAAGTTATGAACAGAGAGAGTCGGTGACTTGTGCCAGGTTACATAGTGAGTGACAGGACGACTCTCTCAGCTTGTCACTTTCCCCCGTTGCAATCACCAAATCCCTCCTGCCCAAACCCGTTCCCTGCTCCGTGTCATGCCAATGACTCTAATGAGGACGCTACGTGTGTTATCACCCCAACAACAGAACTGTACAGAGAGGCACTTTTACTTGCTGACTGATAAACTTTTCTCTCTTTTGAAAGCGCTTTAGACATTTGGATGCAAAGAACAGTGAGCATCTGAATACAAGCAACAAACATCTGGCTATGGGACTGTGTACTGTGGCAGGATGCAAGAATTGCAAACACCCAGCTCTGTGGACGCAAACATCAGGAGACAGAGCAGCAGACATTTGGCAAGTGTAGTGGACACTGGGCTGAACATGTATCAAATCCATGGGTGCTTTGGGGTAGCAGCTCGCTGCCTTGATTGTTGGAGTGGGTGATTCTGTCTACTCTCTAGTATTTTTTTTTTTAATCAATTGTTGTGAGATCAACTCCTGTTGATGTGAATCAGAATAGCACTATGATCCATGGGGTGGGTTTTTAATTTTGTTTTTTACACTTCACACCCTTATGTGTCATTTTTTGTTCAGGACTCATGCTAATCTCTATATTGTTCTAATTTTTTTCCCCCAGTATGTTGTTGTTGTTTACCATTGAGTCAGAATCTACCCATAGCTGACCCTCCAGCAGGTTTCTAGAGGCAGTTAATTACACAGGAGGAGAATGCCTATCTTTTTCCCATGAAGCAGATGCTGGATTAGAACTGTGTGCCTTCGGGATTGCAGCGCAGCTCCTTACCACTAGGCCACCAGAGCTCCCTTTTTTTAGGATGTGTGCTGCCAAAGTGAGCACTCCTTAGGGTTTTTAATGGCTGGCTTTTGAGGAAGTAGATTTCTTCTTTCTTTCTTTCTTCCAAGGTGATTTGGGGGGGGGACTCAGACCAGCAACCTTTGGCTGGGGATTTTCCATTGACATCACTCAGGGACTCCTTCTAGATATTTAAGCACCAAATAATGTAGTCTTTTCAGAACAACATCCTTTGAGTCTTAGTGGGATGAACAAAGTATTTCCTCTCAGGTTGAGAAGTGCACATGGTCCCTATGTGGCAGAGTTTGTGCTTAACCACTAACCAAAAGGCTGGCAGTTTGAATCCACTCAGAGGCATCTGGGCAGGAAGACCTGATGATCCAGTAACTACCAAGAAAACCTTGTGGAACAGTTCTGCCCTAGCACATGGGGTTGCAAGGAGGTGGAATCAGAGGTGATGGTTTTTGTCTGGGTGGTTTTAGAAATGCAGAGAAGGGCCCAGGCTCCTCCACGCAGAGTCCCCTGTCCTCCCCTCCCTTGACACTGACCTGGCATGTGAACCATCCGGCAGTTGCAATTCTCCACGATGTAGCGTGTCTCACAGTCAATCCTACAGGCGGTGATGCTGTAAACAGGAAAGAAGTCGAGTCCCATCTCTGAGGAGCGGCACTCACCCCACGGTGGGGGCAGGTACGTGAGCTGCAAGAGAGGAAGGAGGGGCAGCAGTCAACATTGGTCAACATTGGGGGGTTGTTGCTGCTTCAGCCTCCACAGACTTAAGGTCTATCCAGTGATTTATCCAATCAACACAGAATTAGTAATCATACTATGCGGCAATTTAACTCCACTGCCTGACTCTCTATCTGGCTGCAATGCTAGTTTTCTTGCATTGACTACAGCCCACAGGCCACAGGCCTGGAGGCACTTCAGACTCGGAGATCCCCAGCGGTGTCACCGAGGCTGTGAATTTTCATGGTGGGAGACTTCCCATCTTTCTCTCAAGTTGTGACCGGGCTTTGATGTTGTCCCACAATAATGTGCATCCACCTGGACTCTGTGCATGACCTTATTTAGATGTAGGGTCTTTACAGAAGTAATCAGGATAAGATGAGGTTACACTGGATTAGTTCTTAACGAAGACTCACAACAACCCTACGAACAACAGATCAGAACCTTGCCCTGTTCTGCACTGTCTTCATAACTTCCACCACGCTCAAGCCCATGGCTGCAGTCACGTGTCAACCCATTTTGTTGAGGGTCTTCCTCTCTTTCGCTGACCCCCTATCATCTCCATCATGACGTCTTTTTTTCCAAGCCCCCTCCTGACAAAATGTCCAAAGTATATGAGACAGAGTTTCACCATCCTTGCCTCTAAGGAGCATCCTGGTAGCACATACTGGATTAAAGTGGGTCCTAAATCCAATATGGACAGCATCCTTATAGAAGGGGGTGGGGAAATGAGGCCCAACAGAGACCCACACGAAGAAAGACATGTGATGATAGAGGCCAAGGAACATCCAGGTTGATCAGCAGCCACTTGAATGCAGGAGAGCAGAAGGGAATAGCTTCTCCCCCAGAGCCTCTGAATCAACTTGCCAACACCTTTGATTTCAGATTCTAGCCTCCAGAACTGGGAGGGAAGAAATGCCCGGTGTTTCAAGTTACCCAACTTGTGGCACTGTTATGGCAGCCTTAGCAAACAAAGAGGCTACGGTCCCTTGAATAAAAAGCGAGCCAGTTCTCACCGAGTAGATTAACTCATAGTAACCCCGCATGTATCAGAGTAGAACTGTACTCTGTGGGTTTCTTTTCTTCTCAACTTTTTATTGAGATCTGGGTGAAAGTTCATGGAAAAATTCGTTTCCAGGCAATAATTCATACACATTGGATTTTGTGACGCTGATTGCAATTTCTACAGTGTAACTAACTTCCCATGTCCTCCCTATGTTTTCTATTTCCATTTACCCTTCTTTCTCATCCGTTCTTGACCTCTAAGCTTTATCCCTGGGCAAATGTTGCCCTTTTAATATTGTGTAGTTGATTGTTTTACTAAATATACTGTTCTCTGGTGTTACTGTTTATTTTATAAGTCCTATCATTTGGCTCTGGGAGCTCTGGTGGGCTAGTGGTAAAAGGCTCTGCTGCAATCCCAAAGGTATGCAGTTCAAATCCACCAGCTTCTCCACCGGAGAAAGATGGGCAGTCTCCTCCTGTGTGTCTTACCCACTGGAGTGTCAGCTATGAGTCAGTTCTGCCTCGACAGCACACAATAACAATAATCATTTGGCTGGAAGTTGAGCAATGGGAATTAGTTCAGGTCCAGGCTTGAAGGATATCTTAGGGGGTTCTGCCAGTCTCTATGAGACTAGTAAATGTTGTCTTTTTTATGATTCTGAGTTTTATTCCCCATTTCTCTTTTACTCTATCCCAGACTTCCTACTGGTGGGTGTCCTTTCGGAGTGGCCAGCAGTGGTAGTTGGACATCATCTAGTTGTGGTCTCAGGATTGTGGAGTCTGGGGCTTCAGAGGGTTTTCAACGGCTGATTTTTTTGAAAGGTGGATCACCAGGCACTTCTTCCACAGTGCTTCTAAGTGAACTTGAACCTCTAATCCTATAAATGCTGATCTCCTGGAAGTCTACTATTCATGCCTGTGTCACATTTTGTTATCTCACTCCTCTTGAAATGATCCAACAAAGTGGTATTCTCTTGACTTGGAACATTGGGATCCTAGACATAGACTTGGAGGATAAAATCTAGCAAAGGGTTCAAGAAAAAAACAAAACACCAAAACAACAACAAACAACATTTGGCATAATCAATCTTGCTTACGGCTCGAATCCCTGAAAAGAAGCAGATCTCAGGTTGTCATGTTATGGATGACACCATTTTGGGGCTAAAGACACTATTATTCTCAGGAGATCCAATGCCTACAAAATGCTCTTCTCACACCGTCATACTTGCCTGATGCGGCTGGGGAGGGTAAATGAGAGGGAACTGATGGCTGATGTACTCATCGTGCTCTAAGTCTCAAGCTGGATACTTCCCATCTATTTTTTCTTAAAGAATAATTTACATAAAATAAAACACAGCTTTTAAGTGTATAGTTCAAGGCAGTCTGACAAAAGCACACAACTGTGTAACCATGGTATCAGTCAAGATATAGACCAATTTTTTGTAATCATCCCAGAAAGTTCCTTTCTGCTCCTTTCCAATCAGGCAGCCGCCTGTCCAGGCAGTCCCAGTGTGAATTCTGTCACCTCAGAATGGCTTTTTAGGTTCTCAAACTTTATAGAAATGAAAGCTTACCCTGTGTTCTCTTTTGTATCTGGCTTCTTTTCCTCAGTTTCATGCTTATGAAATCCATTCATGTTGTGTGCATTGGTAGTTTATTCCTTTTAATCAATGGATAATTTTGCATATAGATACTGCAATTTGTTTGTCCACTGGTGTTATTGTTGTTGTTATATGCCGTCAAGTCACCTGTGACTCATAGAAACCTTATATATAACAGTCCTAAACCCTGCTCTATTCTGTGCCAATCTCACTGTCTCTGACACACCCACCCCTATATAGTACCCCAGTCACTGAATCAATCCACCTCATAGAGGGTCTTCCTTTCCTGCACTGTCCCTCCACCCTCCCAAGCATGATGTCCTTCTCCAAGGATTGGTCCATCTTTGCAACATGTCCAAAGTATGTCAGACGAATCCTCAGAATTCTTGCCTCCAAGGAGCAGAGTAGTTTAATCCTCTCTAGGATTAATCTGTTCATTCTCTTAGAAGTCCATGGTATATTCAATAATCTTCTCCAATATCATAGCTCAAAGACATCAATTCTCCTTCTACCCTCCCTAGTCATTGGCCAGATCTCTGACACATAACAAGTGACTGCAAAGACCATGACCTGTATCAGGCACACATTAGTTTCCAGAGAGACTCCGTTGCTCTTCAGTACTTTAGAGAGGTCCCTAACAGCAGACATTCCCATCACCACACATCTTTTAATTTCCTGGCTGCTGGTGCCAAGAGTGTTGACTATGGAGCCAAGCAAACTAAAGTTGTTAACAACATCAATTTCTTCACCATCCATCCTGATGCTGCCAATTGGCCCAGTGGTGAGAATCTTTGTCGTCTTGATATTGAGCTTCAATCCATATTGAAGGCTGCCGTCCTTGACCCTCTGCAGCAAGTGCTTCAGGTCCTCCTCAGTTTCAGCAAGCAGGGTTGTGTCATCTGCATAACGCAGGTTGGTGAACACTTGGATCATTTCCAGGTTTTGGTTATTATGGAGACAACTCTATAAACAGACATGTTTGAGTCTTTTTTAAAAATAGATATATTTTAATTTCTCTTGGATAAATAGCTAGAAGTAGAACAACTAGTTCATAAGATAGTTTTATCTTTTTAAGAAACTATGAAGCTATTGGCAAGAAAGAAGTTCAAGCTGCATTAAAGACACTGGCAAAAAAAAACCCAAGGCCCCAAGAATTGATAGAATACCAAGTGACATGTTTCAAGAAACAGATGCGGCCCTGGACATGTTCACCAGTCTATGCCAGGAAATTTGGAGGACAGATGCTTGGCTGACTGGAAGAGATCCATATTTGTTCTCATTTCCAGGAAAGATGATCCAATAGAATGTGGAAATTATAGAACAATATCATTAATATCACCCATAAGCAAAATATTGCTGGAAGTCATAAAAAAATGGCTAGAACAGTACATTGAAAAGTAACTGCCAGAAGTTCAAGCTGGGTTACAGGAGGCCATGGCACCAGGAACATCACTGCTGGTATTAGACAGATCCTGGCTGAAAGCAGAAAATACTAGAACAATGTCTGTTTGTGTTTTATTGACTCTGCAAATGCATTTGACTGTGTGGATCATAAAAACTATGATTAACATTGAGATGAGAAGAATGGGAATTCACAAATACTTATAACCACACAAAATCTTTATCTAGAATAAGAAACTGCTGTCTGAACAGAGCAAGGGAATGTGTCATGGTTTAAAAACAGTAAAGGTAAGCATAAGAGTTGTATTCTTTCTCCATATCTATTCAATCTGTACGCTGAGCAAATTACCTGAGGAGCCAGATTTTGTGAAGGAGAATGTGGCATCAGAATCGGAGGAAGACTCATTAGCAATCTGCTTTATGCAGATGACACAACCTTGCTTGCTGAAAGTGAGGACTTGAAATGCTCACTGCAGAACATCAAAGACTACAGCCTTCAATAGAGATTGCATCTCAACATCAAGAAGGCAAAAATCCTTACCACTGGACCAATATCATCTGTCATGATAGATGAAGGTTGAAACTGGCAATCATTTCATCTTACTTGGAAGCACAAATAACACCCTTGGTACCAGCAGTCAGGAGATCAGGAGACATACTGCATTGGACAAATCCACTGTCAGTGACCTCTCCAAATTACTGAGGAGTAATGATGCCAGTTTAAAGTGTTCCTGATTTAGGCCATAGTCTTTTCAATCACTTGCTATGCATTTGAGACCTGGATAATGAATAAAGATGACAGAAGGAGAACTGTGGGGCTAGAGAAGAGTACTAAATATTCCATGGACTGCCAAAAGAACAGATGTTTTGGAAAAAGTACAGCCAGAATGCTCTGTGGAGGCAAAGATGGCAAAGTTTCATCTCACATATTCTGAGCATGTTGCTAGGAGAGGCTATTTCTTAGAAAGAGACATCATGCTTGGAAAGGTGGAGGGTCAATGAGAGAGAGTGAGTAAGACCTTAAATGAGATGGACTGACACACTGACTGTAGCTATGGGCTCAAGTGTGTCAGAGATGATAAGGTTGGTGCACGATAGGACAGGGTTCAGATCTGTTGTTCACAGTCTTCCTACGTGTCCTACTCGAGTTCATGGCATCTAACAACCACCACCAATTATTAAAGTAGTTATATTCTTTTATGCTCCCAACAGTAATATAGGAATATTCTATACACCACACACTCTTTCCAAATGTTAAGTTTGTCTGTCTCTTTAATGCTAACATTCTCATAGATGTGCCTTTGAAGTGCGTAGTCGTGTTTCCTTTTTCTGCCTGCCTTTCCTTGATGAGTGATTTTGAGCAGCTTTATGTCCTTGGTGGCCATTCATGGATTGTCTCTCTTGAAGTGTCTGTTCAAGTCTTCTGCTTTTTCAGAACATTTGTTTAGTGTTTCTTCTTATTACTGAGCTGCAGAAGTTCTCCATCTATTTTGGATGCAAGTTCTCTGCCAGATAAATGAATTGGGAACATTCTCTTCTGGTCTGCAGCTTACATTTGACTCTTCTGAATGGTATCTTTTCACCCTTATTTTTATGTCAGCTTCATTAAGGTAGAATTTACACACACTAAAATGCATCCATTTTCAATTACAATGACTTCTAGAGATGTGTATATATCCTTGCAACCAGTATCCTATCAAGATAGAGAACATTTCCATAACCTTTCATAAGTTCCCTATTTTCAGGCAACCACTCATAGGCTTCTTGTCAGTACAAATTGGTTTTCCCTGTTCTAGAATTCAGAATAAATAGAATCATACAGAATGTACACTTTTTTGTCTGGCTTCTTTCTCTCAGCATCCTTTTGAGGTTTATTTATGATGTTGCATCTATCTGTAGCTTATTTCTTTTTATTGCTGAGTTTTACTTCTTCCTTCCAAGATGGGTCCCCCCTGCCTTTTATCTCATTGTACTAGCTATAACCCTAATACAGTGTTGAAAAAACAAAACAAAACAAAACTGGAGAGGAAGAGCATCTTTGCTTTGTCCCCAAATTTCGAAAGACCGGGTTCATTATTTTACCATTAAACATGGCAGGGATAGATTCTCCCAGCTGTGTAGCCAGATTGAAAAGGTTTTTAGTTGAAAGACAGAAAAGAGTGAAGCAGGCTGGGGAAGTTCTCTTCTCCTGCCAGTCTGCTGAGAAATTGCATCATCAGTGAGTACTGAGCTTTAGCAAATATGTTTTCTACTTACATTGAGAGGGTGTATGAGCGTCCTCTTCCATTCTGCTAATGCTGTAAGTGACATTGACTGATCTGCAGATATTCAACTGATTTAACATTTCTGTTATGAACCCCACAGGTCATAATTTATAATCCTCTTTATAGAGTATTAGATTTGATTTAATATAATGATAGCCTATTTGCTCTCATGGAGGCTTTATGGTTTGTTTTTTAAAATTTTCTTTTAGGTGGATATATCTTAGTTTGTTTCTTAGTCTTGAGCTAGAAACCTTAGTCTTGGGATGTGAGCTTAATTCCCTAAGTGTGACACTTTAGGATTTCAATAGAAAGTCTGAGAGCTTTATAAAGTCTAACTTGGTAAGGCTTGAATTGCAAAAGGTTATCTCTCAATTACTGCTTGACTCTTTCAATCTTTCAAATGTTTTCTCTCTGGTATTTATCCCCACCTGTATCTAGTTCAAGGTCAGCCTAGAATTCAGGAATGCTTGTAGAAAAATTTGGGTATGCTCTTCATTCTTCATTCATCCTAGGGCTTCCTCTCCCAACTGGCAGTCTTTCTGGAAACCACAACTGTGACCTTGGGCTCTTTGGTGAAATCACTGCTGCTTTATGCTTTCACTTTCTCTCGCCTTTAGAATGGTGATGGGCCCCATGGGAACGTTCAGGTAGATAAATATGTATTTTACCCAGTGTGGTCTCTTTTAAGGCTGCATCTCTTCAAATTTTGGCCCCCCTCCAGTGCCTTTAAATATTCATGTTCAAATATTTTGTCCAGACTTTGTTATTTATTTCCAGGCAGGTTGTTGCTGTTATGTGCTGTTGGGTCAGCAATATGAACAACGGATCTGAACCCTACCCTATCCTGTGCCATCTTCACTGTCTCCTACACACTTGAACCCATTGTTACAATCACTGTATCAATCCATTCGGTTGAGAGTCTTCCTCTCCACCTGACTCTCCACCTTTCCAAGCACGATGGCCTTTTCCAAGGAATGGCCTTTTCCTAACAACATGCCCAAAGTATATGAGACAGACTTCCACCGTCCTTGCCTCCAAGGAGCACTCTGGTTGCACTTTCTCCAAGACATAGTTGTTTGTTCTCTTGGCACTTTATGGGATATGCAGTGCTCTTCTCCAACACCACCACTCAAAGGCATTGATTCTTCTCCTGTCATTCTTAGTCACTGCCCAGCTTTCAGGTGCACAGCAAGCAATTGAAAAGACTCTGGATTTCATCAGGAGAGTTAGCTTGGTATTAATGACTCCATCATTACTGGGAGTCCAGATTTTCTAACTTATTTGATAGTCACAAGAATCCTGTCATGGAGACATTCCTATTCTCATTTTGAATGAGAAAACTGAGTACTAGAAAATCTAGGTAACATGTCCTAAATTGTCCTCTTATGAGTGCCAGAGTTGGCATATGAAGCTAGTAGCAGTCCTCAGAACAGAGCAAGGAAACACAGCATGGTTCAATATCAGGAAAGGAGTGTGTCAGGGATGCATCCTGTCCCCATACCTTTTCAATCTATATGCAGAACAGATCATTAGGAGGCTGGGCTTTATGAAGAGGAATGTGGCATCAGGATTGGAGGAAGACTCATCAACAACCTACATTATGCAGATGATACAACCTTGCTTACTGAAACTGAGGAGGACCTGAAGCACTTGTTGCAGAAAGTCAACAACAGTAGTCTTCAATATGGATTGAAGCTCAACATCAAGAAAACAAAGATTCTCACCACTGGGCCACTTGGCAGCACTATGATAGATGGAGAGGATATTGAGGTTGTTAACAATTACAGCTTGCTCGGCTCCACAATTGACACTCTTGGCACCAGCATTCAGGAAATCAAAAGACAAATTACATTGTGAAAATCTGCTGTCATGAACCTCTCCAGAGTGCTGAAGAGCAACAATGTCAGTCTAGGGACCAAGGTCAGCCTAATCCAGACTATGGCCTTCACAATTACTTTCTGTGCATCAGAGAGCTTTACAGTGACAATAGATGACAGAAGAAGAATCGATGCCTTTGAGTTGTGATGCTGGAGAAGAGTCTTGAACATACCATGGACCTCCAAGAAAACAAATAGGTCCATCTTGGAGAGGTTGAAACCAAGTTTCTGCTTGGTGGCTTGTATTTTGAAGCTCTATCTCACATATTTTGGGCACGTGGCCAGGAAAGACCAGTTCTTGGAGAAGGGCATCATGCTTGGAAGGGTGGAGGGACAGTGCAGGAGACGAAGACACCAGATGAGATGGACTGATACTGTAAACTAGGGCAATGCGGATAGGTATATTGGAGTCAGTGAGACTGGCTCAGAACAGGGCAGGCTTCAGAGCTGCTGTACATAGAGCCGCTATGGGTCACAGCACATAGCAACAACAAACAAGTTTCTGATTCCAAGATAGTACTTGTCACACATCTTACATCACTTTCATATAGCCGGGTAACTGATAGGTAGACAAACTGTGGGGCTCTAATAATTCAACACAAAAGGTGAAAGGAAGAAGCATTTCAAAGAGAACTTCTCAGAGTTTTTTTCTTTTGCCCAGCTGCCACTCTTTCTTCTTTTCTCAGGAGGAACTTGCTTTACTTTCTCATCGTCTTTTTTTTTTTCCTTCTGTTTATTAACTTGCTAGGCCTTCTCAAATGTTTCCTCACGAACCCTAGACAAATCACTGCTCCTCTCTGGACTTTCATTGCCCCAAATGCACGTAGGGAGGATGGGACATTTACTCCCAAGGCCAATCAGAAGGGGATGCTCTATGCTCTAGAACAGAAAAAATAACCAGGTGGATACATGCAACGGTATATAGGAAGGCCCAAAGGTGCCTTTGGCAGGCGCTTTCATTTTACATTCTCATTGCTGTTCAGATGAACTGACTTGTAGCAGACCCTCCACTGGGTTTCCAAAGGCTTTAAATTGCATGAGAGGAGATTGCCCATTTTTCTCCCCGGGAACTACTGGTGGATTTGAACTGCTAGAGAGGTGTGGCCTTTTGGGTTAACAGTGCAACTTCCTACAGACTACTCCACTAGAGCTCTCTTTGGCAGGAGCTCAAACTCAATTCAGCCCATTGCTGTTGCATTAGAACTAGATGACACTACAGTGGGCTTTCCGAAGCTGTAAACTACATGGACGGAGACTGCCCATCTTTCTTCCATGGAGCAGTTGGTGAATTCAAACCACTTGCCTTCAGGTTGGCAGCCCAACTCCTTACCACTAGGCCACATAGAACTTCCTTGGGAAGAGCTGGGTGTTTAAAATGATGTAAATCAAACTTGTAGAGATCTCTTCTTTCCCTTTTACTACTACGGTTTCCCATGGTTTCCATGGACATAGACTCCGATAAGTATTTTGTGATGAGGCGAAGTTCGATCAGGGTTAACCACATCCCCTATTTTTGTAAAGACCATGATTCGGAGACTCTGGCTACTCCGCTGTGGCTGGTTCATTTGTTCTATCAGCTCCTCCGAAGCCTCACACACAACAGCAGCTGCGAATCACAGCACGCAGAGCACTACTTCTTGTTTACCAATGAGTGTCTGAAAGTAGGTTGGTGTATTTGTTTATCCTGGGCAAGAGGAGCCTCAGGGGACCCTGAAGCATCGCCTTTAAATATCTGAAGGGCTGTCTCAGGGAAGAAGAATTAGATTTGTTTCCTGGCATCCCAAGGGAAAGATGGATACCGGGATGATTGTAGCAGTCCGAGAGTGGAGAAGCTGATAACATTTATTTGATGTTGCGGGCACTGTGTACCATGCTGGACACATTATACACACACCCGTATTTAATCCTAAGGGAGGATAAATTCTGGCTCAAAGTAAGAAAGGCCTTCTAACCCACTGTTGTTATTGTATGCCATCCGGTTGGAACCAACTTATAGAGGACCTTCCAGCAGGTTTTCAGAGACAGTATACTGTGTGGAAAGAGACTGCACAGCTTTCTCCATGGAGAAGCTAGGTTAGATTAGAACTGCATACCTTTGTCTTGAGAATGCAATTCCTTACCGCTAAGCCATCAGAGCTCCCTCGCTAACCCATTAGTATGATTCAATAACAAAATTATTTTTTGGATAATTTGGATAATTGTCTGAATTTATCAACTGAAAAGGAGCTTAGTGTTGGAGTAAATTTGCCATTACCAAGAGTATTCATGCCAAGGCCTTCCAACTTATTGGTTAGGACTAGGAGAGAGAGAGAGATTCAAGGATTAGGTGTGCAGTGAATGAGATGACTTCAAGGGTCCCTTAAGCCCCTTTAAGTCTAATTGGAAACTAGTGATAGTGGAAAAAGCCATACAGAGCCTTGAACCCTATTCTCTCAAGAGCTAGTTGTGTGCCTTTGGGTAAACTACACATCTCCACTTCTCCCTCCGGGCTCAATCTCCTCATCTGACTACATAAAATAAGCAAGTTCAGCTCCTAGCAATTAGTAAGTACCAATAAAGGCTTCACTCCCATCCCTTCCTCCTAACAAAATTTTTTCATATTTTTCAGACCTTTCATTTATTCAACAAATAGCCTGACTCTACTTCCGTTCTTTTTACAATTTGGTTCCCTAGAGCAGCAAACCTCTGCTCTTTGGGGCTTAAGCGGTCTTGAGTTGGAGTCCATCTGATAAAACCTCCAGGTGAGGTAGATATCAACCTCATTTGTCCACTAGGAAGCTGGAGCTGAAACTGAGGGGACAACGAGATTTGGGGGTGAGCCAGTGGTGTACAATGGAGGTGTGGGTGCAGGAGCCAGCCCCGTGGCCGAGGCGGAGGCCTGGGATGGAGCCTGGGGGACTTACTGAATGTTCCTGACAACGCTGCCTGCCTCATCCTTTTCCCACTATGCCACTAAACTCGTGGCTTTGGCTAATTGTCTCAATTTATGAACTGAAAAAGGAACTCAGATATTTTATTAAAAATATCGAGGCTTGCCTTTCTTTGCTCCACTACCACGAAGCTACTCTCAACAGGCATTATAATTTTACAGAGAGCAGCTATTGTTTGCTTCTTTCCTGCCTGGGGAAGAGAGCTGTTTCTTCACACTGACTTTTTGAGCCTCTCCCAGTCAGTCCAAAGCTTCCGAGACCTGACAGCAGGTGGCGCTGCAGTTAGCCTTGCTGCCCAAGGAGGAAGACCTGTCAATCTTCCAACCCTTGCTAAGCTCCTTTGGCCATTTCCTTGTTGGGTGAGGAGTCCACACTTTGAGGTCTTGATGAGGAAATCCTCAGCTGACATCAACTTGACTTTTGGTTCTGACAGTCACTTGACCTGCTGTAGGGATTGGAAAGGATATTCGCCTGGACTGAAGCCCGTTAAGCGCATCGATAACCTTGCAGCCTTCTGGCCAGGGCTAGATCAAGCTCCTCAGGCATGCTCTGACTGGTGTGGCTTGCGTTTTCCTCACTAACCCAGGTGGCTGAGATGGTGGGTGGTCTTCTTCCAGGGGTGGGTGCCTGCTTTGTAGTTAGACTGAGCTGGATGTGAGTTCTGGTTTTGTTACTTACACAACTGGGCGCCTTGGGCAATAGACTGAGACTCTCTGAACTTTGCTTTCTGGGAGGCAGAGACCAGAGAGAGTTCAATGCTCAGTCTTCTCTGCAGTGGGCCAATTCTCCCGCCCCACCCCCCCCCCCCCAGAACCTTCAGGCTTTGAGTCCAGAGCCTGAACACTCCTATCAGGCACCAGTGCCCGGCGGAGCTTCCAGTGCCCGGCGGAGCTTCCTCGTGCAGGATTTATATCCTTCTTGAGTTTTACTTAAATTGAACCAAACGCATTGTTGTCAAATAGAGTCTGACTCATAGCGACCGTTCATTGGGTTTTCAAGGCTATAAATCTTTACAAGAGGAGACTGCCCATCTCTCTCTCGTGGAATGGCTGGTAGGTTTGAACTGCTGACCTTTGGGTTGGCAGCCGGACACATTATGAGCTATGCCACTAGGGTTCTTTCCTTACTGATCCATAAAACAAGGGGCCTGGACTAGATGGTTGCTAAACTCCTTCCTCATTTACTCATTGCTCTCGAGGAGGAACTTATTCCTAACTGACCCTCCAGTGCGTTTCTGCAGCTGTAAATCACATGAGAGGAGACTGCCCATCCGTCTCCGGCAGAGTTGCTGGTGGAATCACCAGAGGCGAGAGGCCTTTGGGGGTCGCAGCACAACTACCTGCAGATTGCACCACCAGCGTTCCCAAACACCTTTACAGTCTTCAGAGTCTTTGAGTCTGTGTGTTTCACTAGGACCTTGGGCAAAGGTATGAAGGGGAGGGGCGCAGCTCTCAGAGAGTTCATCTGGTCTAAATATTTGGTTCATATCGTGTTTTTTTCTTTTCCTTTGCCTGCAGAAACTGCTCGAGATGAGGCCAGTGTGATCCTGGCTCAGAGACAGCAGAAACTGAGTGAAAAGGGGGTGGGGCTGGGGGGCTGACTGCCCAGAGAGTAGAGGAAAGATACCCCTTGGTAACCTGTTTGTCAGAGAATGTAGTCACAGAGGGAGTTACTATTTTTGGGGAACCTTCAGCCTGAGGGAGGTGCCTTTTGTGGGTGCAGGGAGAGGAGTTGAGGAGCTGTCTGGGCTGTTATGTCAGCAGATCAGAAGGCCTTTAGGTGGCTTGGTCAGTTAATGTCCAGCCTAGTTAAAGAAACACTTAACTCCTAGGATGTGCCAGGCACAGAGCAGGGACAATGGTGCTAGAGAGGTGAGTCAAACAGGCTTCCTGTTTGTGAGGGGCTCCTGTTTGTCCAAGTCCCCTCCTGCTACCATCATATAGAATGTCCCTAGACTCTGTTATCTTCCTCTTCATTAGAGGCTAGGAGGGACTTGTGACATTGAATTGTTGTTATGTGCCAACAGGCTGGAACTGACTCATAGCTGACCCTCCTGTGGATTTTCGGAGACTACAAATTACATGGGAGGAGCTTGCCCTCCCTGTTTCTCTCCTGTGGAGCAGCTGGTGGATTCGAACTGCTTGTCTTTGGGTCGACACTCCCTGAGTGCTAGTGGAAAAAACCCACTGGATCTAGACTGCAAAGACCAGTGTCACTACTGACAGCCTGTGTGGACTTGACTAAGCGATCTGACCACTCTAGACCTCAGTGTCCTTATCTGTAAATTAGAGAACATAATCTGCTATTAGCAGGATTCGGTAAAGACTAAGTGAGAGAATGTATATGGAAGCAGTCTGCATGGTGTTGACATGTGTCTGTTGAATTCGGTTCTTTAGGTGGTTATTGTTGTTATGTGCCATTGGGTTGACTACTATACTATGACTCATGGTGACTGTATGAACAACAGCTCTGTACCTTGCCTTGTCCTGCGCTAACCTCACTGTCCCTGACACACCTGATCCCATTGCTACAGTCACTACATCAATCACGCTGATTCTCTTCATTCAAGGGTGCCAGTCTTGTAAGTGGCCCTGCTTGCCTGTCTTGGCAGCTTCCTGTTGGACCAACCTCTTACTCCCTCGGGCTCACTGGCTCCCAGGACTCCCACTTAGAATCTGACCTCTGGGAGGCGCTCCGTCCTTGTCTGTTGAAGAATGTGTAACCCACAACTGAATGGATTGCCCCCCAAACGTCCTCTCAGTACAAATCTTCAGGATGAGTGATAGCTCCTCTAACCCAGACTGAGTTACCATATTGGTCTCCATGCACTGAGGTAGGCTCAGCACTAAAAAATCACATCTGTGTCTTGGAATAGCTGGTGGCCAGGTGCCCCTGTGTGAACTTGGGCATGCCACTCAACCCCCTGAGCCCTCCTGTCCCCTCTGTTAGGGACAGGATCCTAAGAGGATCTACTCTGAGAAGCTCCAGGCTCTAGGATCAGGCCGCTTGGGGAGGCTCTTTGGCAAAGTCCCTGATGAGCGTCATTTCATTGCCCCACCGTCCAATCCAAGTACAGACTTGTGTCTTGCCCTCGAAGATGGAGGGGAACCCAGAGCTTGCTTTTTGAGCTGTAATTTTCAGTTTGGTGTTTTTATTGTAGCCTGCTGAGTGATTTAAGAGTGCTCACAAATGATTATATGGTGCTCCTTTTAAACGATGCTAAAATAAAATACCAATGTCAAGCTCACCGATCAGGTGGTAACAGAGGCAGCAGTGGGGAGGTCTCGTGAGGGAAATGCCCTTGTGGGTAGCACAGAAGCAATGGGGAAACCCCTCACATCCCTCCCTCCTTTCCAGGCTTAACTAAGAGGTCAACTTACAAGGTCAAGGCAGGTGGACAAGATTAAGAGGTAAGCAAAAGTCATCTTACATAGTCTGAACAAAACCACATACTACAGGCCTGTGCTAGCAGCCACTGGAACATCATCCTTCTAATCCTCACATTGACCCTGTGAGCTTAGATACCTCTAACCTCCAAAAATCACTGCAGCCCAGTTGGCCGTATAGGTACCAACCTCCTGCTGCGGAGTCAGTTTCAACTCAGAACAGCCCAGAGTAGAACTCCCAGGACAGAGTACAAGTGTCCCCGAGGGATTCCGAACCTCTAACTCTTTCAAAGAGGAAGCTGGCCTCGACTTTCTCATGTGCTGTAGCTGGCTGGTTTGAACCACTGAACTTTTCATTTAAAGCTCAACACTTAACTCATTGAGCCAACAGGGATCCTGATCCAAATACTCACTCATTCTTCGCTGTTGAGTTGGAACCAACTTAACAGCTGATCCTGAGGTTTTCAGAGGCTGTAAATTGCCTGGATGGGATTGACTATCGTTCTCCTGTGGAACTGCTGGTAGGTTTGAACTGCCAGAGCTCTCTGATAGAAATATGTTGTTGTTTTGTGTTACTAAGTCGGAGCCTACCAACAGCTGACCCTCCAGCGGGTTTTCAGAAGCAGTAAACTGCACAAGAGGAGACTGCCCAGTTTTCTCCAGTGGGGCAGCTGGTGGATCCGAACCACGTGCCTTTGGGATTACGGCATATCTTCTTACCAGTAGGTCACCAGAACTCCCTGATATAAATGTTGTTGTGTACCATATTCAGTGCTCTTCTCCAACACCACAGCTCAAAGGCATCAATTCTTCTTCTGCTATCCTTATTCATTTGTCCAGCTCTCAGATGCACAGTAAGTGACAGGAAAGACCATGGCCTGAATCAGACTCCCCTTAGTCCTCAAACTGACATCATTTACTCCTCAAAAATTTGGAGACTCCTAACTGTAGACTTTCCCAGTGCAATATGTCTCCTGATTTTCTGACTGCTGGTACCAAGGGTATTAATTATGAATCCAGGTAAGATGTTGTTAAGTTTCAATCTTTTCTCTATCTATCATGATGTTGCCTACAGGTTCAGTGGCAAGAATTTTTATCTTCTTGAAGTTGAGATGCAATTCATATTGAAAGCTATATTCTTTGATCTTCTGCAACGAGTGCTTCAAGTCCTCCTCAATTTCAACAAGCAAGGTTGTGTTATCTGCATAACACAGCTTATTGATGAGTTATTGATGAGTCTTCCTCTGATTTTGATGCCACATTCTTTTTCAGAGAGTGCAGCTTCTCAAAAAATTTCCTCAGCATGCAGATTGAATGGGTATGGAGAGAGATTACAACCCAGACACACTCCCTTCTTAATTTTTCTGGTGGAGATGGGGCAAATAAAGGATATGGAACCTTAATGAGGGGATTGGCCAGACGTGCCAATCACCTAAGCTGAAAATGAGTCATCCCAGAGGTGGGAAGAGGGGAGAAGTTTCACTATCATCAAGAAAGAAGACTCAGAAATGCAGTGTGTCTTTTGGACTCGAGGTTCTTACGGTAAACCTCCTCAAAGCAGGTGACAGAAAGAGCCAAAACATCTCATCTGAGATAATGAGTGACAGAAACAGAGAAACAGCCACAGCAGAACCAGAAAAGTCATGAAGTGAGGAAGCTGAACAGCCTTGAGCAGCAGGCTCTCTGATGGAGTGGGCTGCCCCTGGAAAGTCAGTGAAGATAACTTTTCTGACCCAAGGCACTAGGGCTGAGGGCCTCTGGAAAGAGACTTACTGATGAAGTTGGGTGTCTCTGGGCACTTTTAAACAGAGCTGCAAGTGTTTTAAAATACATGTATGAATGGTGCAGAGACCAGTGCGCTGTGACCAAGAAGTTGATTAGCCAGAGAGAGAGAGAGCGAAAGAGAGAGAAAGAGAGAGAGAGAGAGAGGCCTCTGGATGTTGCTAAGAAGGGTCTATCTTGATGGAAGAAGAATATCTTGAGTCATTTCTGATAATCAAGTGTAGCCTGGCACTTGCTCAATAAATCCCGTAATGATGAGTTCCCTATTATCTACGAGTTCTGAGAGGTAACTGCAGAAAATTATCAAACCAGCAGAGACATACAAAATACAGATGTATGTCAGAATCAGAATTGGTCAAGAAAGGTTGGAAGGCACGCCTGACCTCTCACCGGCATCAGCCTTGGCCTGTTGATGCTGGTGGCGATGCTCTCTTGCTTTTATTAGATTAAGGAGGTTAGAGGGCACCCCCACCATGCCATTTCCATAAGTTGGCACTTTTTATCTCTGTTGTATTTCTGGGGAGATTGGAACACAGAGAGGTTAAGTGTTAAGTGATTACGGTCACACGGATCGTAGGCAGCCACGCTGGGAATGGAGCACAGCAGTCTACACTTTGAACAACCACTCTATATTGCCTTGTCTAAAATCAGACTGTATTGCAGCATCTGTAGGAAGCAGAGAAAATTACTGGGTGGGTAGATGGGGGTTGTAGCAAAGGCTTGAGAGATGAGAATGCATGTTCTTCACACTCTAATATGGAAACTATTGCATAGTTTCATTTTACAGTTTAGTCCTCACAAAACTTCTGCTGTCAAATAGACTCATACATATTTAATAGATGATTAGATTTTTGTAACTCCCTCAGCACAGCTATTAAAGGGAAGAGGCAGGATTCAAACACAGGTCCACCTGACTGCAAGAATACTGAGTGAGAATTATTATGCTCTTGACTCTGCTGTTAAGCTTCTAAGGGACTCACTTTTCTCATCTGGAGCATTTGGGTTCATGTTGTTCCAAAGTCCACATTCTGTAAGGAAAATACGTCCATTGTTCCTCCTCCTCCTCCACTGTGGGACATGGCGGACATCACCAATCAATCACAGATATGGCTCTATTAATACACTGCCCTGAGTTGTACTTGAAATAAAGAAGATATGATATATTTGGGAGGTTTTGTCTATATACACCATAACACTACACACGGCTAAATATTCCCATAAACCAGAGAAAACTTACACATTATAAAAATACAAAATGTTCTCGGTGTGACTTCCCTGTAAGAACAATAACCTAAACTGCACTCTTGTGGAGGAGTGAGTGACTCCCATGGCCTGGTGAGGAGCCAGTCAGCCCACAGGAGGATTTACCTTCTCAGAACCCCGAGATGCAACACTGAAGGCCACCCCGAGGGTCCCACACAGTGTTGATGGCTCGGTACCAGACCTTGGAAATGAGGCAATAGTAGCTGATGCGGCATTTTAACAAGCAACAAAAATCAATTTTAAAAGTGAATTACCCATGGTTTGTGACTAATAATAAATGAATAATAAGGTTATATCCATTGCAAAAATGTCTATGAGTGGGAGAGAACATGACAAGAACAGAAAATATGAATTGGTTATGTGAAAAAAAAGCAAGAGGAAGCTTTTAAAAAAGTTTGTAACTTGACATATTCTAACGTAACTTTTACCTTGGGCTTTGCACACTGCAGATATGCCTTTGAAGGTCTCAAGGGTCCTTCTAGCTTTAGTGTAAAGGGCTTGACACCTCTGCAGGTGTATTTACATCAGGCTCTTCATTCATCTGTCCATCCATCCATCCTCCCAACTACCTATCCATTTATTTATTAAATAAACATTTACTAAGTACCTAATTTATACTTAACCTAGACACATTGCTAAGAATTGAAGCTCTGTGAAGATGAATTAAGATGTGGTCCTTGTGCCCACTGAGCATACAGTATAGGAGGAACAGACATACACATCAAGAAAGCAAGTGAAAAGATATGCTCTAGTGGGGTGACGTATGGGAGTAATGGGGCACCAAGAAGGTCATGGCCAGATTAACTTGTGGGGGGAGGCCCTTTATGCAGAGAGTGGTTACTGTGACCTAAGTCTAGAAAGAATCTGTGGTTCCGTAGGTAGATCAGGAGTGGGATGTGTGTCCTAGACAGAGAACTGGATGGGCAAAGGCATCGGGTAGAATGAAGCCTGACCTGGCGGTGCAGTGAAGCTGGCATACGATGTGGGTGCCAGGCCAGGACACCGTTCATCACCCAGAGAGCCTCCTCAGCGCCACGCTGAGTGACTACACAATTCTCCATAATTGCTACTGTAGTTCTGCACATGCAGCGGGCATACATCACTAGTCAATACAAGATGCTGCTAAATTCACGCCTTTTCCTCCTCTCCCCAACCTAAGAGCTTTTTCAGCAGAAGAACACTTTCAGTGTGTCTGCGTATGCCCAACACACCATTATAATCACATCTTCATCTGGACACAATTTCTTGGGCAAATGCTACTGGCACTGGTAGCGTGTTCTCAGCAAATTGCCTCAGTGTGTGTTGTGTTGGTTGAAGCAGGAGAGGAATAGCATTTCAGGGCTTCAGGCGGGGAGGTGACCTCCCCCAAGGAAATGAGCTTGGGCTCTGGAGTCACTCACGCTTGGCTTGACTACTTACTCAATAGCTGACCTTGGGCCAGGCAGGCCACCTCTTGGAGGCTCAGATTTCCTTACAATCTTTCCAGAGAATGACCAGGTTATTACTTCTAGTGTTGTTTGTCCTTTACTGTCCAGGGCCCAAGCCCACTGCCTACCCAGCCAGTGACTTGCGCTCCTCATGGCATAGTGCCCACAGCCTGGTGTCCACTCCTGCATTCCCAGCCCCTGTGAGCTGGAAAATGGCAGTTTGCATTCTCTGTTCCTGCACACCTCTCCCATTCTCCCTCCTCCTCCTTTTTCTTTGGCTAGGTGCATTTCCCACAGACTGCCAAGAGAACAAACATACATCAGCTTCTTGGAGGAAAGGATGGTGAAACTTGGTGTCATACACTCTGAGTATGTTGTTAGGCGGGGCCAGTCCTTGGAAAAGGACCTCGTGCTTGGAAAAGTGGAGGGTCGGCAAAGGAGGGGAAGATGGATTGACAATGAGACAGGTTGACACAGTGGCTGTAGCAATCGGCTCAAGCGTGGCAGAGATGATGAGGGTGGCACAGGACAGGACAGGGCTCAGATGTGCCATTCATAGGGTCACTCTGTGTTGTGGTTGATGCGGTGGCACCTAACAACAGCAACTGCAATGAAAGTTACATTTCTATCTTTTTAAGACAATCTCTCAAACTTCCACCTCCCAGCATCATCAGCTGGAGAGAGTAGAAGCGGCCAGGAGAAGTGCCCTTCCTCTATGCTAAATTGGACTTCTCAAGGCCTACACTGTTGTTGTTAAGTGCTGTCGAGTCATATGAAAGTCCTCGACACTTGTGTGACTTGTGTGACTTCCATCCTCTCTCCAGGTTCATAGGGTTTCTGGAGGCAAGCTATTTACAGAAGTGGATGCCACTCCTGCTTCCAAGCTTATTTCAACCCGGGAGCTCCACCAAACACTGTCCACCATGGGTAACCATTATTGCATTTGACACATCAGTGTCACAGTGTTCAGCTTCACAGCAACCACAAGTTACCTCTGTATGGCAAGTGGACACACCAGGGCTATACAACCTCGAAGAATTGTCTGAATAAAAACAATGAAAAACAGGCCTGAGGGCTACGGATTAGTCACCCACCTTTGGCTTGGTAGCATCACTGCTCTCTTGTATTTCCCTCACCAAGCTACCTCTCCTTGTCTAATCTCCAAGTAACAGCCACTGTCACTTATAAACATCCCACTCTGGAGAGAGTCCTGCATATTTCAGGATGTTCTGTTGTTGAAGGTCTTCACTTTCTCTCTCAGTATAAGGTGGGCATATCATTGCCATGTCACAGATAAGAAGACTGAGGCTCAAAGAGATGAAGTAATTTGCTGGAGAAAATTGAGAAAGTTGGAGGTAGAGCTTAGACAAGAACTGAGGTCCTGCCATAGGATTAGCTGTCTCCTCCTCTCCCTCCCACACCCTTCCGAGCTCTCTTTCTGGGTTACTGCCTGGCCATCTGTCACAGGAAGGATGACCTTAGATACTTATCCCTAGACTCCATAGCTAGAGAGGGACATAATACTTGGTAAAGTAGAGTGCTAGGGGAGAGAGGAAGGTTCTCCATGAGATGAACTGACACAAGGATTGCAACAGCTGGGTCAGTCATACAACTGTGAGGACACGGCAGGACTGGCTAATGGTTGCTCATAAGGTTACTAGCCTGCTCATAAGGTTCGTAGCCTGACAGCTACGAACAAGACCTTTAACGAGATCATCACACTGTCCACAGTACTGTGGATACAAGTTTTGTCCTTCTCTGAGAATATCTTTAAAGACACCAACTGAGATAGCATCTAAGATAGTAGTTTAGTCAGATACCTCATCGTGTTCTTCTTAGAACAAAGATTTGAGAAAAAAAGTGAATTTGGTAGAGATGACAACTTTTGAGCCCTGAGTATCAAAGGCAAGGCGAAAGAACTGGACTGAATGCTAACTGGAAGTCGAGATTGTACAAGAACCGTACACACGGATAATTACTGATCGCTGGTGTTTAGCCACTCAGCCCTGCGCAATGCAGTCACACTGAGAAAATCAAGAAGGATTCAGAGTTGAAGGCCCCGCCACACCTGGTAAACCAAGCAGAAATGACTCCGTCCACATCCAAAGCCAGGCTGGAGTGCTCCCCACTTTGTGAAGCTGAATGCATTCTCTACTACGTCTTTCCAAAGCCCCTCATGCCAGAAGCCTGGAGACCGGCAGTGACCCTCCCTCCTTCACTTATCCCCCTCCCACTTGATCATCGTCTGATGGTGCTCCCACCACCATGGCTCCTACACCAACAGCTCCCAGTCTTGTGGTGACTGTCTCTTCACTCAGTCATTTGCACCGAGGACCAGCAGCATCCGCACCTCCACCTGATCCCCAGTGTCAGAGGCCTGAGGAATGACAGGGCCCACTCCTAAACCCCAGTTATTGGCATCAGAGAACTATGGACTGGTAGTACTCATTGTTTCACCCAACCACTGACTCCTGGAGCCCATGGCACAGAAGTGCCCCATCCTATGCTACCTGCACTGGTGGCTTGAAGACTGGTGGCACGCCCTTACTCCTCTGCTCTACTGTGTATCGGGGTATGCCTTCCTAACAAGTACCCAGACCTAGCAGATCTGGTAGAAGCCATGCCTCTGTGCAACAGCTCCTGGATCAGCAGACTTGTGCCCTCTCTAACCACCCTCACACAGGGAGATCACTGCTGATGTCAGATGGATCCTGGCTGAAGGCAGAGAATATCAGAAGAATGTTTGTGTTTTATGGTCTGTGCAAAAACATTTGATTATGTGGATTATAACAAACTATGCCTAATATTGAGAAGAATGGGGATCTCAGAACATTTAAATATGTTCATACAAGACCTGTGTCTAGACCAATATGTTATTGTCCGAACAGAACAGGGGAACACCACATGCTTTAAAAATCAGGAAAGGTGTATGTCAGGGGTATTTCCTTTTCCTATGTCTATTTAAACTGTATGCTGAGAAAAAGAATCTGAGAAGATGGATTCTGCGAAGAAGAATGTGGTATCAGGATCAGAGGAAGATTCATAAACAATCTGCATTATGCAGATGACACAATCTTGTTTGCTGAAAGTGAGAACTTGAAATGCTTGACGCAGAACATCAAAGACTACAGCTTTCAATTTAAATCACATCTCAACATCAAGAAGACAAAAAGCCTCACCACTGGAGATCAATAGGCAACATCTTATGGAGAAAAGATTGAAATTGTCAATGATTTCATCATCTTACTTGGATCCACAATCAACACCCTTGGTACCAGGAGTCAGAAGATCAGGGGACATGTTGCACTGGGTAAGTCCACAGTCTGGAACCTCTTCAAATTACTGAGGAGCATTGATGTTAGTTGGAGGACTCAGGTGTGACTGATTCAGGCCATAGTCTTTTTAATCACTTGTCTAATCACATCTAAGAGTCAGACAATGAATAAGGATGACAGAAGAAGAACTGATGCCTTTGAGCTATGGTGTTGGAGATGAGTACTGAATCAAAAGCACAAACAGGTCTTGGGAAAAGTGCAGCCAGAATGCTTCTTGGAAGCAAAGATGGCAAAGCTTTAGCTCACATACTTTGGGCATGTTGCTAGGAGAGGCTGTTTCTTGTAAAGGGCATTATTTCAGGAAACATAGAGGGTAAAAAAAAGAAGGGGAAACCCTCACTGAGATAGACTGACACAGTGACTGCAGCAATGAGCTCAAGTGTAGAGGTGATGAGGCTGGCACAGAATAGGACAGGGGTCAGGTCTGTTGTTTATAGAGTCGCTATGGGCCATATCCAACCTGAGGGCACCTTCCAACAACGATGTGCATGGTTCTTTCTCTAGATTAGCCAACATTTTAGGTAACAAAGCAAAACTCAATAAAATCTAAGTGTTTAAATGATACAAAGTGTTATCTTTAATCACAAAGCTATAAAAGTTGTTCTTTTTTAAAAAGTTTCATTTTATTAATTTTAATGAACATTTACAGGGATTTTGGATTTAAAAGTTGTTCTTGATTGCCATGGAGTTGCCAGAGACACGCTGTTTAGGAAGTGGATACCACTCCTCCTTCAAACCTGTCTTAAATTGGAAGCTCCACCAAACACTGTCTACCATGGGTAACTGTTATGGCATTTGACACCCCAGTGGTACAAGGTTCAGCATCACAGCAACCCCAGGTTACCTCAGTATAGTGTACTGATGGAAGAGTGCTGTACCACTTAGAAGAATATTCCTTCAAAATATAATCACAACTGACTTTTAAATACAAAGACCCTCCCCGAGGTCTTGTTGACTCTAAACATGAAGCTTATATATATATAAAAAACAACCAATGTAGTATGCTTTTCTTGTTATGTGTCATTGAGTCACCTGCAACATATAGTGGCCCTGGGTACAGCAGCTCTCAATAATAGGAAAAGCAAGGGAGGAAAACTAAATACCCTGAAATGGAATTTGACAATGCTTAAAAACCACTGAGTAATAATAGAAATGAAAGATGAAATAAAAACATTCTAAGATCAAACTAGAATGAAAACACAACATACCAAAATGTTGGGGACACATAAATAAAAGAATTACATGATATCTTCATCAATACAGGGAAGACCTTTGATAAAGTCCAACATGCATTCCTAATAAAACCTCTCAGCAAAATAGGAATAGAAGAGGAATCCCTCAACATAATAACAGGCATTTACACAAAACCAACAGCCCACATTACTGTCAATGGAGAGATATGGAAAAGATTTTCCTTAAGAATGGGAACCAGTGAAGGATGACTCTTACCACTACTCTTATTCAACATTGTTATAAAAGTTCTAGCTATAACAATATGCAAGGAAAGGAAATTAAGGTTATTCAAACTGGTAAGGAGGAAATAAAATTATTTTTATATAATAAAATATCATTTTAAACATAAAAAACATTCCAATGATTCCATAAGAAAACATCTTGAACTAATAGAATAAATCAGCACAGTAGTGAGATTTAAGCTCAACATACAAAAATTCCTTGGGCTCTTTTTGATCACCAAAGAAAACTTTGAGCAAGAAATCATGAAAACAATACCATTTGCAATGTTGTTGTTTCATGACAAGGAGTTATAACTGACTCATCACTGACCCTCCTGTGGGTTTAGAGGAGATTGCCCACTTTCTTTATGTGGTAGATTTGGCAGCACAACTCCTTACCCACTAGGCCACCAGAGTGAAATATTAACAATAGATCCCTAAAAGACAAAATACTTAGAAATAAATCTAAGCAGAGACATAAAATACCTATACATACATGGAAAACAGATCTCACGGATAGGAAGACTTAACACTGTGAACACGTCAATATTATTCAAAGCCATCTATAGATACAATGGCATCTTGATCCAAATTTCAAATACTCTTTAATAAAGTAGGAAAAACCTAGACAGCAACTTTATATGGAAAGTAAAAAGGCCCCAGATAAGGAAAACATTATCGAAGGAAAAAGTAGGAAGTCTCACAGTACCCAGTCTCAGAACCTTCTAGCTCTCTTCAGAGCCTGGTCCTAGTGGAATGACAGACCAATGGAAGAGATTTGAGAATTTAGACATAAATCCAAGTTGACTTATGGACAGCTGGAAGGAGCTCTAGTGGCACAGTTGTTAAGTCATTTGACTGCTGAGCAAAAGACTGGACCCATTAGCCATTCTCGGGGAGAAATACGCGGCAGCCTTGGAAACTCTATGGTCAGTTATTCTCTGTCTTCTAGAATCATTATGAGTTGGAATTGACTTAATGGCAATGGGGATGGACTTGATGTAGGCTTAAGGCCATTAAATTCGGAAGAGACAGTCTCTTTAATAGATGATGTTGGCAAAAAAGACATCTATCTGTAGAAAAAGAAAATAGAATCCAGAGGAACTAGATGGTGCCCAGCTACAGCTGCTATTCTCTGCCTGGGATAACAACACAGGGTCCTGAACAAAGCAGGAGAAAAATGTAGAACAACAACAACAAAACTACATTTACAACAGATAATAAGAGACTTACTTGTTGGACAGAGACTGGAGGAGCACCCAAGACATTTTTTTGACCCAGAAATGAGGCTATTTTCAGAGACCATGTTTCAGCCAAACAATAAATATGCTTAGACAATAAACACCTGAGAGGAATGTCTTCCTCATAACACTAAATCACATGAGATAAAAAGAAAAATCCTGGTCATTTTTTCCTTCTCTATATGTGGTCACTTGGCCTCCTTCTTAGACCAGGGAAAAAAAAAAGGCTGTTCATTTCTTGGGGGGAAAAATATCCTTGCCCCAAAGCAAAGATTAGAAAGCAAGAAGGAAGAAGCGGTAGAAAACTCAGACTAAATGAGGAGGCTGATACATCGTCAAGAATGAAATCAGTATTATGAAACATTTAATGCACAAACTATTGAATAAGGAGCCTATTTGCTCCTTAAACTTTCACCTAAGGCACAATAAATATGTATTTTTTTATTTTTATTTCTTTCTGGTGCTTCTAGAGAGTCCATAGGCAAAGCACCTTGCTTGGAGATTGATTTGGGGATAAAAGAGCCACAGGTTGGGGGTGTTGGTGAGGTGTCAGGCACTCAAAGCTTGACTGAATTTCACCACCTGCTAGTTATATGACCTTGGGCAAATCATTGCGCGTGTTAGAGTATCAGTATCTCAGTGTGAAATAGGCATATCATTCTCCACCTTGGAGGTTTTCTATGAGATAAAATGTGAACAGAAGCTAGCACATTGTCTAGAGGATAGATAGTAGAGGCTCCATATAGCAGAAATCCTGTTCTTTCTCATTGGGAAAAAGAGATAAGAATAATTTTCCTTGCTCTAAGAAAATCCAGTATGCAAAACACAGCCAACCTTGAGTTGGGGCAGGGATTGTTTTAATTATTCAAGGATCATTGATTTCACAAAAGGTTTAGCCAGCATCCTTCTGATGGCAGCTACATGTTTATGCTGCCATACTGTTTATGAATCATTAGCTCCTTGGCTGTGACGTCTGTGGGGAGAGAGAGGGAACAGAGCCTATGTTTTTGAAAGTCAGTGTTCAGAGCCATTGCATGCTGGAAAGCAAATGGAATGGAAGGAAAACAAACAGATCGGAAAGAGCAACCCCAAGCAAAAGATTTCATTTATAAATATGAAACTCATCCTCTTTTCCAGGAATGCATTACTTCAATTGTTTAAAGCAAGATACAAATAAAAAAAAAAAAGGAAAACCTTTAAAGACCAGTGACAAGTGAATGAAACCACACTCCATAATGGGAGATGCCATAGTTGTTAATTCTCTGGTAGTAATTTATCCTGCTATCCCTTTGGGTAGCTAAACAGCCTAGATCACGAGTTACCCAACTGACTTATAAGTCTTGTTGATGAATCACTTTCATTCTGCCATTCCTTTCTCTTAGTGGTGGTAATTCTTGACTACTGCCTTAGAGCCTCTGTCCCCCATGGATGTGGAAAGAAAAGGCCATCCATAAGGAGGGAGACTTAGAGGACAGAAAGCTTCTGGTGTTTGGGGAGGTTAGTAGGTGGATGGAGAAATTGGCGTACCTTCAGCTCCCCCCGACTCAGTTTTTTACGCTCTCCCTCCTATTTGTGAGTTTTTGGATCAGGGATGGTTGGAAGAATCCTGTTGGCTGAGTCCCAGTGCATGCCTGCAACATCTTTAACAAAATAAATAAAAGAGAATGCCATCTGCTAAATTGTGATTCCACCACTGACACAAACTAGGGCAGCATGAAAGAGATGGTGAGTGCTCTAGTGGCAGATTGATTTTCTTCTTCTTGGGATGATGCCTTTCTCTGTCCCCTTTGGATCTAGGAGTCTTGGTGGTGCAAATGATGGAGCACTGGCTGCTAACGGAAAGGCTGGCAATGTGAATCCATCCAGCAGCTCCACAGGAGCAAGATCTGGGGATCTGCTTCCATAAAGCAGACCAAACTATGAGCCAAACTGTGCAAACTAGGAAGTGGGTCTATTCTGTCTCATGAGATTGCTCTGAGTCAAATCAACCTGGCAGTACTGAACAACCACTTGCATCTAGGTGGGGCACATGACTGGTTATCACCAACAAAATGTGGTGGAAGCAAAGCAGGGCTCCTTGGCCAAGGTTCATAGGATCATATTCACCCTCTTTTCCCCCAGCTAATGGCCAACGAGTCTGAATATGCAGAGAAGAACAGCATCATGAGATGAGAGATGCCTGGATCCCTGAGTGCTTGCATGGAGCCGAGCCCTACTGCCATCCACACTGGACTGCAATAACAGTGAGGAATAAACTATTAACAGAAGGTTGATTTTTTTGGGGGGGGTTTTCATTCATTCATTTTATTTTTTTTTAAATTTAAATTTAGGTTGTTTATTTTTCATTTCAATGAACATCTACAGAGATTTTGGGATTCCATTCATTCATTGTTGC
>NW_006399844.1:3657690-3670646 GCF_000299155.1 Elephantulus edwardii | reverse complement strand
ATGGGTTCAATAATGTATACTGCATTGAAACAGATGAGGGAGAAAACTGTTTAAAAGGGATATGTGATTAGGTATTTTTGTCATGACAGGAGTCCAGAGCAAAGGCTGCATAGTGGAGTGGACCTGGGGGGAGGTATTGTAAAACAATGAAAGAATTTTTCTGTTACTTTTCCAAGAGGGTAGTATACTAGGGGGGAGGGTAGGGAGGGGAGAAAAGTGCAACAATGAATGAATGGAAATCCAAAGTCTCTGTAAATTTTCATTGAAATTAATAATAAATTTTTAAAAAGTGAGAAAACCCATTAGATACAGGGAACTCTGGTGGTGTCGTAGATTATGTGCTATGCTGTTAATGAAAAGGCTGATGTTTGGATTTATGAGCTGTTCCTCAGAGAGTTCTGTGGATTCATGGTAAAGAATTTCTGCCAACCCAATGGTAGGCTGTTTGAATCCATCAGCTGCTATGTGGCAGAAAGACGAACAATATCTTCTTGAATCATTTACAGTCTCTAAAAACCCACTGCAGGGTCAGCTATGAGTTCCTTCTGACTCAGTGGTATATACAATAAGATGCCGCTTCTCAGAAGAGGCAATATCCTGTAAATATTTACAGTCTCAGTAATCCGATGAAAGGTTGCCATGTGGGGTGTGGATATGAGAGTCTTAATTTTTCGGTTATATTGATTGTTCCTGATAGAGAATAGGGGAAGAGCTTAGGAGAGGTCATGCACTCTTTTTCAAAAAGGGTCTTAACCACTCATCCTTCTGTCTTATCTTCCATTTGACAGGTGAGCAAATCCTCTAGATTCCATGTCACCAAGTCAATACAAGATTTCTTTTCCATAAATTGAAAATGTCTTCATTTCTCTCCTCACCTATTACAATAGTCTTTTACCTGCTTCTCCACAATGACATCCCATTATTGACTACTTCTGTATGGGGAACCCCTTAAACTTGAATTTAATCATGTCACCACCGATCTGGATAAAAACTGGGCTCCTTGTTTTCAGAAGACTCTCCATAACTTTTCCTGTTCATCTCCCCTCACATCTCCTTCAACCCCAGGCTCTTGCAGACTTCTCCATGCCTTCGCTCTGCCGTCACCCTAGCTAGACTGTCTTTTCTGCTGGTCAGCCTGAAACTTACCACGCAGCTCACAAGGTTCACTTTGTGTCCTTCTTCAAAGTCTTTATGCCCTTGAACCTTGGTGGGTGTCCAGGATTAACTTTCACCCAGCCCAAGATGAGCTGGCACAATAACCATAAAAATGGACTAAAAGATACCAATAATCATGAAGAGCACACAGGACTGGACAATGTTTTGTTCTGTTATATAAAGTGTCTCCAGGAGTTAGAGCAGGCTTGATGCTAATTAACAAAACAACCTGGAGCCCCTGATTGTATGTGCTTCTTGATTGACATGCCAGCCTCTTACCAGTCTTCAAGCTTCTGGGAGAGTGGGGATTGTGTCTGATTTATCTTCTAGTGCACAGCTGCCACAGAGCTGGCACAGAGCCAGGGCTCAGCTGACTAAGCTATGGACTCTGTTGCTACTAAGCCAGTTATCAAGGCAATGCTTCTTCTCTGAGCCTCAGTTTCCCCTTACATAAAATTGGGACGTTGCTGAGCAAGCACTCGTCCTTGCTGTATCTCAGGCTTGCCCAGCTCCTGCAGTCCAGGATTCTCTCATTTTGATGCCAACACAACACGGCCATGTGAGAGAGATCAACACTTAGAATTTTTCCTGAGCCATGTCTGTGAGAGCCACAATTTTTCAGAAGACTGTCCTCTGGGAGCATGTGGCTTTCAGCTTTTCCTGACACTAGAGAGAATTTATCATTGCAGAAAAGCTTATGGTGCAGGTTTAGCAAATGTGGCCTCTCCTGCATTCTAGCACTTCATTTATCAAGTAAATACTTCGTTATTTAGACTTCAGTAACTTGGCTCATAAACTATCACTCAGATCTAAAATCTGGGATCAGATGTCCCCTTTCATTGACCTGATGAGAAATGGCCATAATCAAGGAAAAGGAGAAAAGGCCATGTGCAGGCTTGCGACTTGTTAACCAGACACCTGCATTTCCTCTTATCCCAGGGTTGAGGTGGGGTGGGAACAAGACTGGCCCTCAGCACAATGCACACAACACCATCAACCAACTCCCCAGCTTCACCTCTCATGGCCACATGCCATCACACGGCCCTGGACAAATTCCTTTCCTTCCATCTTGTCCATATTAGTCCTGGGCATGAGCTCTCCCATGTGCATTCGAAAGAGAGAGTGCTAGGGTATTTAGCTCTCTCTCTACCAGACTCCAGGAATACAACACAGGAAGGTCCATTGCATCCAAGGGAGGTATTGCCTTAGGTTTAACAAGCTCTAAACAGTGAGAATCTTGTAGTAGTTCTAAGAAGCTGCTAATCCCTGCCTTCTGGGAGCTGGCTGCTCACGGTGACAGTGAAGCTGGAGTCCCATCCTCTACCCCTCTGTCTGGCTCACCTATCTCCACACCTATTAGCTCAGTTGCCACATTTCCTTCTGTTCCAGAACTCAGTCCCCAAGAGTCACTCACTTCTGGTTTCCCAAGGTCTTCTGTGCTTAGTCCTCTGAGAATTTCCTGACGCCCCTGTCCACTGCACATCTATTACAGCTGTTTGCTAATTTTCAGCTCAACTCTTGCCTTCTCCAGGAAGTTCCCCTGGCTTGACTCTTGTAGCACGCACTGTCTAATCCATTGGTTGTCTATTGTGAACTTTGGAACAGAGCACAGATAACAGTTGTTTAAGACCCCAACCTCATCTGGACACAACACACTGAAGGCTCTCATTAAGTGTTCATTGAGTGACGACAATCTAATTGAGCAAAAGCCTGCTCCCTTATTCTAAGGTTGAAGTCTAAATCCTTAACCTGGCCTATCAGATCTGCTGGGTATGGCTCTGCCTGCCTCCCAGCCTTCTCTCTCCACTTCCTGATCCAGGCTTTGCACTCTATGACACAATTTGCTTGCAGCCTGGTTCTTGCCTCTGTACCTTTTCTAAGGCTGTTCATGATGACTGGGATGTTTTTCCTCTTTCCTGGCTCTTCAGGTGTTGCTAATATTGTTGTGTTGTTATGTGCCATCAAGTCACCTCTGACTCCTAGTGACCCTATGTACAATAGCTGTGAGCCTTGCCCTGTCTTGAGTCAATGTCATTATCTCTGGCACACCTACTCCCATTACCTCAGTCACTGAATTAATCTCTCTCAATTCTAACTCATAGTAACCTTAGGGAACTGGGTGGAACTGACCCATGGGGTATAGGCTGCTATGTTTAAGGGACTAGAGAGCTAGATCCTTTCTCCAGTGGAGGACTTAGTGGTTCCACATCAATGACCTCTCTGTTAGCAGTGGAGAGCTTAACCATTGGGTCACCAGAGCTCCATTCACACAGCTATGCCTACCAATCCTTGAAGAACAGTTTAGACAGCACCTCACCCAGGAAGCCTTTCCTGACCTTAGAAGCTCAGATGAGGATTCCTTCTCTGGACCATCATACAGCCCCATGCCTTCCTCTCCTAACATGTACCAGGAGATATTACAACAGTGGCTCATGCATCTCTCTCCTCCATCAGATTGTGAGCCCCCTGTAGATGATGCTAAGCATCTACATATTCCTAGGTCATGAAAGTGTATGGCCAATAATTGTTGAATTAGTAGATGGATGGATGGATGGATGGATGGGTGTGTGGATGGATGGATGGATAATGAATCCTGGGGTGTCCTGCTAGGGTTATAAACAAAAAAAGATTCAAGGAAGATAGAAATGCATAGATACAGCTGAGGTCCAATAGCAGATATGAGCAGCAGCATGACAGCAAAATGGACATGTTGGTGGATTTTCTACATGAAAAGTTAACGATGACCAACGAGTTCAAAGGAGAGGAATAGAGAGAGGGAAGTGCCACATGGTGAGCAAGGGTGAGTTGAGGAGATGGGAGTTGGGGAGCTTGTCCAGACCCAGCTCCAGTGCTGCCAGCTAGGAGGGCGTGGCCACAGCTGCCATCACCTGTCTGTCCACTTCCGGCTCTTTGAGGAGCAGTGTGTGCCTTGGTTCTCACAGAATCTGTCTTTGCTCCTCATAGTGTATGCAAGCATGGCACGAAATGGGGGCCCATGGATGTTCCTATTTTCTGTAAAGCTCAGGTTCTGGAGGGTGGAAATGAAAGGCCATGACACTCCTCACATGTTAATGTGTCTAGGAGCAGGGGGAGTCTTGTTAAAAGGAGGCCATTGAGTATGCAGGCTGATTTTGCATTTCTAGCAGGTGGTGCTGATGCTGCCGATCCAAGGATGACCCTGAGTATCACAGACCTGGTAAGCACTGTGCCTCCCTGCAGGGTCCGCTGAATGTCCTCCCTGAAGGTCAAATGGTCTAGACTGAAGGTCACAAAACCAGAGGGTTTTGAAAAAGCTTGAGTTGAGCCAAAGACAGGAATCTACGATTCCAACTATTATAGAAACAGTGCTGTTTTGCGTATCATTTTGAAATAAGAAAAATGTTGTCAATCAGTTTGGAAAAGTCCAACACAAAATTCCCATACACAGTTGCTATTGAGTTGATTCCAAATCATGGCGACCCTATCTATGAGCGCTCTGTTTTCATTACTGTAACCTTTTGGAAATAGACTTCCAGGGCTTTTTCCTCAGTGGCTACCTCTGAGTGTATCCTCATCATTAATCCTCATGGTTAGTAGTCGTCTGTAATCATTTATGCCATGAAGTCATCATGACTGCCATCACGTTGGCTATGTAGCGCATAGTGACCCTACAAACAAAAGATCAGAAACTTGCCCTATCTCACCATCTCCAATATGCTGAGGCTCATTGTTCCAGGCACCGAGCCAATCCAGGTCTTCCTCTCTTTCTCTGACCCTCCACCTTCCCAGCATCATTTCCTTCTCCAAGGACTAGCCCCACCTGACAATATGCCCGAAGTCTATGAGATAAAGCTTCACCACCTTGGCCTCTAAGAAGCACCCTTGATTACACTTACTTCAAAGACTCTGATTAATAATAAAATGTCATCAATTAAGAAACACCTCAGATGTTAAATAAAATATATGACTTAGAAACAATGCAATAGGAGGATATTAGGTTTAACCTCACCCTTTCCCATTTGCAGAGGAAATTATGAGGTGCAGAGAGAAGGACTTGCCTGGTGCGGCTGGTTGGTTGGCAAGAGGCTGAATGGGACTTGCTGCAGTTGGATTGCTTCGGAGGCCAGAGAAAGTGCTTAGTAAACATCATCAAGTCCAGGGCAGGGGAGGCAGGTTTCTCTGCAATCAGTGGACTCTTAACAGGTTCTCTGAGATCCCAACTCAGTCCTGCACCCCAGGCTGAACCTGGGGAGAAGAATCCCCATCTCTCCCCTGTCCCCAGCAGTATATTTCTGCTATGAAACCTCACACTCGTTTCTCCTCCTCGTTTCTATTCAGCACATCCTTGTCCTTTCATTCAGGAAATTCATGAGTTAAATTGAATCCCAGATGGCACAGTTTGAACCTTACTGCCCTTGGCCTCTCTTCATGGGAATCAGAGAAAAAGCAGCTACTCCATCTTCTCCGGGTCTTGTCTTATCCATGATAAATGGTGGAATTAATTGAATAGCAGAATAGGCTCACCCAGGGCCATGGTACTCAACCACACTGCATATTAGAATTACCCAGGGGCAATTTCATAAACTGCGGTTGTCCTGGACTCACTCAGAGATCAGGATTCTGTTATTCAGCAGAGGTCCAACTCTTAGCAGCTTTAGAAAGGTCCTTCCTGTTGTTACTAGGTGTTGTTGAATTGGTTCCAAGCCACAGTCACGCTATGGACAACGGAATGAAACACTGTGCCATCCTCACACGATGATGCTTGGGCTCATTCCTGCAGCCACTAGGTCAATTCTGTGTGATAACCTTCTTCATTTTCTCTCTTTTACCATACATGATGCCTTTCCCCAGAAACCGGTCCCTCCTGACGACATATCCAATGTATGCATGATGACATCTAAGGAATATTTTGGCTGTACATCATTTAAAACAAATTTGTCTGTTCTTCTGACTGTCCATAGTGTATACACTATTTTTCTCCAACATCGTACTTCAAAGGGATCAATTTTTAATTGATCCTCCTTCTTCATGGTCCACCTTTTGCATACACAGGAGATAACTAAAAATACCATAGCCTCAGGTCAGGGACACCTTAGTCCTCAAAGTAACATCTTTGCTTTGTAATATTTTAAAACGGGTCTTTTGTTCCGGCTGCCTAGGGATTAAAGAGTTGCACTGCCAACCCAAAGGCAAGCAGTTCGAGTCCACTAGGTGCTCCATGGGAGAAAGATGGGCAGTCTCTTCTTGTGTGATTTACAGCCCCTGAGAACTTGCTGGAGGGTCAAATGTGAGTCAATTCCCTGAAACGAGTTGTTTGTTTTAATCAGACAACACAATAACGTCATTTGGCTTCTTGATGTCTGTGGATGTTGATCGTGGATCCAAGTAAAATGAAATGTATACAACTTTAGCATTTTATGTATTTATTATAACATTGTTTATTGGTCCAGTTGTGAAGATTTTTGTTTTCTTTATGTTCAGATTATTTATGTGTGGTTGCATTTCTGGTTTCAGAGATGGGACTAGATTTTAGTTCTCCGGAAGATTCCCGAATTCTTCATTCTAAGCTCTAACCAGTTCTCTGAATTGTACATTATTATGAACTTGAGTGGATACATAACTGACTCAACAGGATGTGTGTGTGTGTGTGGGGGGGGAGAGAGAGAGAGAGAGAGAGAGAGAGAGAGAGAGAGAGAGAGATTCAAGCAGAGGTCTTTAAGTTCAAAATCCATGTCCCTCATTGTTTAGGAAGCATTGAATCTCTGTTTACAGTTCTGGCAAATTTGACAACAAATATTGCCGATGGCTGCACAACCTAGTTAACATTATTGACGTCATTTAATTGTCCATGTACAAAATTGTCAAATATTGTGTTTTCCGTATTTTCAACAATTTAAAAAGAGCATGCCTGATGCTGTTTGACCAATCTTCACTCCTGACATTGGAGGCAGGAGTTCCTAACCTCTTCCCAGCCCCCTGGGTGGCATGCAGTTGCCTTGAGGGGACGGCCACAATATCAGAGCTCCCAGGTCGTAACCTCCTTCCAGCCATCAAGCTGTAGTGGAGACTCTCCTGGACTGTCACCACGTCCCTCTCCATACTCTTATACCAGAGAGCCCGATGCCCCCACTGCCATGGCTGAGTGGCCTCGGCTGCTCTATAAAGTTTACTTGCCAAAGAATGGCTCATCAGGAATTATGTCGTTCCCATCGGGGGTAGACCTCAGGAAGAAATTAATGGGCAGAAACGCCATTAAATTATGTAGGAATGAAATACGCTATTGAGCCGGTGTCTTCCAGCAGGTGAGCTACTGCCATCAGAAGGAGCTGAGCATGCTCAGTCCTTCTCCAGTTGCCAAGGCTGGAGAGAGAGTCACGTGAGCTGTCGCTGGGTCCTCTCCCAAAGCCCCTGGCCATCTGTTGAGAGGCTCAGGGCACACTGTATTCTGGTCTCTCTAGATTTTGAAGTTGCATCTTCACTGACACAGTGTTGATAGGCTTGGTGTGAATGTGTGTGTTTGAGGAAGGAGAGGAGGAATGGAAGTAGAACCAAAGAGGTGTCAAATTAGGGCCGTCAGCTGCACAATTCAGGGTTATGGGCATCCAATGGTGAGTAAGGGGGTTTTCTGGTTCCACTCAACATCCAGTGGTTCACCAACTCTGGGTGCATCTGCACCTCTGGGAGGCATGCTAGAAAGGCAGATTCCAGGGCTCCACCTTCAGAGAATCTCATGTACTCTATGAGAGGTGGGGCTTAGGACCATGCATTTAACATGCTTCCTTGGCTGACAATAAGGACCTGCTGAGGGAAGCTTTGTGGTAAATAGTGGAGGGAAGTAGGATATGGCATGTTTAGACCTCAAGTCCTTAAATGTTCATCAGCAGGATGGATGACCTAAGTAACTTTTCAATCTTTCCCAGCTCTATGCGTCTGTGTTTCTCTACCCGCCCGGGAGGTGGATATGAAGCCAGCATGAGGAAGCCAGCATGGCGAGTTGTAGAAGTTGAAAATGCAGGGTTGTTTTGGGTGGAATGACTGCCTACCAACCCCTAGCTTTTCTAAGAGTTTTTTGGGCTGAGGAGACAATCACTTTCTTGGTATGGCTCCCAGGAGAGAAGCAAGAAGAGAATTTCCAAGCTGAGGCCTACTGACTCTCAGCTGAGCTGAACAGAAGGGCAGGATAGCAGCCATGGTCTTGCCTCTAGAGCTGGTTAAGGGTTGCAGTAGTGAGGAGCTGTGGATGGGGATATATCAGCTTGTTGTTGTTATGTGATGTTGAGTTACCTACGACCCATAGTGACCCTATGTATAGCAGCTCTGAACCCTGCCCTGTCCTGAGCCAGTCCAATTCTGACACACCAACCCGCATAGCTCTAGTTACTGTATCAATCCATCTCATCCAGGATCTTCCTCTCCTGTGCTGTCTCTCAATCTTTTTGAGCATGATGTCCTTCTCCAAGGACTGGTCCCTCTTGGCCATGTGCCCAAAGTATGTGAGATAGAGCTTCAAAATCCTAGCCAACAAAGAGAAACTTGGTTTCACCCTCTCCAAGACAGACCTATTTGTTTTCTTGGCAGTCCATGGCATGATCAAGACTCTTCTCCAGCACCACAACTCAAAGGCATCAATTCTTCTTCTGTCATCCATAGTCATTTGGTCCAGTTCTCTGATGTACAGAAAGTAATTCCGAAGACAATTAGGTCTGGATTAGGTGCACCTTAGTCTCTAGACTGACATTGTTGCTCTTCAGTACTCTGCAGAGGTTTCTGACAGCAGATTTGCAAGTGCAATCTGTCTTTTGTTGTTGCCAAAAGTGTTGGTTGTGGAGCAAGCAGTAATTGGTAACAACCTCAATCTCCTCTAAAAATAGGCCAGTCCAACTTGGAGGAGCAGCTGAGTGGGCTTAGCTTACTAGCCCTGGATGTAGGGAGATCTGAGAGGGCAGAGAAGGCAGACTGGAGATGCTGGGTGCGCTTCACTTTTAAAAATCTGACTTTTCCAGCAAACGGTGAGCAAACATCATTTTTTACAAATCTGTTTAATCCATTTGTAGATTAAAGAGCACACAGATCCATCTTGGAGGAGTACAACCAGGATGCTTCCTCCCGGCAGGGATGGTTTGACACACATACTCTGGGCATCAGGAGGTGCCAGCCCTTGGCAAAAGGCATCATGTTTGGAAAGAGCAAGGCAATGACAGAGAGGAAGACCCTCAGTGAGATGAACTGACACAGCTTGAACATGGCAGGAGGATGGCGAAGAGTAAGGCAATGTTTCATTCTGTTGTTTAGAGGTTCACTATGAATCATAAATGACTCAGTAACACTGGACAATAATAGCAACGGCACATAATTATACGACATTTCTATATGATAAAGTTTCAAGCAACTACACACATACCCTGTATGTAGCCAGTAAGCGCCGTGGACTTTGAACGATAATTGACAGAGAATTAATTTTCAGCTATTGAATCGTGTGAGTGATTGAACTTTTACAAAGGATTTTCATACGCACAAGTTCTTTCATCTTTATGAGAACGCTTGGGAGGTAGGTAAGACAGGCTGGTGAACTAAGGCACAGAGGGGCTCAGCAGACACACAGCGAGTCCATGACAGACCCGCGGTGGAACTTGGGCTCTTTATTGAAGCTCAAATTATGGCAGACGGGAGACTTCGCTTGGCAGGAGTAGATTTCCATCTGCAGAGTCAATTTTTAGCAAGCACACCTGTTGGCCTCTTGGAGCATTTTAAAAAGCCTTCTTTATTTCATTAATCCACCATACAGTATTTATACCTGCTTTTCCCTCCTGGAGAGTAAGAACACATCCCTTTGCTTCCTGCTAGCGCCTCTCTTTGACATAGTGCCGGCCATGATAAAGCTTTACTGCCAGCAAACCCCGATGCTTCTTGTCTTTGGCTGTTGGTTGTCTCATAACAATCTATCTTCGTTTTGTCCTCAATTCCCTCGTTCTACTTGAAAATCTTTAGGAAAATATACCTGGCATTATATATTTCAAGCGCCTGAAGAAAAAAGAAAAAAAAAAGGTTCCTTTCCCTTGGCCTAGTAATCTAGAAACTGGCCTAAGGAAATAATTTTAAAAAGCTTAAGAAAATAATCTCCAAGCTGTGTGAACACATAAAAGTGTTCAGGTGAGAGAGAGAGAGAGAAAAAAAAGCACTTTAAGTGTTCCATAATAGAGGGATGATTAGTAAATTATGATATGCTGACTTGATAGGGATATTTTGTAGCCATTAAAATGATGAGTAGGGAAAGCATGCAAGGACAAGGAAAATGAAAATGCCTTCAACAGACTGTTATACGAAGGTTCTGATAGTCCAGCCACTCGCCACAGTCAGTTCCGGTGCATGTGTGACCCATTGTGCCTGAGAGTAAAATCATGCTCCAGAGGATCCTGAGAAGCTGATTTTTGGGGAGCTCTCCAGGCATTTCTTCCAGGGTACTTGTAAAGAAATGGCACTGTTTTGGCTAGCAGATAAGTATCTAAATATTTGCACCACTCAGGGACTCTCGTGCTTGTTTATGGCTCCAAATAAATGAAGTCAAAGCAAAGAAAACATCTGTGGTTGTAATGTGGCACTGAGTCAGAACCAACTCATAGCTTACTCTCCAGGGGGTTTTCAGAGGCTGTAAATTGCAGGTCATGGTCTTCACAATTACTTGCTATGCATCAGGGAGTTGGACAATGACCAAGCATGACAGAAGAAAAATTGATGCCTTTGAGTTGTGGTACTGGAGAAGAGTTTTGAACATACCATGGATTTCCAGGTGAACTAACAGGTCTGTCCTTGAGAGGGTGAAACCAAGCTACTCCTTAACAGCTAGGATTTTGAGACTCTGTCTCACATACTTTGGTCATGTAGCCTTCTCTTTGGAGAAGGATATCATGCTTGGAAGGGTTGAGGAACCATGCAGGAGAGGCAGAACCTGGATGAGATGGGTTGACATAATAATTAGGGTAATGATGGTTGGTGTGTCAGAGATAGTGAGATTGGTCAGGATAGAGCAGGGTTCAGAGCTGTTGTGCATGTAGTTGCTATGATTTGCAAGTGACTCGATGGCACATTAACAACAACAAATTGCAAGTGAAGAGATTGGCCATCTTTATCCCTCAGAGCAGCTGGTGGATGTTCTTGAACCTCTTGCCTTTATGCTTGCAGCATAACTCCTTATCACTGGGCCACCACCAGAGCTCTCTCCAAATTAAACTGAAACCATAAAAATCTATAGGAAGGAGAAGAGCTATCAGACAATACTCCAGAATATTAACCTCAGGATAACTTTCAGTAGTTAAAAGTGTGTAGATTCGTTTATCTCTTCTTGACTCTATAATAATGTGCTTATATGGACCTAGACACAGACCTGGAATGGAATCAGGTCTGGTCATTTACATGGTTATAACCCTCATCAGGCTGCTAAGTCCTCTCAGCTGGAAAATGAGGAGGCACAATATTGACCAGATAGGATTGTTTGAATATTTATATAAATATTAGTATATACTAGTATATACTAAGATTATTGGCATGTAGTGGCTTTTCATCTGTTAAGCAAGATTGTAAGAATTACTATTAGTCAAATAATATTTAGAAGAGGATAGGAGGCACCCTCCATCTTTATCTTCAGGTATGATGGGATATTTGCTCATCTTTACTTAGGAGCAACAATGTCAGTCTGCAGATTAAGGTGCGCCTGATACAGGCCATGGTCTTTGCCATGCTGTGGCACAGCATACTTTCTGTGCTTCAGAGAGCTGGGCAATGACTTAGGGATGATAGAAGGAGAATTGATGCCTTTGGATTTTGGTGCTGGAGAAGAGTATCGAATATATCATGGACTGCTAGGAAAACAAACAAGTTCATCCTGGAGAGGGTGAAGCCAGGCTGCTCCTTGGAGGCAAGGATCCTGAAGTTTCACATGACACACTATGGACATGTTGCAAGGAAGGACCAGTCCTTGGAGAGGGATGTCATGCTTGGAAGGGTGGAGAGATGGTGCAGGAGAGGAAGATCCTTGATGAGATGGGTTGATTCCGTCACAGGGGTAATGAGGATAGGCATGTTGGAAACAGTGAGATTGGCAGGATTTAGGGCTGTTGTACAAAGGGTTACTACTACAACAACAACCACAGTAGGTTTGGTTGGTATCAACTGGTACTTCCTTGATTCCTGGGGCCTTATTTTTTTGCCAATGCCTTTAACGCAGCTTGAATTTCTTATTACTGACTTTTGATCATATGGTATCTCTGGAAATATTTCAGTATCAATCAATTATTTTTTGTACAGTGACCCTGTATATTTTTCCGTCTTCTTTTGATGTTTCCTGGATCATTCAAGGTTTTGCCCATGGCTTCTCACAGTATTACAACTTGAGGCTTGAATTTGTTTTTTCAGCTCTTTTAGCTTGAGAAAGGCTGAATTCTTCCCTTTTTATTCTCCATATTCAGCTATTTGCACATTTCATTATAATAGGTTGCTTGATCTTCTTGAGCTGTCTTTTGAAATTTTCTAACAGAGGCATCCCTGGATGTGCTCACCAGTCTATGGCAGGAAATTTGGTGGACGTTGCTTGGCTGACTGGCTGGAAGAGATATATGTTTGTTCCCTTTCCTAAGAAAGGTGATCCAACAGAATGTGGAAATTATCAAACAGTACCATCAAGATACTCTGAAAATTGCACTGGAGCGCAGAGAAGCCAAGGCACAGGGAAGAATTCAAGATACAAAAGAGTTGAATAGAAGATTTCAAAAGGCAGCATGGGATGACAAAGCAAAATATTACAATGAAATGTGCAAGGAGTTGGAGTC
>NW_006399844.1:3347184-3656210 GCF_000299155.1 Elephantulus edwardii | reverse complement strand
ACAGCGCAGGAGAGGAAGGCCCTCTATGAGGTGGATTGATTCAGTGACTGGGATAATTGGGATGGGAGTGTCAGAGACAGTGCGATGGGCACAGGACAGAGCGGAGTTTAGGGCTGTTGTACATAGGGTCGCTATGAGTCGCAAGTGACTCGATGGCACATAACAACAACAACCATCAATATCACATTTAAATAAAACTTTGCTGAAGATCATCTAAAAATAGCTATAACAATACAATGAGAAAGAATGGCCAGAAATGCAAGATGGGTTTAGAAGAGGCTAATGTCAGATGGATCCCGGCCGAAAGTAGAACTTATAAGAAGAGTGTCTACTTCTGTTTTATTGACTATGCAAAGGCATTTGACTGTGTAGATCCTAACAACTGTGACTAATATTGAGTAGAATGGGAATCCCTGAACACTTACTTATGTGTCCACAAAACCCATGCCTAGACCAAGAAAGTGTTGTCTGAACAGAGCAAAGGAACACTACATGTTTTAAAATTAAAAAAAGGAGTGTATCAGGGTTGTGACCTTACTTCATACCTATTCAACCTGTATGCTGAGCAAATCATTTGACAAACTGAACTCTATGAAGAAGAATATAGCATCAGGTTTGGAGGGAGACTAATCAACAGCCTGCATTACACAGATGACACAACTTTGCTTGCTTAAAGTGAGGAGGACTTAAAGTGCTTGCTGCAGAAAACGAAAGACTACAGTCTTCAACATGGGTTGCATTTCAACATCAAGAAGACAAAAATTCTCATTATTGGTTTGCAAGCAACATCATGATTGGTGGAGGAAATATTGAAATTGTCAATGATTTCATCTTACTTGGACCCTTTGTTACCAGTAGTCAGGAAGGCAGAAGATGTACTGCCTTGGCTAAGTCTGCTGTCAGGAACTTCTCCAAATTACTGAGAGCAATGTTGTTAGTTTGAAGACTAAGGTGTGCATGATTCAGGCCATGGTCTTTTTAATCACTTGCTATGCATCTGAAGGCTGGAGAGTGAATAAGGATGACAGAAGAAGAATGGGATGCCTTTGAGCTGTGGTGTTGAATAAGGGTCTTGAATATCCCATGGACTGTCAAAAGAACAGATATGTCTTAGAAAAAATGGGGCCAGAGTGCTCCTTGGAGGCAAGGATGGCAAAGCTTCATCTCATATACTTTGGGCATGTTCTTAGAAGAGGCTCTTTCTTGGAAATGGGCATCACGTTTGGAAAGATGGAGAGTCGGTGAAAGAGAGGAAGAGGTTCAACCAGTTAGTTGGACTGACACAGCGACTCAGCAATGGGATCTAGTATATCAGGGGTCCTGTGCCACCCTTCAGATCAATTGTTTATAGGGTCACTGTGAATTGTACTGGACTGAATGGCACCCAACTGCAATAACATACTGTATGTATTTATTGAATGTTTATTGAGGACAAGAAACAACGGATATGGAATGGCTCACATCTCTTTATCATTTACCTCGTGAGATATGACTTAGTTAAGGGAAAGACCAGAACACTGGAGAAAGGTAATTGCAAGAATAAAAGGTTGAATCCAATGAGGGGGGGGGAAATCAATAGATGAAATTTTAAGAGTCTTACTCTTCACAACAACCTTTTAAAACTGGAGTTGTTTTTATTTCAGTTTTACAGATGTGGCTTGAGAGGCTCCCATGCTTGCTCAAGATGACACAGCAGGCAGAGGCACAGCTGGGGGCCCAGCTCAGGCTGACTAAGCCCTAAATTCACTGTCACCAGGACACTTATCTGCTTAGGCCTCACTCCACCATGAACTGGCTTCCTCTCCCCTCCAAAGACTTGGTCATTATGAACTATTTGCCTAGTCCTCAAAAAGCTAGACTTTTTTAAAAGAGGCAGTGTGTTTCTGTTGGTGGGATTGTAATATGGTACAACCACCCTGAAAGGCAGCTTGGTGCTTCCTCAGAAAGCTGAATATAGAAATTCCATATAACCCAGCTATTCCACAGCTTGGAATTTAACCCAAGAAAATTAGAACTGAGACACAAATGGAGATTTGTACACCAATGTTCATAGCAGCATTATTTACTATTGCAAGGACATGGAAACAGTCCAAATGTTCAACCACAACTGAATGGATTGAGAAATTATGGTATATTCTCTTGATGGAATACTATGTGGCACGCAGGAACAATGATTTTGTAAATCACTACCTAAGTTGGGAGGGACTGGAAAGCATTATGCTAAGTGAACTAACTCAGTCCCATAAGGACAAATAATGTATAAGACCATTATTGTAGAACATGTATGAGGATCCAAGGGGGGAGAAGAGGGGTGAGGATGGGTGGGGGTAGGGGGGTGGTTATTCATCAGGTTGCTCAATTTGATGAGTGGATGATGGAAGGGTGGGTAAAAGGAAATGGGAAAGATCTGATGTGAAAAACAATGTATATGAACTTTGTAAGTCAGTATATAAATAAATTTTTTAAAAAATCTGTGTGCTTGCAAAGTACGTGAATGCTCTTCTATAGCTGCTTATCTTGGGCACTCTGGGAGGTAGATCTCAGTTTACAAAGTGGTGAATAGATTGCCCAGAGGGCCTGGCTGAAGAACAATGCATGTCCTTAAAGGAAGGATTAGAGTCAAGAGAATCTTTGTGTCTGAAAGCAAACTCTCAACTCAAACTCATTGTCATTGACACAGAACCAACTCATAGCTTATCCTCCAGCAGATTGGGGGTGGGGTGGGGAGTTGTTGTTTTGGAGGCTATAAATCACAAGGGAGGAGATTATCTGTCTTTTTTCTGTGGAGCCACAGATGGACTCAAATTGCCAGAGGCATAATCTTTGGGTTAGTAGTACAACCTCCCCATGGACTACACCACCAGAGCTCCCTGATTCAGAAGAAAAAGGAAAAAAGCCAACAAACCTCATTTCTAGCTATGGTCATTTGAGAAGACTTCCTGGAGGAGGTGGCGTTTGAACTGAGTATGGAAGACATTTCAGATTTGTACACTAGGAGCTAGAGCAGATAGAATGTAGAGAAATGGAAACAGAGCAGTTTCAGATCCAAGAAGCTGCAGGGAACAGTGACTGGTTCTCTCGGACACAGCAATTAAGAATAGAGAACTATCTGAATTGGGATCATAGGAGACCTTGAACTTCAGTGTCACAAAATCTCACACTATTTAGAAAACAGAGAGCTACTGAGCGAAGGTGGGGCAGGCTCAGGGTTGGTTGTGAACTCTGACTTCAGAATGCCTCAAGTGACCCAAATAGGCCTGGACTTCCCATTAGGGACCAAGACGTGAAGTCTAAATAAAAGGCTTATATAGAAGAAAGGTGAATTAAGCCTAAGGGCTTAATGGTTAGTGAGGGGATGAGACTGGACCAGGACAAAGCCAATTAGACCTTCAAAGCCACTTCTAGCCCTGGTGGTTGTGGGTCACTCCTCCAATGTCTCTTCAAGCAGCTGTTCCTGAGAACCAGTCAACCCCTGCAGAGAAGCCGGGGCTCAAAGAGAGGAGATGATTAATTAGGTGCATCTGCTGCATGCCCTGGGGGGTCAGAGGGTCCTGGACAAGACAAGGGCCTCTGACCATCGTGAACTGGTACCGAGACAAGATCAAACCAAGACCCCTGTCCTCCCAGACAACCCTGAGGGTGCAAGGGCAGGGTCAAGTTCTCTGCGGACAACTGTGCATCTGAATGACTGGCTGTGGGGTGGGAAGGAGGAATGACAAGAGAGATGGAGGCCGAGGGCGACCAGCTATTCCAGTTTTAGTGCCACATGTCCCACGTCCCAGGAACTCCTTTGGTTCTTGGAGAATCTGGACAGTAGGTCACCCTACATGCAGCCCCAGACACTGCAGAAAGCAGCCCCAGACACTGCAGAAAATGGTTATGAATAGGAGCACTTGTAGCCCAGACCTGAGCTCTATGCTGAGCTCTTTGTAGGTGCTGCCTCACTTAATTCTCATGACAACCCTGTGAAGTAGGTGCCATTTCCACATTACAGCTAAAGAAGATGAAGCTCAGAGAGGACAAGCCACCAGTCTAAGAGCACACAGCAGGGCGGTGGGCAGCTCTGTGCGGAGCAAGCGTCTCTCCTCTCTCCATGATGTCCCTGATTTTAGGAGGAAGGCGGAGCTCCAGGGACTTGAGCTGGGAGATTGAAGCTGGGTGGGCAGCCTGGTGACCGACTCTGTGCCGAGTGTCTTGAGTCTTAGCTCCCAGCTTTGTTAAATGTTCCTGAGTCAAGACTAGAATTGTCACCATTAGAAAAGTGAGGCTCAGAGAGGTGGAAGGGGCTGCTCCAGGCCACACAGCTGATTGGGTGAACTTGTGGAACACCCTAGTTCTTCAGCAGAGTGTGTAAGGCTCAACTACTTCACTTTGGGGAAACTTCATTCCCTGAAGAGCCTGTGTTTCCCCCTCTGTGCAATGGGGGAACAGATGGCTGGCCACTGTCATAGTCCCTGTAGCTCTGGTGACCCATTTTTGATGCAAGTGTATCTTTAGTTTCTTTGGGAAGAACAAACAGCTCAAGCCTGGCATGAGTGGCACTGCTGTTCTCGTGGGCTGAGTCCAGTGAAGACTGGCACACTAAGCAGATAACCTACCCCAAGGAAAGCTCAGACACTTGGAGATGACATTTGGAGCCCCCAAAATTGAGCAGAGCCTATGGGCCAGTATCTTGTTAGCAAGCGGCCATGAGGATTTTGTTCTACAAAGAGACATTGGTTTGATAATGAAACTGTGGTTGGTTGAATTCCTAGGAACAAGGTTCTTGACTTCTGTTCTGGAACATTTTCAATGTAGTTGGAAATAGTTTGACTTATATGTGTCTGTCTTTAAGCTCTGTAAGGCGGGTTGAGAGCTACTTTTAGTCCAAGGCAACATGTCCTGTTGTACAGGAGACCATGAATCAGAGACAGCTTGGTGACAATTGGCAACAGTGTGGCTCTCCACATCTACTGAGGTTAGACCCTTATGGATACCTAATCTAGAGTCTCCTGGGTAAGGAGGGCTTTCAGTCTAGGCAGCTGGAACAGAACTAGTAAGAGCTCCAGGTAAGAGTTTGCCCCATTGCTTTGAATCCTTCCAATCAAATCTTTCTGTAAGGTAGTTGAAACACCTGTTTACCTCGCGTTAGGAACCCACGCAACTCTCAGGAGGGACCCCCTAGAAATCAACTCTCTGTGACATTCTTTTCTCTTTGAGGGTCTGCCTGCCAACTCCAGCTCCCCTGGCCTTCTTCAACTCTCAGTGTTGGGTCCTCATTTCCCAGAGTCTCCTAGGCCTTGCAAGGGCTCGTGCCTGCTGCTATAGACCAGAAACCTCTCAAAGAAGGAGGTGGGACAGTCATGATGCTCATCTTTTTTTTTTTTTACTTTATTATTTGTGTGTGCGTGAGTGTACCGTCAAATCAGATCTGAAAAAAAAAAATCAGATCTGACTGGTACAGGAGGAGATTGTCCCTCCTTCCCCGGCAGAGTATCTGGTGGATTCGAACCGTGCGCCTCTGGGATTGTAGTTGCAGCTCCTTGCCACTAGGCCACCAGAGCTCCCCTATGATGCTCATCTTGATGCTTCAGAAAGATGTCAAATGTTTTGTCTTGTGTTCAGGTGTGACTGAGGTGAGAGGGTGGGTCTGTTGCTGTTACTACATACTCGCTGGAAGCAGAAGTTAGAGCGTCTAACACTACCAGTAATCCAAGTCACCTTTACCAAGCAAGCAAGCAAGCAAGCAACTCAAAACGCATAGCTGTTGACTTGAACCTGACTTATAACTGAACCTCCCGCAGATTTTCAGAGGCTGTAAATCATAAGAAAGGAGACTGCCCACATTTCTTCCATAGAGTAGTTGTTTAGAACCAACCAGGTGCCACCTTCGGGTGAGCAGCCCCTGAAGGGGGGAAGTGCCTTTCCCAAGTAAAGCTGTTGTTATGTGCAGTTGAGTCTGAACCAACTCACAGCTGCCTCTCCAGTGGATTTGCAGAGGCTGTAAGTCACGTGGGAGGAGACTGCTCATCTTTCTCTCGTAGAATAGCTAGTGGCTTTGAACCGCGTGCCTTGATGTTGGCAGCACAATTTTTTATACTAAGCAGCAGAGTTAAAGAGTCAGGTCTGAGTGAATGAGCTTGACTCTATGGTATGTCCTTACGGCTTCATTCAAGAGAAGTATGATGTGGCTGCTTCACAGCTGTGTATACTTGCACGTTGTTAGTCATTGTTGAGTTAGCTCTGATCAGGACAACCTGTGTGACAGAACGAAACGGTGCCTGCTTTGTGTGCCAGCTTCCTGGTGTTAGTCTGTGTGAGCTCACTGTGGGCCATTGTGTCCATCCATATCGTGGAGGGTCTCCCTTGCTTTCCCTGAAACTCTACTTTACCCAGCACATCCTTTTCTAATGATGCTGGATGACAGGTCCAAAGAGAGCTGAATGACATCTAGCCATCCTCACTTCTGTGGTGCATCCTATCGGATTTCTTCCAAGAGGGATGTTGTGGTGTGTACCATTGAGTTGGAACCGCCTCCAGCAGGTTTTCAGAGGAAGTCATTGCACAGCAGGAGACAGCCCATCTTTCTCAAGTGGAGTAGTAGCTGGTGGACTCGAACTGTATGCCTTTGAGATTGCAGTGCAACTTTTTGCCACTAGGCCACCTGAGCTATTGGCAATGTTGTTGTTGTTGTTGTTGTTGTTATGTGCCATCGAATCTCACTAGTAATACAAATAATATTACTATTTGTAAAGAAGGGACCTCTGTTGGCCTAGTGGGTAAGGAGTTGAGCTTCCAACTCAGAGAAAGGTGGTTCAAATCACCAGCTGGTCTGTGGGAGAAAGACAGAAAATCTCCAGTGTGATTTACAGCCTCTGAAAACTAACTGGAGGGTCAGCTCTGAGTTGGTTCTGACCCAAAGGCACACAACAACAATAACCACAGGGGTGAAAAGGGGAAGCCTGGTGGCCTAGTTGCATTGTTAATGCAAACACTGTGCCTGACGGGTGGTTCAAGTTCACCATGATTCCATGAGACAAAGGATGGGCAACCTCCTCCTCTGTGACTTCCAGGCTTGGAAATCCAATGGGAGATCAACTATAAGTGGATTCCAACTTGATGACAATGAGTTGAGTTGTTGATTGATAAAGAATCCATAGCTCAGACGCACAGAGATCAGCCATGGGCTACAGAGAGTGAAGGGTCATATCAGGACTACCCAGGGCTTCTGTTCTCCACTCCAGGCTGTACTTGCCACTTCTTCCTGCATCGTGAGGCCCACGCAGGGATCTCAGCTTTCATTCTAGATCTGCAATGATACATAAGTTCCCCTCCCAAGAGATAATGAGGAGCCCAGTCCCCAGCTAGAAAAGTGCAGAAAGCAATCCAGTGATGAATACAGTCCCAGCGGGCCCATGCTGCCTGGATGCATGGCATGTCCAATCCTGTGCTTTTCAACTGTTGCCATGGTGTGTGGACACAGCTTCCTTGGAACATTCCTACAGTGATTCATTCTCGTTTCTGCTGTGACTCACCCTCACTTCTACCAGGATCAATTATAGAAATCAATAAGACTGAGGGAAAGAACCAGGAGTAAAATTAGGATACAAACAATAGCAATGTTTACCAACTATCAGGAAGTGAGCTGCAATCAGAAAGCAACAGTCATCACGTGAGCAGAGCAATGAGCACCTGAAAGAGAGATGTTGCTCTGAAACAAGTGATTTTTAATCAAGGGTCTCATCTTCTCTTGGCTCCGAGGTGTTCTGCTCACATAGCATGGCTGGGAGCTGATGGTCCTCATATTGGTCTTTGGCTTTAGAGTCAGGGTTGTTGCTGTTACTATAGGGTGGTGGAGCCGGAAGGCCTAGGTTTGTACTGCATCACTCCATTACCAAGCCTGAATTACCACATCTGTAAAATGTGCCCAGCAAGGCCAATCTTGCAAGGCTGCTGTGAAAATTAAATAAGGCCACCTGGATCCAGTGGTCAGAATATGGCAGACATCCCCAACACCAGGCGTTTTGAGAGTCTACGGAGTTGATTTTAGTGGCTCTGCTCTCTTATACTAGCACACTACAACCACTGAGGTAGGAGAAAGTGATTATGGGAAATGATGTCAGGAGAGAAAACCAAGAAGCATTTGAAAAGTTAAATCAACAGATGTGATGGCCTGGGAGCTTGCTCCATCTAAACTACCTAATAAGAGGGTCCAGCCACTGTGGACTTGGGATGAGTGGGGATTATGAGGCAGGAGCCATGTATAAGCTGGGTTAGGAAGTCAGCCAGAAGAATGAGAAAGAGAAGGACAAGAACTCTGGCCTTTGAACAGAGAGAGAGAATGCCAGAGTGAGAGTGAGCTGTGGAGGCAAAGGCAGTGCGTGAGACACAGACACACACAGGGAGTGAGAAGAAAGAGCACAGGGGAGCGACTCTGGTTCACAGCTTCAGAGACCATACGCTCTGTGCTTTTGCTTTCCTGTAAACCCTTCTGCAGCCTTCAGTAACCATGGCCCTTTGTTTGAATAAGCCTCTGAGGCCATCTGCTCCTGGCAACCCCCAGAGCCCTAACTAAGGCAGAAACAAACAGCAGGGTACCCACAGAGAAATGGCAAGGAAAGAGAGCAAGATCTTAATGGCATCTTTTTTCATACGTGAGGGTGCAATGGATTCTTTTCTCATATTTTTGCATTTTTTGGTTCCCTGACAACTCCCCTTCATATCTTCTACAGTAGGTACACATCACTTTCTTCACGGAAAAACAAAACAAAATCATGGCCCACAGGATGCAGGCACTGGCTGCTGGCTTTTACTTTGTTTGATTGCTTTATTATTGGACATGCCACTTTTATTAAAGATCATTATAGGAAATTGTCACCTAAAATGTACTGTTAGCTGCTGGCTCTTTTCCACATCTCCCTTGGCTTTCCCCTTCCTCGGGCTTCCTGTCCACTGCTTTTTTGAGGTACTGGCTTGGCTGTGCTTGTGCTGACCACACGTTTGCCTGGTCCCCCTCCCCTTTCTCCACGCCTCCCATCTGGTAGTCCCTTAACAAGTCTTCTACTTGCTATGCTGGTCTTCCTTTCTGCTCACCTGGTGTTCCTCCCAGCACCTGCCTCAGCTCATAGGGAGGTCCTATACCTTCTGTGGGTTCGATCTCTATGTTTCTCAGAGCCTGGCTTGCCCTCTGGACTGAAATAGAACATAAACTTCCAGGGTAAAAGAAGGTGCTATGGAGCTCTGGTGGCCTAACGGCAAGAAGTTGTGCTACAATCCCAAAGACACGCAGTTCGAATCCACCAGGTGCTCCACGGGAGAAGGATGGGCAATCTCCTCCTGTGTGATTAACTACCTCCTGAAAATCCACCAGAGGGTCAGCTATGGGTTGGTTCTGACTCCATGTTACACAACAACATCAACAACAACAACATGCTTACTGGTGACTGTGTGGATAGAGAGCTATGCTACCAATTCAAAAGTTGGAAGTTCAAAGTCACCAGTTGCTTTGAGGGAGAAAGATGGGCAGCCTCTTCCTGTGTAATTAACTCGATAGACACTCAGCTATGATTTGGTTCCTACTTGATGGCAATGCGTGCCTGAGTGATTTCTCTCAGCAATTATATGTCGTATATATTTTGGCACCAGGCAGCCCTGAACCCAAATTTGGGCTGTACTGCTTTCTAGCTGGTCCTTGGGCAAATGTCTTAATCTCTCTGTGCTTCAGTAGAGGTTTTTTATTTGTTTGAAGATTTGCTAATCATATTGGTTTTTCATACAGTAATTCATAAACCTTGTTTTAGAACAATAATTACCGTTGGCTAATGCAATTGATTAATTATAATGTCTAATTAACTGCAATAAGGGATTGTGCTTCAGTTACATGTTTTGGAAAATGATTTCTAGTTATTACTACCTTACCAGATATGAGATGCTCAGGTGAGATAATGTGTACAGCATATTTAAAATGAAAAACCTTAAACTTAAACTCATTTTTGCACCTGGGTACCGACTCCTAGCTGATCCTCCACTGCAGTCCATTGCACTGAAGGGGACTGACTAGTTTTCTCCCAGGGAGTCACTGCGGGATTCAATCTGCAAGAGAAGTTTTACTCTTTAATCAGGAGTGTAACTCTCTATGGAATATGCCACCAGAGCTCCCTATATTTAATATGTACTTAATAAATACATGTTATGATACCTTTAGTTCACAGAAGCAGCAAGACCCATATCTCAGGGGCAGGCCTCAGGGTTTGGTCTTGAAGGCAGCCTGATGGCTCTGGGATCTAGTCCTGCTGCTGTGGTTTTTTTTTGGTGGAAATGCAGGGCCTCAGTTGAGTTCAATGCAACATTTACTGAACACCTTTTATGTACTGAGGGTCCCCAAAGGATGCTAACACATTCAGCTATTAACAGAACAGTGGGTGATTTGAGTCCATCCAGAGGTACCTCAGAAGAAAGGCCTGGAGGTCTACTTCCAAAATAATCCACCATGGACAATCCCAGGAAGCACAGTTCTACCGCAGTAGACACACATGGGATTGTCATGAGTCAGAGTCAACTCCAGAGAAAACTGGTTTGGGTTTGTGGTGTTAGCCTAAATGTTGGCTCTTTTTTAGCCATTATAGTTAGCTCCCTCTGATCTCCAGTTATCTTAACTGCAGATACATGGTCTTGCAAATCAGCATGGTATTGCAAATCACCAACAGCTGTGGAACTACAATAAGAGAAAGAATACTTCCCACACTGGGGAGTAAGACTTGAGGCAAACAAGACTTTTAGTGTAAAGACTTGAGGGAGACTGGAGCAAGACTCTAGTGAGAGGGAGACCCTGTTGGTGGAGAGACTGTGGCAATGCTGTAAAGAAACTGTGGCAAGGGGTGATTGGAGGCTTCTTGCATTTATACAGGCCACAGTTAAATGTTTTGGCTGTTCTAGCCAGATGCTTGAAAGAGAAGCTGACTTATAACTGCTTTGAGGCAAACCTTGCTAGATGATTTACATTTGACTGCTAAACTGAAACCAAAGCCTGGACTAATTGTGTTTTAGAATTTAGGCTAAAACCTGGATTTGTATTGGGTGATATTCTTTGCTTCCCCTATTCTCCAACTTACTTCCCTAATAAACCCTACTCACAGTCCCACAACGGTGAGTCCGTGAGTCAACAATGAGTAAATGCTGTGGCATTTGGACAAGAACAAACTGGGAGGAGGGTAGAGAGAACAGTGCAACAATGAATGAGTGGAAGCCCAAAATCTCTGTAAATGTTTATGAAAATTAATAAAATATAATTATAGAAAAAAAAAACAAAAAAAAAACAATGAGTAAATGAACCTCTTGCTGTGGGTGTGACTCTAGAGGTACCGCAGGGCTGGGCTACAGGCTTTTTATCTGCTTTCTGCTCTGGAACACTGAGTGGCTGTGGTATTCTTACTTCCTCTGGCTGTTTCAGAGAGATGCTTACTGCCTTGTGTAGCCCTATATACTATTTCCTCCTCTTTTTTTAAATTTTATTTTTATTATTTTTTGTGTCTGTACCATCAAATTGGATCTGACTGGTACAGGAGGACATTGTCCCTCCATCTCCAGCAGAACATCTGGTGGATTTGAACGGCTCACCTCTGAGATCACAGTGCAGCTTTTTGCCACTAGGCCACCAGAGCTCGCCAAGATTGATTTATTTATTTCTTTTTGTAGTTGTTGTTGTTATATATTAAGTTCTGTGAAAGGTGCTAAAGTGGGGGCAGGTATAAATCTCATCCTAAAAATAGGCATACAACAGGTAAATGACCTGGCGATGCGGTGGTTGTTGGTAGGTGTTGTTGAGTCAATTTTCAGCTCACAGTTACTCTGTGTGGCAGAGTAGTAGTCCACAGGGTGTCTAGGCTGTAATTGTTATAGGAAGAGATGGCCAAGTCTTTTTCTATGGAGCTGCTTGGAGGGTTCAAACCACCAACCTTTGGTGAGTAACTGAACATTTAACTATGGTGCCAGCAGGGCTTCCTGGAAGTTGGATACAGATTGTTTTTAAAGTGGAGGCAGGGTGATAACTTCCTAAAACTGAAAGTGGAGAGATATCCATGACTCAGTCCTAAAACTAAGGGCATCGAGGCAGGGAAGAAGAAAGGAGCTAGGAAATGGTGAAGTACAGCTGTCAACCTAACCCAATCTATGCATTCAAACTTAGTGCCACTCATCCAGTTTGGTTGTTGAGGGAGGATAAACTTGGTGCCAGGCACCGTGCTACAATTTGTGCACTCTTCAATGAACTTCTAGAACTGCAGATTCTGGCTCCATGTGTTGAGAGAAGAAGGAAGGATGGGAGGAGACAGTCCCTGGGGAAGGCATTGCAGGATCAGTCCTGAAGAGAAGAATGTATGGGACCGGCAGGAGCAAGCCCTTCCCTCCCCCTTCCTTTCTATGAGTCTGCCTATCTTTTAGCTGTCGGATCCAAACCACAGAATGTATTTGTAAATAGCTGCATTAAATATGCCTTTTCTAAAAAAAAACCCCACACAATTAATACACTAATACATTCTTGTTATAAATATCCCATAAATCTAGAAAAAGTGAAAAATCTTCATGCATGCTCAATACAGTTCCCCTCCCCAGAGCAGCTATTAGTGTAGGATGAATCTCTCCAGAATTTTTCCGAGCATTAATATGCATATGTACACATTTATAAATATATAGTTTAGCTTAGCATGTGGGTATTTTTAATACAAATGAGACCACACAGTATGGATTATTCTGTAACTTGGCTGGTTTTACATACCAGTACATTTTGGAGATTTCTCCCAAGGGGCCCCCAGATCTTCCTAACTGGGTTTAACTCCACTAGGGTTGGGGGTGGTTCACATTCATCTGTCCTCTACAATTTAACCATCTTCCTAATGATAAATATTTAAGGGTTTTTGAATTTTTTTTCCTATGCAAACAAGGCTATAGAGAAGACTTTCATCCATGCTTCTTGGTGTGCATGTGTATGTATTTCTTTAGGGCAGAGTCCAAGAGGAGATTGTTAGATGAGAGGGAATGGATCATTTTGCTGGATCCTGCTAAGACGTCCTCCCCACTCCCATTCACCACCCTGAGCCCAAAGGCTCTGCCCCTTTACATTCCACTTAAAAGCTATGTCACATAACCTTTCTCTCATCTGCTCTTTCTGGAGGTTGGGTGACTTCTTGGCTGGCATCAAGATCCCTTCTGATTGTCAGAGTGGGTTCTCTTACACACTTTTACCAATGCCATCTTCTTATCCTTTGTCAGTTGCATCAAAGGTCTCATGTTAAGGACTCTGAATGCTCTCCCTAAACCTAAAGCAGGTACATTTCATTTCAGAATGATTTTTTTTCTTCTGTCCCACAGAAGGCTCTACTTGGTTTGGTGCAATACATTAGCCAATACTCAATAAGACTGTCATTCATTCATTGATTTACTCTGTCATACTCTGTGCTAGATTCTGTGAAGACTTTGCTTTCAAAGTGTCATTTATTCTCTCTGGAAAAAGACATGCAAATAACCTGGTTTTAGATAAATTTAGATAAATTTGTGTCCTAGTGGCAAGAAGCTGCGCTGCAATCACAAAGGCATGCTATTTGAGGCCACCAGCTGCTCTATGGGAGAAGGATGGGCAGTCTCCCCCTGTGTGATTAACTGTCTCTGAAAACCCACCTGAGGGTCAGCTATGGGTTGGTTCCGATTCAACGGTACACAACAACAACAACAACAGTTAAAATATTTTAAATGCATCAAAGTGAGAGAGATTCTGTCTCTCAGAAGGTGAGAAATCAGAGATTCTGTAGGGATGTGATTGTGTGCTGTCATGGAGTTGGCAACACTGTGTGGAACAAATCAGTTGCGTTCCAACCCCACAATTCCTTGCAAAGCAGATCCATAGGGGTTTCAGTGGTTAATTTTCAGAAGTAGAAAGCCAGACCTTTTTTCTCCAGTCTATCTCAGTTACGAAGTTGTTCCTGTAGCCTGTGTAACATCATAGCAACACACAAGCATCCACTGATAGACTGGTGATGACCTTTCATACAGTAAACTGGCCAGGGATTGAATGCAGATCTCTGGCACGGAAGGCAAGGATGCTCTCTTCCCTTGAGGATAGCCCAGCCTAACAGATAACACAAGATTTATTAGTTCACATCGAATGATTACTGGTACCATCCAACCTGTTGGCCACAACATAAACAGATACATGATATTTAGAACCTAATTGTTGGGCGATGTTTGCTTTCAAGGATGATTATTATTTTTTATGTTGTTATTGTTAGGTGCCATTCTGTCAACTGTGCCCCATGATGGCCTTGTGAACAAATGATCCTTTCACTATCCTGCTCCATCCCTACCATCTTTAATATGCTCAAGCCCATTGTGGCAGTCACTGAGCTAAACCGTCGTGTTGAAGGTCTTCCTCTCTTTCTCAGACCCTCCATCTTTCCTAGCTTGTTATCGTTCCCCAAGGACCAGCTAGCCCCTCCTGACAACATACCCAAGGTACGTGAGACAAAGTTTCACCATCCTTGCCTCTAAGGAGCCCCTTGGTTGCATTCTCTCCAAAACAGAGTTGGAGGAGAAAAAAGGGATCTTTTTCAGAGCAGCCCCTCCCTGCCTCTGTCAAGGGGGTGTGGCAGCCAGCAGGACTGCTCATACTCACTCATTCATTGTGGTAGATTTTTCTAAAAGATTTCTTTGTGATCATCTAACCTTCTCAGTTGCCAAGAAAAAAGATGAAGCTGCTTTCAACCTGTGTATGAAAGTGTCCTTTACAGATTTTTTTTCATCTCTTATAAAAATAGCCAGAAACCAAAGCTACATTGTTCAGAGTACAGCTATCCAGCTGCTCATGAATCAAAAGATAATGTGATCTTGGGCGGCAGAACCCAGCCAAAGAGTGTTCTCATTTACTAATTTGTCTCTTGAGTATGAGAAAGCAGGACGTTGACAGACGTGTGGTCTCCTCTCCTCTGACTAAATTTGGGGAGGAAAAAAAGCCATCACGACATAAGCAACCACGCACTGGGTTACTAACCAAAAGTCCGGTAGTTCAAATGTACCCAGAGGTACCTCAGAAGAAAAGCTTAAACCTCACCTTAAACCTCACAATGTTGAAAACCCCATGGAACATAGTTCCACTCTGAAACACATGTGGTTCATGAGTTGAAGTCAACTCAATGACAATTGCTTTGGTTTTTACATGTAGCAGACAATGGACAAGGGTGCATGGGTCTTGGTTGGGTCCTTACAGATGATAGTGAGGTTAGGTCCTTCAGAAAGTATACATTGTGGACCCAAACTCGAGTTTTCATGATGTTGTGGTTAGGTGTCATTGAGTTGACTACAACTCATAGTAATTCTATGAAAAACAGATCTGAATGTTGCCCTGACCTGCCTGCACCATGCTCATGATATCTGTCATGCCCAAGCTCTTGGTAGTCATTGAGCCAGTACATCTCATTGAGGGGCTTCCTCTCTTCCACCAGCCATCTATCCTTCTCAGCACCATGCCTCTCTCCAAGGAGAGAAATTCCTCTGCTCCATGGGAGAAGGAAGGTCAATCTCCTGTGCGAGTCACTGCCTCTGAAAATCCACTGGAGAGTCAGCTATGGGTCAGTTTTGACTCTATGGTAAACAACAACAACAAAAACAACAACCACCCCCACCATTCTTTAATTCAAATTCAATTAGAACATATCTGAAGGCTAAGTAGGACATCAATGGACTGTAAATTATGGATGGAAGTCGTCTTATAACATTCCGTCTGTCCATCTTTATATCTAAGAGTTGATAGTAGATGCCCAACAAATGAAGGTCGGCATGAAAGGATCAGGAATCAAGCAGGAAAGTGCAACAGCTATGTTGGGCAACATGTGTGCAGAAGCGGAAAAGAGGATGTGTGCTGGGGAATGGTGGAGTCCAGCCATTGGGAAATTAGTAGCTGGAACCAGAATTTGGAATTCTGAGAAAACATTTGAAAATCAGAGAGAGACATCGATAATGGGTGTCAAGTGGGACAGTGGCAATATAAAATAATCTTCCATCCATCCATCCATCCATCCATCCATCCATCCATCCATCCAATAAAACTTATCAAGTGCCTTCTATAAATAAGATACCATAGAAATACTGGAATAGAAAGACAATACATAAGAGTTATGTCCTCAAAGAGCTTCCAATCTGGTAATAGGAGATAGATAAGAAAAGAGATGATCATAGTGTATAAATTTTACACTAGCGATTCACACAGAAATACCCTTGAAATACCAAAGAGGAGGTAACCTCTGGACTGACTGAATCACAAAGGAGAAATTCCTATTAAGCATGGTGATTCTGGTGGTGGAGAGAGAGGACACATAGGAATAAGTGCACATAGTTTATGTTGCTGGTGCATTTCCTGGAAAGTCAGGGAGATAGATGGTGATGAAAAGGCAAGCAGAGCTAGAGCAGAAAGGACCATGAGGAGATCCCTGGTCTTCATCCTGCAGGTAATGATGGAGGCAGCTAGATTCTCAGATTCAGAAAGGTCGGTTTCTAAAAGGAGAAAGGGCTGGAGGAGGGTAAGACTGGCAGGAGGGAAGCAGTTGTTGTTACTAGCGTTCAGATGATAGATTATGAAGGGCTGGGCTGGGAGATAATAAGAGCCAGCATTATGGTGTTTTTATTGTATGCTGAGACCTATTCTATACACATTGCATCCATTAACTTACTCAGAGCTCTGAGCCACAAGTCAAGATTAGCTCCATTTCACAGGTGAGGAGAACAAAGTCCCACATCTAGTGAATGGGGATTGCACTCAGGCCACTTAACCAGGTTAGGGGAACCTAGGGAACAGTATAGTGGTTGGAAGAAAAAGATGAACTCAATTTATAGACTGTTCTTTAAGATGATCAATTGAAGGAGTTTGGTAGCACACAGATGGTTGGATTGGGAGCTCAGGTGGAAGGTCTGGGATGGAGGGAGTGACCTGGAGTCATGGGAAAGGGTGAGTGCATTTGAGGAGGTTATAAACTGAAAGGGACTGAAAAACATCCTAGGTTATCCAGCTTTTACGGATGAATGAGTACAAATGTGAGAGGAGAACTAAACAAAAGTGGAGTCAGGTGTTTCAGAGTCAACATTTGAGGGTCATGGTCTGTCATGGTCACAGTCACAGGCATGATCACATTCATGGTCATGGTCATGACATTTCATGTTCAACGTCTACTTACTGCTGAGACCAGGTGGGATAGGGACTAAGAAGTGTCCTGTGGGCTCAAGATTTCATGAGTGACTTTGACAACCAAGTTTCCGGGAGTTGTTGCTGCTAAGTGCTGTTGAATTGACTGCCACGGGGGATCTCCAAATCGAAATAAGCTGGGATGCAAAATGAAGGTGAGGGTGAAGACATAATTATGTGCGGAGAACGCACTGGAGAGCCTTGGTTAGGAAGTTAAGGACAGAGAGAAGCTGTAAGCTTGAGGGAGACAGAGGATGAAGAGTGATTTTTATCTCCTTCCAAGACTTGAGCATATTTTCACTTGTATTCATCTTCTGATTTCTCCAGCAGAGGCCAGCCTCACACCCAGCTCTTGTTAGACAAGTAACACCATTCTAAGAACGCTTCTCATCCCTCCTCCTTTTGCCTGCCACTGCCTCTACTTTGAGAAAAACAGTTCTTGTGTAGGAAAAATATGGTGAAAACCTGACTATTGGCAAACCATCTGGGGAATCTAAAAATACTTCTACTTTAGAGGCTAAGTGGTCACCAGTGATTAAGTAGCTAAGCTAGTGGGTGCTTAATTGATTAATTATTTTCACTCTATTTATGGTGAAACACGGTACCAGGTTCTTTGCAACAGAATGGCTATGTACCAATCTATTTGGCAGGCTGGCCCCTTCTCAGTTTTTCAATGGCGTGGAACTGGATGCTGCCTTATTTACATGACTCAAGGTCTGGCTGCTCAGAAATCACTGATGGCATGTATAATAAAACCCCTCTCTGCCTTTGGAAAAAACCAACAAGATGGCAAGTCTCCCTTTCTAATGGAGCCCACGAAGCACAGACCTCAAGACTATGGATTTGGCTGGCAGATTGACAAATGAGTGCTCTCTTTTGATAGAGATTAAGGAAGTTGTATGTCTTTGGAAGCTTGAAAGCAGCTGTCAAAGGTAGGCTAGGGGCACTCCACCCAAGACCTGGGCCTTTGTACTTGGGGATGGGTTGGAGGACGCTCTTTCTCATTGCATACTGGGATGAGATTCTCTCCAAATGTTGGACGTATGGCCAGACCGTGCCAAAGGCAAAGGTTTAAGCTTCTATAGGCGCCAACTGGGCTCTGACAACCTGCCAATGACTTGGTTGGGGCCAGCAGGGCCTGAACCTTTGTGTTTGCTTTTATTTACAGTCTCACGTTGGCCACTGGGAAGCTGCTAGATGCAGGCTGTGGTTGAACTGTGGGCACTCTAACTGCACTTTGGAGACAGCCTTGGTGAGGGGGAAATGATCAATCAATGCAGAGTCCAGATTGTAGGCTGAAACCCTTCTCATTCCTAATGGTTGCAAACCATGAGAATGGTTCCTTCTGGGCTTTGAATTCCCACCCTAGCTTCCAACGCATTTCTGAGACTCTTAAATTTAAACCTAACATCATGTTTTCTAGAGAATTGCCCTAATGAGGCTGGTAGCTACCTAGCCATCCAGGATCTCCTGATTCTTACTCAGGCTTGCTAAGAATTTCAGGCGAGGTGGCTGAATAAATATCTGATGAATACATTTAGAAACATTTAGAAAACTAGAATTGTCAAAGGGATCTTTGAGATAGGAGTGGGAAATGATGAAAGGCCTCTGATATAAAAGAAAAACCCAACAGTCCCACTAGGATTAGCAGTCAGCTTATATTAGGGATGAAGAAGCTGACTGGTGATGCTAATGTCAAAGACGTTTGATATTTTACTCTTATCACATGCATGCCTACGTTTTGGATTTTCATACCTATTCACTCCTTCAGTGGATTCTTCCCAAATTTCAGAGTTCTGTCCTAATCTTCTTACCTATTCACCTGCTCTCATCTATACAGAGTGTTTTCAGATCTATATCTTGAGCTTTGATCCTTTTCATGAGCTTTTGATTTCATTAGATTAAGATCTCTGAGATGGGGGCCAGCAACATCATCTTCCACAGCAGCTTTATGGAGAAGGAGGGTCTGTAGAGTGGTGGGATTTAATGGGAGCTTTGACTGCACTGGATGGAGGAAGGCAGGAAAAAAAATACCATACAGCATTTGATATTCATGCATTCTTTCAACAATTCAAATTTATTAAGCTCATATGTGTACTAGATGCTGTGCAAGTCATTGGGATATAGAATGTAGAAGACATAATTCTTATCCTTAAAGAATGTCCCATCTACAGTGACGCATTGGGACCTGACGGTAGTATGTTCTCAAGTAGGTTTAGAGAGCACTGATGTATAGAGGAAAGTAGGGCATCTGCTTACAAAGATGAGAATGTTTTATTTCTTTAGAATGTGATAAAAAAATGCTAAAGAAAAACAAAATCCCTCTGTAAAGACTCCAAGGCAGGGACTGTGTCTCCCTTGTCTTAATTTTCTCAGCTCAGTAGATGCTCAATGACTATTTGCAGAAAGAAGAAAGAAATGCATAATTGTACAAAGCATTATATGAGTAAACAGAGGAAAAAGCTAACTCCTCCCTGACGGGTAGCTTGAAGGGTCAGGGGAGACCTTAGAAGCTACAATTTTTGAGCAGGCTCTGTCTAGGTAAATAAGTCATGTAAGTGATTCTTTGCAGTGGGAAGAGTGGGTGCAAATGCACGGAGGCAGACCTTACAGCACACAGGCTGCCTGGGATGTGGGATGTGCCATCTCTGGGACGTATGGGGTGTGTTAGTCAACTGCAGGTAGATGGGAAGCCTGGAGAGGTGGAGAGTGCCTTGAAAGTCATTCTGAGGGGTTTGAGTTTTCATAAATTCTAGGAATCCCTGGAGAGTAAGTAGCCAGTAGTCACTAGATGTTGGGATGAGAAAAAACTACCACCAAAGAGGGATATCTAAGACTCTCTCTTGCTTCTGAAGTTTTAGGACTTGTGTTCAGATCTGTGTTTTACCAGCAGCAATCCAGTTTCTGCCCCCCCAGAGCTTGGGGAGGGGGAGTATATCTCCCACATCCTTCTCCTAAGTTGCCCAAACAATAGTCCATGCCACGTGGCATGAAGGAGGAATTGGCAGCTGGTGAGGAATAGTCGATACTAGTGTCCTAGAGTCAGAACGAGCAGGGACTCCCAGGCTGTTAATGCTTGTGGCCCTTTGAGGCTATCTAATCCAACTCTGTCTTTTGACAGCTGGGGAAATTGAGGCCCAGGCAGAGGAATGACCTGTCTCAAATCCCGAGGTATACTCAGGACTAGAATCCAGGCCTCTGGGCTCCCAGCCTGGTTCTCGCCATAGCATCAGATGGCCCTGTGCCTTTGGGATTATGGTTGTTGTTAATTGCTGCTGAGATCTTTCCACCTCACAGTGACATCATGGGTACAGAGTAGACCTGATCCACAGAGTTTCCAAGGTATCTTGAGTGAGCTCGAACTGCCAACCTGTTGGCTAGTAGTCAAGGATATAACCATGTGCACCACCCAGAGACTGGGCTTATGGAGAGCAAAGGAAATATTCATAAACTGGATTTCCCCTGGATTCACTCTCAGTGTAATCTCTCCAGAGAACTCAAAACCATGTAGTGTGGGGGAGCAGAAAGAACATGGGTTTAGATTTGGGCTCAAAGCCAAGTCCTGCTGCTCCCCAAGCACGGTGACCTTGAGCAAGTTATTTACCTACACAGTTTTGCTGTCTGGAAAGTGGAGATAACAATCCCTCCCTGCAGGGTTGGCAAGGGGATTAAATGAGATGAGGTGTGTTGTGTGTAGCACATGCCTGGCAGGTAACGCACACCTAAGTCACAGCTGTTTATCAATGTTTCACCTGCCAGGGTCCCGAAGCTGTTCTGTGTCTTTCTCGGTGTCTCTGATGGTGATGGCTGTGGGATCGTGTCGGGACTCCCACAGCAGCAGAGCCACTTGGTGGAGCATTTCTTAAGTTGTCTGTGAAGGCAGGAGCATGCCATGGTTGGTTGGGTTTAGGGCAGATACAGATTCAAAACAAAGACGTCAATCTTTTTTGGATTACAGCTCAACAGCCCATTCTTTTGGGTTACAAAATACAAGAGAAAAACCCCTCAAATTGAAAGATGAACAAAACCCTCAAACCCATTGCCATCAAGTTGATTATGATTAATGACAATCTCCATTGGGTTTGTGAGGCTGTAAATCTTTGTGGGAGGAGACTGCCCATCTCTCTCCTGAAGAATAATTGGTGGATTTGAACAGCTGACCTTTTGGTTAGCAGTGCAACACACTATGTCACCAGTGTGCCTTTGTGGAAGGAACAGCATAAGTGCAATTAAGCAGAGGGAATAACTTTCCCCATGCAAAGAGACATACAGATTTACAAACAGATTACAGATTTACAAAGGGCAAGATTTCTTTAAGTCACCAGTTCTCCACAGGGCTTTGACTTCATTTTCCTAGCATGATTCACACCAGCTTTCCAAGGAAAAGCCTTGTGCTCCTGACAGTCTTGTCACTCCTGGTTGTCTTGCAAGGGTTCCTTGAGCTGTGAACTGGAGTGGCAGAACCCTGAATGAGAACAAAGGAGCCACCACCTTTCACTGATATTCCATCAATTGCAAGAAGCACCACGGTTCTAGTAACTACTCGAAAAGAACAACGTACCATCAAATGTGATTGCAAGAGGAGCAAATTGTGATTTCAGAAATGTTAAAATGTAAGAAAAAGGCATCTCAGAATCAGTGAAATGCAGGAGCAGCTGGAGATGTCTGTACTAATGGCAGAAGGAGAACATGCAGATGGAGGGCAATCCCCAAATGACGCTTGGCTTACCCTAAGCAGGCCAGTAGCCATTGAGTGGCTTCTGCTAGTCTCGTGTGGGTTAGAGTACAACTGACCTCCACGTGATTTTCAATGGCTAATTTTCCAGGGAGCTCTGGGGGCTTAGTGGTAAGGCATTGAACTGCTAACCCAAAGGCACGTGGTTGGAATCCACCAGCTGCTCCGTGGGAGAAGGATGGTTAATCTCCTCTTGTGTGATTTACTGCTTCTGAAAACCTGCTGGAGGGTCAGCTGTGGGTTGATTCTGACTTGATGATACACAACAACAACAATTTTTCAGAAGTCGATTGCTAGTTGTTTCTTCTGAGGTACCTTTGGGTGGTCTTGAACCTCCAACCTTTTGATTAGCAGCTATTCACTTTAATCATCAATCTTTTATACCACCTTAGGACTCCATATCTGACTTCATATATTGTATCTTTGTTAAAAAAGCCACCAGTCCACTGGCTTTAGCTGGAGTCTCTGCTGTTCATCCCTGGAAGTCACTGCTGCCTCAGAGTAGGGGTTCAAGAAATATTTGCCAAATGAACAAACAAACCAAAGCCGCTTTATAAAATATGTGGAGAAACATAGAAAAGAAAATAAATCATTCATAATTCTCCACCATGGGTATTTTGGTTTATTTTCATTCCAAGTCTTACTTCCTATGAATATGCTCCTTTATATACATATAAACATAATACATTATTAGATTTAGCTCTGGGATGTGTTTTTGTATTTCTCTATTAATATGAATGAAATGAGATGATGCGGAAATGCTTTGAAGGCAGTAAAATGCTTAACAAAATATCTTATTATTAGTTATAATAATCATAGTAATACTGATATGAATGAGGTTGATTTTCTGAGACTATACTTCAAAGAAAACAACAAATTTGTGCTCAGAAGCTGGGAATAGATGCTATTCTTGCATCCTGCTCCCAATGGGATGTCCCTGTTTCATACTGGCAACAAAAAGGGAGGCATAAGGGCTCTTAGAAGTCATCAGCTCTGAATTCCCAACCAGCCTAGACATTTCTTGAGCATTACTGATGGAGCAGGAGTGGGGAGGGGAGCCGGGAGTGGGGTGGGAATAAGCACGCGCCAGGTTGATGAAAAGTAGCGACCTACATAGATCTCCCTCCTCTCCAACCTTTTCAAGCTGGCAGAAGAAGTGGTACTTCAGGTTTCAAAGAGCATTGCTCAGTTTCCCTGCAAGCTAATTGCAACACAGACGAAAAAGAGGTCAGCACAAATATGTAATTTATGACAGTGGTGGTAGGTACATTCAACAAGCCACCATGTCAGATGTGCCTTGGACAAAAAGAGCACAACACTCACCTCAAGAGCTGCATACTAGGCTGACCAGCACATGGCCCTTTGAAGGGAGGTGCCTTTACTTGTGCAACATGCAGAAAGGACTGACAAACACCAACGGAACCTAATAGCTTAGAAATGGGTCCTGGGGACACAGCATTTAATGTGTCGGCTGTCACTGGGAGGCTGGTGGTTCGAATGTACCAGCTGCTTTGAAAGATGAGCATCCTCCTCCGGTGGGAATAGGCAGCCTCAGAAATCAGACAGAGGGTCATTAGGAGTCAGAATCAACTTAGTGGCAATGAGTTAGAAGCTCAAGAGACACACTGGTGACGCAGTAGTTAAAATGCTTGACCACCAAAATGCTGGTGGTGTGAACCCTCCAGCTGCTCTGTGGGAGGAAGAGATGGTTCCGTAACAAGGTACAACTTGAAAACTCGTGGGCACAGTTCTACTGGGTCCTATGAGGGTGCCGTGTGAGAACGGATTCAAGGGCAGTACATTAGTGACTTGGGGCTTGTTCCATTTGTTCTTACGGTGATATTTTAGGGTCAGAGCTCATCTACACTGCCTGTCCACTTGCTCATGTTGACCAGCTAGTCTCTCGCTCTGACTGACTCAAACCTTGAACTACAGATGTTCCTTCCACCTGAGGACTGTCTGCATCCTACCACCATCCTGCCAGTTTGCCTGACGGTAGTGGTTTGGGTGAGGTCATGATACTGGATGATTTGTTACTAATATTTCAAATATCAATAGGATAAGTTTCAGTAGAGCTTCCAGGCCAAGATATAACTAGGAAGAAGGTCCTGACAATCTACTTGAGAAGCTTATGGGCCACAAGAACACATTATCTAACTCGCATCAACTGCACCATCAGTTTGGTGAAGTAAAGGGCCACAGAGGGTGCAGGTGAACCTTGGCGAGAAGGACTGACACCACAGTTGTGACCATGAACTTGAACATGCTGGCACTGTGAGGATGCTGCAGGATGAGGCAGTGTTTCATCCTGTTGTATCATCAGGCATCAATGTCGACTTAACAGTAGCTAACAACAACTGCATCTAGTATGCATTCTTCTGGTTGCACCACTTGGTTTCCACTTTGCAGACCCTGAGACACTAGGCTTCCGCTTTACCACCTGCCTCAGTTTTTTAGGACTCTTAGCACTCAGGCCAGAATCCTGGCCTTTCCTTCTTGCTGTAACTGAGGCTGATCTTTGCATTTTAGGGACTGACTTGGCATTGCAGTACAATACAATGTGAGATCCACACCATGAATGTTTACTCAAGGTTAAGACAATGCAGCTTTCTTACAGGTTAGAAACAAGTCTTTAACACAGAATACCATTTTAGGTTAAAATAGGCGTGATCAATATAAAAATTAAATATGACAAGAGGGTCAGAAATTGTTTTTTAAACAAGCTAGACTACTAAGCTATGGATGTCTCTTTCCTTCTCCTTTACCCTTCTTTTTGCATTTCTCTTTATTCACCCTAGAGGGGTGCCTTCTACTATTACCTGCCTCTCAGCTCTCGGCCAAAAGCCACCTGGGAGCCAATGATCTTCAATAATCTAGTTTAGGACTGGCTCAAAATCCCTGCCTCTCCAGTTTCTATTGATGTTTTTGTTATGTGTCGTGACCGAGAGCGACCGACCCTGTGTACAATAGCCCTAAACCCTGCTCTATTCTGTGTCAACCTTATTGTCCCTGACACACTCACCCCCATTACCCCAGTCACTGAGTCAATCCATCTCATTGAGGGTCTTCCTCTCTTGTGCTGTCCCTCTACACTCCCAAGTATGGCATCCCTCTCCAAAGACTATTGCCCCTTGCAACATGTCCAAAGTGTGCCAGATGAAGCTTCAGAATCCTTCCTCCAAGGAGCAGCTTGGTTTCACCCTCTCTAGGATGAACCTGTTTGTTCTCCTAGCAGTCCATAGTATATTCAATACTCTTCTCCAGCACCACAACTCAAAGGCATCAATTCTCCTTATATCCTCCCTAGTCATTGTCCAGCTTTCTGATGCATAGCAAGTAATTGCAAAGACTATGGCCTGTATCAGGCACAACCTTAGTCTTCAGACTGACATTGTTGCTCTTCAGTACTCTGGAGAGGTCTCTAACAGCTGGCTTTCCCAATGCAATTTGTCTTTTAATTTCCTGGCTGTTGGTACCAAGAGTGTTGACTGTGGAGCCAAGCAAACTGAAGCTGTTAACAATCTTAATCTCTTCACTGTCTATCATGATGCTGCCTACCGGCCCAGTGGTGAGAATCTTTGTTTTCTTGATGTTGAACTTCAGTCCGTATTAACGCTGCAGTCCTTGACCTTCTGCAGCAAGTGCTTCAGGTCCTCCTCAACTGACATATTTCAACAGATGCTACCCTGGATGCACTCACCAAGTTGTGCCAAGAAATCTGGAGGACAATCACCAGGCTACCTGACTGGAAGAGGTCCATATTGTTCCCATTTTAAAGAAAGGTGACCTGACAGAGTGCAGAAATTATCAAACAATATCATTAATATCATATGCAAGCAAGATTCTGCAGAAAATTATCCAAAAACAACTGGAACAGCATATCAACAGAGAACTGCCAGAAGTGCAAGCTGGGTTTAGAAGAGGACTGTGGTACTAGGGATATAATAGCTAATGCTAGATTGATCTTGGCTGAAAGCAGGGAATACCAGAGGAATGTCTGTGTTTCATTGACTATGCAAAGGTATTTGACTGTGTGGATCACAACAAACTGTGGCTGACTCTGAGAAGAATAGGATTCCCAGAACATTTGATTGTGCTTATGTGAAATCTGTATTTGGACCAGGAGGCAGTCATCAGAACAGAGCAAGGAATCACTGCATTGTTTAAAATCAGGAAGGGTATACTCCACGGAAGTGTCCTATCTCCACACCTTTTCAACCTATATGCAGAACAGATCATCCAGGAGGCTGGGCTCTTGGAGGAGGAATGTGGCGTCAGCTTCTATTGTAGGCAAACCCAAATGCAAGAACAAATATCCAAGGACTAAGAAAGCAGCTGTGTCTGCATGTGGCTCATAGTCCTGCTTTGAGACTTTTTCCCTAACTGGGGAAACACCCATGTCAGACATGAGGCTGCACCATCTGACCACGGAGTGATCACGGTGGTCCTGGCTGTGTGGGGTCCCTCGCCCTATCCACGCCACATCAAAGAAAGGGCAGGCAGAAACCTTGCCTCCTCACACTAAATGTAGTCTCCTCTCACCAAAAATTTATGATCAGAGAATGACACCTTATTTATTTTCTCTTTGCAGGTCCCTTAGGATTCGAAGAAACAACAAACCTTGGCTAGTGGTGCCTCGTAACACTCTACACCTCATTTTTAAAATGAACTTGCACACAAAGTCTTCTGTAATAGAATGTTCTGGGGGAATAAGAACCTCAATCAAAGCAGTAAAAAGAAACTGTGTGTCCCTCACCAACTTTAGGAAGGAAGAGGTAAAACAGGAGAACTGAGTGTTGGGAGGTAGACCATCCAACCCTCCTCTCCAACCTTTGCTGGGAAGAAGTTACATGATGAGTTTCAAAGAATATGATTCATTTACTCGCCATGCTAATACTAGAATACACACACGGGGTAATGCCAACATATGTATAGGTATCTGAACCAGAACCTTCAAAGTAAATCCTTTTAACAAGCCCAGCGTTACTCCAGACCCCTAAGTGGATTCAGAGCCTGCCAGAGGTAGAGGTACTATTTCTCCTCCTCATATCTCTAAGGCTAAAGGTAGGTGAGGTTGTTGGCCCAGGAAGCCCGGGGAACTTACCCTCTGCTCCTGTGTGGCCACGAAGGTCTGGAACCCTGGAGCCACCCCGAAGCCCAGCTCTTGGATGAAAGGTGGCTCGGACTGACTGTGAATCTGAACTTTCACTCCTGCTTCAAACGTCGTTTCCTCTGAAAGAACAAAGTTGGACAGAGCACAGATCAGTGACACGGTTGCTCGGGAGTTCTGGGATTGAAAAATCCCCAAAGGACCCTAGAAAGGCTCCGTGGTACACAGAATGCTGTTGAGTTGATTCTAACTCATGGTGACCCCATGTGTGCAGAAAAGTATGTTCATAGAATTTCAAGTCTGTGTACATTTTTTTGGAAAACGTCCCAACATTCTACTGTGTTTAGTTGAAATTTTATACAGAAAATTAGCTCTCTAGTCAGTAATTCATACATAAATTGTTCCATGACCTTGGTTGTGGTCCCCACAATGTGTCCGCTCCCTTCCTAGTTCCTCTCTGGATTTCCTGTTTCCATTTGTCTAGTTTCTCTCTGTCTCTCTCCTCATCTTTGGTCTTATTGTTCCAAGGAGCACATTTTTTACAGTGTTATTATATGTTTTACAGTCTCATCAATTATTTTGCTGAAAGGTAGCTTCTGAGAATGTCCACTTTCAAGTTAGACAGCTATCTTAGAGCACCAGTCTTGTGGCTTTCTCTATTTCCTTTCAGACTAGTAAGCCTAGTCTTTCTTTTCACTTTAGTGTTAGCTCTACCTTTTGCACCTACTCTCACTGGGACCTTCCACGATGGTCTTGGGTGAATGATCAGCAATAGTAGCTGGGCACCATCTAGTTCTCCCGGTCTCAGGCTAGATACACTGAGGTTCACATGGCTATTTGCCTTTTGCACTAACTGCTCCCTTGAGTCTCTTTCTTCATTATCCTTTGCTCTGAGTGAGAAGAGATCATGAACTATTTCTTAGATGTCTGCTTGCAAGTTTTCAAGCTCTAGGCTGTTTCTCACCAGATTTGGATGTAGAACATTATTACCTTCTGAACATTTTTTGCCAACAGATTCAGCTCCCCAACCCTGCCCCACATCGGCCCTATTGGTCTGTGCCTGATAGCAGCCTGCTGCACAGCTCCTGTGATCACTCTTTATCAGACCGCCCCTCCCACCAGACTGGAGCATCCTGAGACCAAAGGTATTCCCTCTGGATGCTTAAGTCCTAACCATGTGCTCAGGAAATGCCTAGTGAAAGGATCATTGAGGGATTTGTGAATTAAACTCATCCACTTATTAAGGGGCAAGGTCAATCTGGAATTTTCTTAAAGAATTGGATGGGGAGACTTACAGGGGGGATTAAGGAGGACTAGAGAGGGTGGTGGAGCTCTGCTGGCCCAGTGACAGAGAGTTGATGGCAACGAGTTGAGGTGAGTTGGAAGAAGGGAGGCAGAATGGGAGAAGGGAGTCAGAAGGTTGGGGAGGGAGGAGAGATGTGCCAACATTGTGCCATGGCTTGTGAAGAACTGGGAAAACAAACGAAAGCTGGTGGGGAAGAGAAATGCTGGAAGGGAAGGGGTGAGGCGGGCAGGAAAAGTCTGGTGCTACTGACCAAAACGTGCTCAGGGTCGGGAGCTGGGTGGGATGCCAAAGCCAGGGCTGGTTGGCAGGTTTTTCACAGGCTCGGTGAGGAGTCTGGTGGCCGACACTGGCTTTCAACAAAAGACAAAAGAGACTTTTGTCTCGGCCAAGACTCAGACTCAGATTCAAAGCTGTCAGAACTGACTCACAGCTGACCCTCCAGCGGGTTATCAGAGGCCATTATTTGTGTAACAGGAAATTGCTCATCTTTCTCCTTCAGAACAACTGGTGGATTTGAACCGGCTGCCTTTGGGCTGACAACACACTCTACTTCCTGGGCTACCAGAGCTCTTAGCTAGGAACCCTCCCAAATATGTCTCTGAGAGGTGGGGAGATTTCCAGGCCACCCTCACATATCTCTCGTCACCCCCAATCCCACCCCTGCAAAATGTCCTGTCATCCGTGTCTATAACCTCTATACAATCTCCCCACATGTGTGTGCATTTGGTGCTCTGGGTAGCTCTCTTCTATTTCTTGTTTTCTTCTTATTGTTGTTAAAAATACAGACAAAAAAAATATAAAAAATACATAGACAATGATGATCCCCCCTTCAATGTTTTTAAGTGTATAATTCTGAGTCTTCATTTATTTTATCTTTTTATTCATGTAAATATCTATCTGCATCTATGTATATCTCACTTACCAGTTTAACACTTTTCACCTGTAGGATTTAAGTGACATCAATGATAATGTTATGCAACTGTCACCAATATCTGTTGCCAAATTTCCCATCACCATAAAGAGAAGCCCAAACTTCTAAACATTGCCAGGGAAAAAAGATCCTTTCTTATTTATTCCAGCCTCAGAGCCCAGGGCCTCGCCCACAGGCAGATGCTGAAGAAGGTGTTTAAGGGAAGAGGCTACAGGAGAGGCAGAGGGCAGCAGGAGGAGTGGACATGAGGGGCTGGCTTCCCAAGGTTGTTGCTAACTCCTGCTCGAGAATGGGGTTGAGGAGAGGGCAAGAAGCAAGCAAATGGGAAGAGAGGTGAGCCCTGAGTGATGCTGGGATTACAGAGCTGCCTGTGCTTAGATGAACTGGAAGCGTGTTCAGTGAGCCGTGGGAGGGAACAGGAGAGGTGCCAACCTTTGCTTCCCAGAGCCAGCTGAAGTTGTGTGCCTGCTATATAACCAAGCTTAAGAAACCTTACAGTAGGTAAGGCAGGCTCAAAGGAGGAAACCCATGGCTTACAGGGAGAAATGAAAAAGGAAGCTTTTCTGCAGGAATGTTGTGAACAGTAGGCAATTGTAGCCTGACTGACACGCCTAAATTAGCAAGGAGTGCCCAAGGCTGGGCTCATCGGATGGGACCAGGCCTCAGAAGGGACTTTAGAAATTCACCCCAGGAGCTGTGTCATACAGCCCAATCCCGAAACACGGCAGACTTTGTTTTATTGCACTTGTTTTATTGTGCTGTGCAGATATTGTATATTTTTACAAATTGAAATTCTGTGGTAGCGCTGCATTAAGCAAGTCGATGGGCACCATTTTTCCAACAGCCTGTGCTCACTCTGTCTCTGGGTCACGTTTGGGGAAGTAATTCTTGGGATCCTTTAAACTGTTTCATAACGCTATCACACACTTGGTAGACTGCAGTATAGTGTAAACACAACTTTCACATGGACTGGGAAACCAGAAAAATGCCACGGGAACCATTTTATTCCAATTGTCACTTTATTTGCAGTGGCTAGAACGAAACCTGTATGTTTGGAGCATCATTTCTTTACTAATAGCTGGCAGCTGAGTGGCGTGAACAGAAGAGGGTAATGATTAAGTTTTCTGATCTCTTTAGAACATCACCGTCCAGATGCCATCAAGTCAACTCTGACGCCTGGTGAACCCTATGTGCAGACTAGAACTGTGATCCATTGTGTTTCCGGTGACTGATTTTTCACAAGTGTATCCCCAGTCCTTTCTTCCTAGATGTCTCCAGATGGACTTGAACCTCCAACCTTTCCATCAGTAGTGAAGAAGCACTGAACCATCTGGGTCACCCAGGAACTGCTGGAACATTCTATGTTGATGGAAATGTTCTGTAATTGTTGCTGTGTACGTGTGACTGTGGAGTATGTGAAGCGTGACCAGCACAACTGAGAAATGGCATTTTTAATTGTATTTAACTTTAATTCATTAAACTTAAATTTAAATACCCACATGTGGCTAGTTGGCAGATGGCTACCTGACAGCGTAGCTCTAGAAGCTCAGCTGTGAGCAGAGCCCAGCTCTCACAGAGTGCTCTGAGCGTGTGCTCCTGTGAGCCCATCGTCAAGAGTTCAGAGCCATGCATATTCATATTCAGCCTGTGGGCCATTGCTCCCATTTCCTCCAGAGGCTGTTTATGGTTTTTATTTTTATTTATTTATTTATTTATTTTTATAAAGCACCATTTCCCACATCTCCAGGCACAGTGTCTTTTTATTCCTTCAAGGGCTGCCTTTGCTGTCCTCTCTCTGTGGACTGCCCTCTCTTGGGATGGTTGTGAACCACAGCCGCTATGGTGACTGTCCTCATGTCAACCCTTGGGGTTCTCTTGCTTTCTGGACGTGGCATACTGTCCATACAAGTGTGATGACCCAGTTGCAGAATGAAAATGATCAAACGGAGGTTGTCAAAATTAACGGTGATCTCAGAACCTCTATCTGCCCTGCTGTGGTTGTAGTTAGCTACCCTTTGAACAGCAGATGGAAGGAAACGTTGCCCTTTGCTGCCCTCTCCTAACAATCACATGCGTACGCTCACTTTTGCACTAATTGTTTCAGCCCATGTTAATGAGGGTCTTCTTCTCTTTTACTAACCCTCTATCTTTTCCAACTTGATGCCTTTTTCCAAGGAACAATCCCTCTTGACAATGTAACCAAAGTATATGTATGAGGTCAAGTTTCATCATCCTTGCCTCTCAGAAGCGCCCTGGTTGTGCTCTCTCTGACACAGATTTGCTTGTTTTTTTGGCAGTCCATGGAACATTCAGTACTCTTCTCCACCAGCATCCACCTTGTTGTTGTCTGGTGCCATTGAATCACCTATGACTCATAGCAACCCTAAGAACAACAGATCAGCACCTCGCCCTATCCTGTGCCATCCTCACTAGCTCTGATGTGCAAGAGCCCCCCGTTACAGTCACTGTGTCAAATCTAGCTTGTTGAGATCTTTGAATCAGAGCACCTATTACCAAAGTCACTTACAGAGCTTCATACAAAACTCAGGGGAAACAATGGTTAACTGAAAGCTTGGCAGTTTGAAGCCACCCCCCAGTTCTGCCAGAGAAGACCTTGGAGGTCTGCTTCCATAAAGGCGATGGCCTCTAGATGAGGCAGCTCATCCCTGTCACCTTGAAAACCTGTCACTTGTGTCTCTGAGTCTAAATTGACCAGATACACCCGACAACAACTCCTCTACAGGGCTTTGGAAAATGAGGTCTCCTGGAAGCCACCCCAGGATCACTCTAAAAGTGTCTAGGAATTTGTATTTCCAAGGATTCTGAAAGAATTTATCTGAGACCAACCACATTTGAAAAAATAGCTATCTGGGGCAGGCAGGTGAAGTGACTCACCAACCCAAAGTCCACAGCGAGTCAAGAGGAGAACAGAGACAAAAGCCAGCTTCCTGACTTCGAATGCAGTTCTCTTTCCATCCCACTTGGAGTTTACTTAGTGCGAGCTGTGGGGTGCTGAATGGGCATGAGGGGAAGGGAATACCATTTTCAGTCTGGGTTCCCCCTATATTACTTAGCACAGAGCCTGGCACAGAACAGAGATCCAGATAGTTGGTTCAGGAAATGTCCTTATCTGTGGCTACTGTTCCCTGCCACTTGATTGGCCATGGGGTTTTGGCTGGACACTGAGAGGTGTCAGCACTCCCTGGAGCTCGGAAGCTGGCTTCCTTCCTAACCTCAGGTAGACCAGGGCCCCATCCCTGAGCCACAGGGGAGCCAGAACACAAAACGGTAACAGCAGTAGCAACAATCATTGGGTACCTGACATAATTGGCAGACCCCAGCACAAAATTGATGGTGCAAATGGTCAAGAGGTAGACTACTAGTTGAAAGATTGGTGGTTTGAACTCATGTAGAGGCAGCTTGAAAGTCAATCCTGGGGGTCTGCTTCAGAGAGGTCACAGCCCTGAAAACCCTATGGAGCAGTTCTAGTCTGTATATGTGAGGTCTCCATCAGCCAGAATCAATGTGATGGCAACTGATGACAGCGCAAAGTGAAGATGCAAGATCTTTTATTTAAAAAAAATCATCAAGAATTTCAAGATGGCAACAGAGCATTAAGCTAAGCATGTAACTCTTCTGCACGTAGAGCCTGGTGTGACTGCAGAGGTCACATATCCTAGAAGCAGCTCTGAGGATAACCCAGATGGTCTGGGCAGAATGTTCACATCCTCATGTTCCTCTCTTCACCGAACGGTTCAACACTAAGTTCCTTCCAAGAGCGCAGGCCCTCAGCGTGGTGAAGGATTTGTTCATACATCATGTTCACCAGGATTCAAAGCCCCAGAGAGAGCAAGAGCACAGCGAAAGGGGATGCTACATATGCAGCGTCAGGAGCCCTTGTTAATTGGGACCAAGCTGAAGCCTGGACAGCATTGCATGAAGTAAGCGTGTGAAATCAGGAGGCTCCTGGTAGAGCAGGGTTCAGCTGCACAGACTGAAACCCAGGGCACCTTCCAGGAGCCCCTGCCAGGGCCCAGGTTAGGCCTACCTGTGGGGCATGTTCTACTCGTGCAAAAAATAATCTGGCAGTTCTGCGGGAGGAGACCTGGAGCTGTGAGCAGAATGCATAATGTGGCAGGGAAAGTACATCGCAATAAAAGAAGCTTAAATCTTTAATCTTTGCAAATTATAGGAAATGCGTGGAGGAAATAAACACTGGAGAGAAGTCAGGAGAAATGCTTCCCTGAAAGCTGGAGGAATTTTCTAGGCTAAGGCAGGGGATGTTCTGATATGATGCAATCTCCTGTTGAAGAAAATTGACTTTAGAATACTGACTTGGTCAACCAGTTGCCACTAGGTCTGCCCCAGCTCATGATGACCCCGTGTGTGTCAGAGTAGAGATGTGCTTTGTAGAGGTCTCAATGGGTTATTTTTGAGAAGAAGATATGAGGAGAAATGTGGGGTCAAGATTGGTGGAAGATCTATCAACAATCTGCGATATGTAGATGACACAACCCTGCTTGCTGAAACCGAGGAGGACCTGAAGCGCTTGCTGCAGAGGGTCAAGGACTGCAGCCTCCAATATGGATTGAGGCTCAATGTCAAAAAGACAAAGATTCTCACCACTGGGCCAATTGGCAGCATCAGGATGGATGGTGAAGAGATTGAGATTGTTCACAGCTTTAGTTTGCTTGACTCCATAGTCAACACTCTCGGCACCAATAGCCAGGAAATTAAAAGACGTATTGTGATGGGAAAGTCTGCTGTTAGGGACCTCTCCAAAGTAGTGAACGCAATGGTACTTCTCTGAAGACTAAGGTGCTTCTGATACAGGCTGTAGTCTTTGCTATCAATTGTTATGCATCAGAGAGTTGCACAATGATTAAGGAGGATAGAAGGAGAATTGATGCCTTTGAGCTGTGGTGCTGGAGAAGAGTATTGAGAATACCATGGACTGCTAGGAAAACAAACAGATTCATCCTGGAAAGGGTTAAACCAGGTGGCTCCTTGGAGGAAAGGATTCTGAGGCTCCGTCTAACATACTTTGGACATGTTGTAAGGAGGGACCGATCCTTGGAGAGGGACATCATGCTTGGGAGGGTGGAGAGACAGCGCAGGAGGGGAAGGCCCTCTATGAGGTGGATTGATTCAATGATTGGGGTAATCGAGATGGGTGTATCAGAGACGGTGTGGTTGGCACAGGACAGAGCAGAGTTTAGGGCTGTTGTACATAGGGTCACTATGAGTGGCAAGCGACTCGGCGGCACTTACCAACATCAACAACAGATAGCCAGGCCTTTCTCCTGAGGAGCCTCTGGGTGAATGGTAATTTCCAACATTTCAGTTAGCAGCTGAGTGTGTTAATCTATAGTTAGCTTAAGAGAAGATAGTGAAGACAGACCAGCCACAGAAACAGCTTCAGATCCTTTTTCATGCAGGAAGGCCCTGTATATATTTCCTAGGGCTCCTGTAACAAAGCACCACAGACTGGGAGGCATATAAGCAGAGAAATATATTGTCTTATGGCTCTGGAGATTATGAGTTTCCTTAGTTATCTAGTGTCCCATAACAGAAATAACACAGCTGGATGGTTTTAAGAAACAGAAATTTGTTCTCCCACAGTTTAGGAAGGTAGAAGTTAAAATTTTGGGTGCCGGCTCTAGGGAGCTCTGGTGGTGCAGCCCATAGGGAGTTGTACTGTTAACTCAAAGCCCATAACTCTGTTAGTTCAAGTACATCAGCAACTCCAAGGTAGAAAGAATAGTAATCTCCTCCCATGCAATTTACAGCTTTGGAAATTCAATGGAGTTAACTAGGTGTTGGTTCTGACTTGGCTGCAATGAATGAGTGGGAGAGAGAGATTGCCCTAGGATGACAATGAGAGAGAGATAGAGAGATAGACAGAGGGTCTCTCTCTCTCTCATTTCTGGGGTAAGTTCTTTGTCTTAAGTTTTCTCTTGAGTCTAGGACTTTCTCAGCACAAGACCTCGGGTCCTAAGGATGGCTCTTCTTCCTTGGGGTATCTTTCTCAGGGATCAGGGCTGTGACCTGATTAAGGATGTTGCATCCTACTCCAAGGCCCTTACAGCTTATTGGCTGATCACGAGGGATTGTGGGACCTGATGACTTCATTTCAAACCACCCAATTATATCACTTCATAACCACTAGGAATCAGGACCCAGCAAAGTTGACACACATTTTGTGGTGACAAAATTCAATTCACAACAGGAGTCCAAATGCAGAGCATCAGCAGCACCATGCTCTCGCCTAAACTCTAGGAGAAGGCTCTTTCCTGTCTCTCCTGGTCTCTAACAGTCTCAGACAGTGGAAATTTCACTGTATCTGTCTTCCTTCCATCTGTCTCTCTTTGTCTCTTGTTTTCTTTTGTGTGACTCTACTCAGAAAGGATTAGGATCCGTCCTGCTAGGGTTTGTTCTCATCATGACTGAAAATGTCTTTAAAGACACTATTTCTAATCAAGTCATGTTCACAGAAAACACAGGTCAGAAGTTTAACATGAAATTTTGGGAGAATAATTCAGTCCATGTGTGGAGTAGCTTCTGTTTGCCTTCATCTCCCTCAACCTTCTGACCACACTCTCTGCATATTGATGGAGGCTCTTAGTCCTCTGGTTGATGGTGGCACAGGTAGCAAGATGAGGAAAGAGAAGAGTCAGGCTGGGGCACGCAGTTCCTCAGCTGACTGCAGGGTCACTCTGTCACTGTGGGTTAGCTGCATGTCTCTTTGGGATATTATGGTTCTTGGATTGAGTCATGGAAGAGAGTCTTCAACTGGTCTTCTCTCCAACTTCTGATGTCATTTCCCTTTTCCTCCAGGCAGGGTAATGGGTCTCCCAGCTCTAGGACATGTATGACACCATTCCTTGTTGCTTATGCTAAACCCTGCTCAAAGCAACTAGGCAGCTGCAGAGTCAACTCCAAACCAGCAACCCACGTGCCTTAGAGTAAACGGCTCCATGGAGTTTTCAGTGGCTGATTTTCTAGAAGTAGCTTGCACAGGGTCTCTTTTGAGTTGTCTCTGAGTGAACTTGCACATTAACATTTCAGTTAGTGTGAACCATTTGCACCACCCAAAAAGTCCTGCCTACATCTTTGTAAAAAGCTCTTCATTAATTCCTCCTTTTATTACCCAGTCTGGGTGAGCCACTGACTTCCGGCTGGGATCCTAACTGGCAGGGCTTTGAGGAAGCCTCTATTAATACCTGGTCTCTGAGGGGTGAGCAGAACTGCTCTCTAGTAGCACTGCTCACGAAGGAGAATCTCTTTGCTTGAGTACACCCAGGGGTGGGGACCTCACGACCCGGAGGAGCACCCCACAGTTTCCAGAGCTCATCCTCACATAGGGTTGAACAGAGCCTGCTTTTAAATTTTAGCTTCTGACCATCATTTCCCCCAACTTGACAACCCTTTAAGAAACTGAAGGTAGGTGCTTTGACCACCAGAGAGAAAAGAGCTGGTCCTTGCTGAGGCCAGTCAAGAAGCTGGGTGCTTTACACTGGTCCATATTCATCCTTGAGTTCACTGGACAATTGTATATGGAATGCCCACTTTGCACTCCTACCACTGGGCAAGAACCAGCTGCTTGGTGGTGAGGCTTTCAGGATCTCCATTATCACAGAGCTCACAGGTGGGAAAGTGACGATAAACAACAATGATGAGGGTCAGTAGGAAAAGCGACAGGGGACAGAGTAACAGGGTGAGGTGGCACAGCTGAGGACTCTAGGTTGGAGCCAGGAGAGGACTATCCAGGGCTCTAGGCATAGTCTTTGTGGAGTTGTACTCCAAAGGTGGCGCCTCTTTGGCAGTTCGAGTCCATTAGAGGCTCCCAGGGACAAAGATGGGAAATCTCCTCCTGTGAGACTGACAGTCTCCAGAAAACCAGCTGAGGGTCAGCTGTGAGTTGGTTCCAACTAGGCTACAATGTGTTGAGTTGAGCTTTGGCACAGGGAGTAGGTGAGCCATGGAATGACCAGGGGAAGGTGTTCCAGGCAGAGGGTACAGCCAGCACAAAGGTCCAAGGTAGACACTCATCCCGCCTATTTTGAGAACAGTAGGGCAGGGGCCAGAGGTCAGGTGGTCACTCTATTGACTTCTCCTCCAGGAGTTAGACTTATTAGCAGTCCTCTCATTTGATGGGTGAGCAAAGGCTAAACAAAAGGTTAAGCCATAATTCAAACCTTTGTCCACTAGCTCCAAGGTCCATGCTTCTGTCCTCTAGCACATGGGTGCACTCAAATACATTGTGTCTTTCCATTGTCACAGGCCACATTGTTTGTGTCGGTCACCGTTAATTTCTTGCCTTGTCCCTTTTAGCAGTTTATAAGCATCTTGCTGGCCAGAACTCTGAGCCACTCATCTTTTTAAGTACATTCAGTGTATGACAAGCTTTGGGATTTTCGCAGACATCATCTTTACTGGATCTTCCTGGCTGTCAGGTGTCAATATCCCCATGTCTGCCTGCCTTCCTTTCCTTCCTTCCTTCCTTCCTTCCTTCCTTCCTTCCTTCCTTCCTTCCTCCCTCCCTCCCTCCCTCCCTTCCTTCCCTTTTTTAATAATGTTCTGATATTTACAAATAAAGAAACCAAAGCTCAGGGAGGGTAAAGATAGGATTAGGCTGCACAGCATTTTGAAGCCAGAACAGTGCTTGACATTTCTTTAATTCAATTAGCATTTCATCTTTTAGGCAAGAAAGTGGAGGCCTAGTAAGAGCGTGAGAGTAGCTACTGATCACCAGTGAGCGTGGGCCAGGGAGTGACCAGCAGCCAGTTCTCTGGACACCCTCTTCTGCCCTTTGATAGTCAGTCAGGAGCCACAATTCTGCCAGATGGTAAGCCATAAATAAGGGTCTAAGTTGGACAAAGAAGCAGAGAGGCAAAGGTTTAGTTTCTAAAGGGCTCAGAAGGCCCCATCCTCTCACCTCCAAATTCAGTACAGATCAATGTATGTGTGACGTTAATTGGGCCCAGCGACTCCACCTTATATCTTGAGAGGCCTGGGGAAAAGGGCCTGAAGAATGCTCGGGTGCTGTAGAGGTACCATCTAGGTCTTTCACATTCCCCTGACTTGCCCCAGGAAAAAGTGTCACAGATCCAAGGAGGCTTTGCGTTCCAGCCCTGCCACTTACTAGCTCTGTGACCTCAGGATAATTAAATAGCCTCTCTGAGCCTTAGTTTCCTCTTTGGTCAAATGAGGAAGGTTAATTTCTCAGGTCAGTTTTGGCCTGAATATTCTGTGACCCTGGGAACCATGCATACATCTGCACAGGACTTCTTCTTTTCATTGCCGTGGCGTTAGAATCCACTCATAGCTGACCCTCCGTTGAATTTCCGAGGCTGTAAATCATGTGAAAGGAGATTGTCTATCATCTCATTTTAATTTTCTACAGAATAGATTTTCCTCTTACAGCTAAAAGTGGCTGCTTAGACAGTGACATCAAGTGGGAAGAGGCAGTTCATTTGTTAGTTGTTGTTTATAAGCAAAGAATCCCTAGCTTGCTGCCTGAATTTGGACATGTGTCTTATCTTCTTTCTCCGCCTCCTCTATGTCCCCACAAACCCAGTGAAACCACATCCTTAGGCAAGAAAGTCTGAACCCAGTATGGACAGAACAGGCAAGTTTATGCTTGAACACTCAGAGGTGACATTTTGAGGCTAGGCGAATTTCTGGAGGAAGGGGAGAAAAACACCAACATTTTGTTCCCATACCTGATGGGCTGCAATTATGTCTGTTCAGGGCAGGGGTGTGATGTAGCACAGAGCTGGCGTGAGCAGCTCATGAATCAGGAGCTGTTATTAAGTGTGCCACAAAGGAAACAAAACAAACCAACTCTGGCCACAGAAGTTTGGCGAAGGCTGCAAACTTCAGGCCTCTATTGTGCTATTATAAAGCATATTAGCAAACTGAGGAGGATCTGAAGTGCTTGCTACAGAAGGTCAAGGACTGTAGCCTTCCATACGGATTGAAGCTCAACATCAAGAAGACAAAGATTCTCACCACTGGGCCAATTGGCAGCACGATGATAGATGGAGAAGAGATTGAGGTTGTTAATAATTGCAGTTTGCTGGGCTCCACAATCAACACTCTTGTCATCAGCAGTCAGGAAATCAAAAGGTAAATCTTGCATTAGGTAAATCTGCTGGCAGGGACCTTTCCAGAGTAATGAGATGCAACGACGTCAGTCTAGAGACTAATGTGTGTCTGATCTAGTCCATGGTTTTCGCAATTACTTACTATGCATCAAGGAGCTAGATAATGACTAAGGATGACAGAACAAGAATTGATGCCTTTGAGATGTGGTACTGGAGAAGAGTCTTGAACATACCAAGGACTACCAAAAAACAAATGGGTCTGTGCTAGAAAGGGTGAAATAAAGTTTCTCCTTGGAGGCTAGGATTCTGACGCTCTGTCTCACATACTTTAGGCATGTGGCCAGGAGGGACCGGTCCTTGGAAAAGGATATCATACTCAGAAGGGTGGAGGGAGAGCACAGGAAAGGAAGACCTTGGCTGAGATGGATTGATACAGTAACTAGGGTAATGGGGGTAGGTGAGTCGGAGTCAGTGAGACTGGCTTAGGACAAGGCAGGCTTCAGAACTATTGAACACAGGGTCACCATGAGTTGCAGGCTACTTGATGGCACATAACAACAACAACATGCTTTTAAGACAGGATTTGATTATGATTTGAATGGTTTCCTGAGGAAATGTAATTTTAAAAAGTGTCGTGAAGAGCAGCAGACTGATTGGTGGAAATGGTTAGTATGCTTGGCCACTAATTGAAAGGGTGGAGATTCGAGTCCACCCAGAGGTGCCTCAAAGATCTATTTTTGAACAATCAACTATTGAAGATCCTATGAAGGGCTGTTCTAGTTCTATACACGTTGCTGTTGTTGTTGTGTACTGTTGACCTTGAAACTGACTCCTCACTGATGCTCCAGCGGGTTTTCAGATGTCATAAATCATATGGGAGGAGACTGCACACCTCTCTCAAGCTTGGAGTGGCTGGTCATTTAGAATTGCCTGCCTTTTGGTTGGCAATGCAACTCCTTACCACTATTGGGGCACTATGAATTCCTGTGGACTTGATGACAACTTGTTACTAGCTGAAAAGTATAACAAAATATGTTACATTTCTATTGCCAAAGGGGCCCTTTAGAGTAGTGAGAGAAGATCTTCACTCTGAAACCCACAGCGTCCCTTTTCAACAGGAAGTAGCTAAAAGAATACGCCATCCCCTTTTCCTTATGAATCAGGGTGAAGTCTCTCTCAGGTAGGAGTGATAGGGAATGGCAAAGGACACACTGGCAAAGGAGATTAATCAGAACGGGCTTTGACAAGCACTGTGGCAAATGGACAATTAAAACAGAGTTTGGGGGGGGGGAAGAAGAACGAACTGGGGAGGAGGGTAGAGAAAATAGTGCAACAATGAGTGAATAAAAACCCAAAATCTCTGCAAATGTTTATTAATATTAATAAAATTTAGTAGTTAAAAAATATTGCTTACCAAACATTACCCAAAGCAACAATTTTCTTCTGTCTTTATTTTTTAAGGGACTCTAGGTCCTCAACCACAACAGCAAGGTTCTTGGAAAAAGATAGTAATGCTTGGAAAAGATGAAGGTCAGTGAAAGAGGAAGACCCTCAAAGAGATGGATGGGCACTACGGGCTTATGGCCAGTGGAGACGCTGAGAATGACACAGGATGGGGCAGGTTTCATTCTGTGGGACATAGAATCTGAGTCAGAGTGGACTTGCAGGCACTTACCAACAAGCTCTTGTTGGAAAGAGCCAAGGACCAAATCTGAAGACATGGACCCAGTCATTCTTAACAATGTTCACAGGGTGGTCACGTGACTTCACAGAGACCTGCCTACTGAATCTGTTATGTGGAAGTGATGATTAGAACTGTTCTCTGTCCATCATAGGACCGGACAAGGAGCAGATGACAGAATATGGGTGAAATAACCCTACAAACTATAGAGTAATGGGGCAGGGAGGAGAGAGAATGATAAGACCTGGTTATGCAAAAGAAAAGTGTGGCTGCACTTTAGATATTCTAGCTAAGTATTTACAAAATTTCCATTAGTGAAGGCACCTTGTGTAGAGATGGGTCTGGTCTGATTACAAACAAAGATTTATCCTGATGGTTCTTTAAATAATGAGTTTCTGTAGTGCATTCAGGCTCAGAGATTATAAATGACTTGATAAGAGGCTGAGGAGTCTGAGTGGGCGACCTGTGTGCAGGAGATGTTACCTTCAGAGAGTCATGGGGAAGTGCTGCATCTCAGAAATTATAAGGGAAGTTGGTGGATGATTAAGATTCTATTTATAAAAATTCTGTTTACACACACTGACTGTAAAGTTAGGTACAACCAGATTGCTGAACGGATCATGTATATAAATTGTGATGTGATTATAGACTTCAAAGCCATTCAAATCATAACTGAATTCATTGCAGCTTTTCAATATTGGCTATTTTCTCAATCAATGAATGCAAAAAAAAGCATGACAGCTTTGAGGCATAGTGATGTCTGAGGAATGTTTTGATGTTGAAATGAGATCCTCAGACTTCCAAAAAGACTGGGAACTAAGTGGTCTAAAGGAGGGCTTCTCACACAGGGATATGCAAATAAAGTCCCTTCAGAACAGATTTGGGAGGGGACCCCCAGGAGAGATGGTGCATGTGAGGGCCATGCTGTGAGTAGCAGGGGTCACAGGAGAATATCTACATCCATGCTCTGGAGCAGAAGTGTCAGATCATTGGTGGCTTGGCCAGCTGTTTGGCCAGCTGTTGTTGGCCTTTGCTCCTGATTGTTCTCGCTCTACCTGGGATCTCACATCCCCATGATCTCATCCATTGCATCCACTCTGCTGCAACTCCCACACATTGTTCAATAATGGGGCAGATGTACCAAGACTGGGGCCAAAGGTCGCCTTCTCTCAGGCTGCTGATGGGACGCTCTTTTCCTCCCTGCCGGAATCAATTACCCTTTCCACTGCTCTGCATCCACCCTCTTCCCAGCACCCGATGCCGCTTATTTTTACACATCCGCCGACTAGACCACAGGGAGTTCTGGTGGCCTCGGCCATAGGGAGCTGCACTCCTCACCCAAAGGCTGCACCCCTCGGTGGCTGGGATCCACCAGTGGTTCTGAGGGTGAAGGATGGACAATCTCTTCCCACGTGACTTATAGCCTCTGAAACCCGGGGGAGGGTCAGCTATGAGCTGGTTCCCACTCAACAGCAATGAGTCTGAGTTTTGAGTGTCTGCCGTTCTGCAGGTTCTTTATATAGAAGGTGCTGGACAAATGAATTCCCTCCTACTGTGCCCACTAGCTGCTCTGCGGGAGAAAGAGGGGTGCTTCCTGAAAACCCACTGGAAGGTCAGCAGTGTATCAGTTCAGACCCGACGGTATACAACAACAACAACAACAACAACAACAACAACAATTACTACTACTAAAACTCATTGGAAAGTCTGCTCTGGGTTGGTTCCAACTCGACTATACATACTAGTAACAACAATTACTACGACAACTCTTCTGAACAGTCAGCTGTGGGTCAGTTCTGACTCGATGGTACATAACAACAACAACTACTACCACTGGGCTTGCTCTGGTGCTCTAGTCTTGTAGACAGCTGTGCTGCCAGTCCAAAGGTGGTGCCTCGCTGGCAGTTCAAAACCACCAGTGGCTTCAATAGGAAAAAGCTGGGCCAGCCCCTCTTGAGCAATTTATAGCCTCCAAAAAACCCACTGAAGGGTCAGCAATGAATCCATTCCAATTGGGCAGCAATGGGTGAGTGAGGGCGTACTACTAGTACTACTATTATTAATGTGGTGGTGTACTGTTGGTGGGTTTTCAGAGGCAGTTAATCACACAGGAGGAGACTGCCCATCCTTCTCTCCTGGAGCATCTGGTGGATTCAAACCACGTGCCTTCAGGATTGCAATGCAGCTTCTTGCTACTAGGCCACCAGAGCGCCCTAATATTATTAATATGAATACTGTTATCATCCCCACTCGCTTGCCAGTGTCTGTGGGGGTGTAGGTGTTGCTAGGGTAATACAGCTGGTAGCTATAGCACCAATATCTAAAATATAAGCAGGACCACACATGTGAGATACATGTTAGCTGAGCTTCCAGACTAGCAATGCCTAGTAAGAAATGTCTGGTGTTCTACTTTTGAAAATTGTTGTTGCTAAGTGCTGCTGAGTCAGTAACCACATGTACAACAGAACAAAGCTCTGTCTTCCCTTGCATCGTCCTCACAATCTCTGCTATAAGCAAACCCATTATCACAGCCACTGTGTCAGTCCGTCTTATTGAGAGTCTTCCTCTTCTCTACTGGTATTCCACTTTTCTATGCATGCTACCCTTTGCCAAGAACTGGCCCCTCCTGATAACATATACAGAACAAACAAGATGAAATCTTACCATCCTTGCCTCTAAGATGCACTGACTGCACTCCTCCCAACACAGATTGGTTTGTTCTTTTGGTGGTCCATAGCGTATCCCATAGCCAATGAAAACCCTAGGAGTCCCAGAGCACTGAGACTTCCACCAGGTTACCTTGGGCATATCACCAGAAGGACCGGCTGCTGGAGGAGTGCATCGTGCTTGGTAAAGTGGAGGTCCAGTGAAGGTGAGGGAAATGCTCAGTGAGGCGAACTAACACGATAACAAACCTCAACCATGAAGACGGTGCAGGAGGGGGCAATGCTGCCTTCTGTTATTGATGCAGCTGACACGTGTTGAAGCTGACTTGATGGCAATTAACGATACAAGAAAGGAGCACTTAAAATATTCTCCCTGATATTGGATCTTGACCTCAGTATCACTGAGGGCCTGGTGTATTGATTGAACGGGAGGGTGTGAGTTCTGATGCTGGGTCTTCCCCATCCACCTCCTAGCTGTCTTTTGAGACAGTTACTTGGATGAATTGGGAATCCTACTAAGAGCACATGGACAGGCATGTCTTTGAGAGCCTCACCATTTGGTTACAGTTCACTGCAAGAAAGCAAATATTACAGCAAAGTGAGCCACATGCATTTCTGGGTTGCCCAGTGGCTTGGTGGTAATAGATCCAGCTGCCAATACAAACACACATGATTTAAATCTGCCAGCTGCTCTGTGGGAGGAAGATGTGCAATCTCCTCCTATGTGATTTACAGCCTCTGTAAACCTACGGGAGGGTCAGCTTTGGGTTGGTTCTGACTTGATAGTACACAACAACAACAACAACAGTGTGATGCACTTAGCATTAAGCTGTACTGATAACCTAAAGGCAGGCAGGTGGAGTCCACCAGCTGCTTCTCAGGAGAAAGAGGGGCAATTTCCTCCTGTACGACTTAGAGCTGGTTCCAACTTGACAGTAATTAGTGATGGTGATGAGTGTACCTTAGGAGCTCTGGTGGTGCAGTGTGCAGTGTGTTACACTGTTCACCAAAAGGCCTCCTGTGCTTCAAATCCACCAGTGGTTCTACAAGAGGAAGATGGGTAATCTCCTCCCATCAAGATTTACAGCCTCGAAAACCCCACAGAATGTGTGGCTAAGAGTTGGAATTGACTCAGTGGTAGCAAGTGAGCATACAGAAGTTAGTTTATTTTATATTGTTGTTGTGTGCTATCGAGTTAAAACGGACTCATAGCTGACCCTCCAGCAGCCTTTCCGAAGCCGTAAATCACGTGGGAGAACACTACCCATCCTTCTCCTATGGAACAGCTGATGGATTCGAACCGTGTGCTTTTAGGATTGTAGTGCAGTTTCTTACCACCAGGCCACCAGAGCTCCCTTATACTATATTGTTGTTAAGTACCGTCAAGTCGTAGGTGATTCATAGCGACCCTATGAACTAAAGTTCTTGACACCTGCGTGCGTGACTTTCATCCTTCCTCCAGGTTCATAGAGTTTCCGGAAGCAAGCCATTTATGGAAGTGGATGCCACTCCTGCTTCCAATTATACTATACTGCAGCCTATTAAAATCTAGTTAGTTTATACTATACTGTAATCTATTAAATCTATTTCAAAGCATTTACAAAAAGTTTTAAACCTTGCAAGAACTACCAAACCGTGACATAAAGACATAAAACAAGTGCATGGTTTTGGACACCTGGTGCCAGTGGACTTGCTCAATTTTTTGTTACAACAAAATGTCCGTTTGTTTAAAAAAAAGTATTATCTCTAAAATACAAAAAAGGGAAATGCATTCAATAAACAAAGTACATCTGTATTTTCCACACAGTACTTAGCTTAATGCAGGCATTCCAAGAATAAGAAAAGTCAGGCTACTTCCGGCTGCTTAATGGACGCCTTCCTCCAATGGTGCTTCTGACTATGTCACCCCTTCTTTTCTTCTGGGGCACCTGTGGAGACCCTCTGCTCCCCCACGCACCCCCGCACAGTCTGAGGAAGAGCTCAGCATCCTGCCTCGCTGAAAACTTTCAAAATTCAGATCAGAGGCGGCTCTGCTCATTTTGGGAGGTCCTCAGCGCCTGGCAGCGTGACAAGCGCCCAGGAGCAGAGATGTTGGAGAAACCATAGCAACCGTCAGCATCCACTCTTCCTTATGTCCCACTTCTGATGGGGGACTGAAAACGCTACCCTTGATTGCTGCTCAGGCCTTCCAGCTATGCTGAAAATTTATAATTAATTTTAATTTAACTTTTATTTTTATCAAAGCGATATATGTACATAATTTAAAAAGCCAAATGGTACCGCAAGGCTTCTGACGAAAAACAGCTGTTTCCTGCTTCACCTCTCCCCACTCCCCAAGTCCCATCCCACTCGCCGAGGCCAAGAAGTCTCTTAACTGTTTAAGTTGATTTTTAAATGTTTCTAACATTTGCTTTCATGTTTCTGTGGACGACAGTTGACAATTATTTCTTGATTATGACTCCACGGTGGAACGAAAGCTGCCTGGTCCTGTACCTTCCCCATGATCGGCTGTGTATTAGACTGTAAGGTCTTCACTGGCTGGTTACAGGAAGCTGCTTGCCAGGCCTTTCCTTCCAGTCCAAGTAGTGTGGAAGCTCCATTAAATTCTGTGTAGCATCACAGCAATGTGCAAGCCTCTACTGACAGAAGAGTTGTGCATGAGGTGCTTTGGCCAGGAACTAAGGTCAGATCTTTAGGAAGGAGAGAATTCTACCACTGAAACCTGATTGCTCTTCATTTACAAAACAACAACAACAACAAAACCTACTGACTATCTGTCAAGGAAGGTAAGGATGATTCTAAGTGTCCCTCAGTATTTCCTTTCCTTTTCCATATGGAGTTAGATGACATATGGGTATCATGTCCCACTCTTACATGATTATAACTACTTAAAGAACTCTGTTGGCATTGGTGCATTACATGTTGCTGCACTGCAAACCAAAAGGTCATTGGATCAAATCCACCCACTGCTCCTTGGGAGAAAGATGGACAGTCTCCTCCTATAAAGATTGGAAGCTGCCACGAGTCAATTTATGGAGCCCTGGCAGTGTAACAGGTTATGTGTTGGGCTGCTAACCGTTGGTTCGAGTCCACCAGCCACTCTATGAGAGAAAGATGACAGAGCCTGTTCCCATTAAGATTGGCAACCTGGGAAACCTGACGGTGGGTCATCACAAGTTGGAACCAACCTGATGACAGTCAGATTGACTTCAAGTATTGCTTACATCAGTGTCTTGTCGCATATCAAGTTTTCCATCTCTTTTTTAAAATGCAACTTTGTATATCCTGTTTTATTGTCTTGGCTTTTGTTGGTTAGCCTGCCTCATCTTCTAAACTTCCTGGTGTGATTTAATGAGCTTGTTTGGTTTCGATATTTATGACTGTAATCATCTGGGGGTCTTTCCTCTTAAATGTCTCAGTTTCTCCAGGAAGAGAGTTTCCAAGCTTCTGACTGGGGCTGGGTACTGCAGCTAAGCCCGGTTTGGTGGCCTCACTCATCAGTAAGCAGCATTGTCCTTCGTCACTTGTTTTCTGTATAGCACCTCTCCCATGCCCCTGGCTGGGCCTGGTCTCATGCCCAGAGCCTGCCTGTTTGAAACCTGCAGTGCAAATCTGTCTTCTTCTGCCTGTGTGCTGCTTTGAGCCACGGGAAGGTATCTGGGACCTAACGACTATAGGTCAGGGGATCCAGACTTTCAGCCTGTCCTAGGGACAGCTCCACTTCTCCTGGTCTCCAGAGGCCACCGATGCCTCCCTCCTCGGTTCTTTCTGAGGGTTGCACGGTGAGAACTGCTTTGCCTCTAATCTGCTTCCTCACTGTGGAGCCTGATCTCCTTTGCCACGTCAGGTGCCATTTATCCATCTGTTTGCTATTGTTAGAACATTTGGTGACACCTAGCATTGTCTTTGGAGTCTTCATGGTGTGATGGTGAAGTTCAGCAGTTCAAATCCACCAACTGCTCTGCAGAGGAAACATCTGGTGTGTTTCTCCTGCAAAGATACTACTAGTGTACTGTACAATGTCACTTGAGTTATAACCACCTGACAGCATACAACAGTGTAGTCATAGGAACCTTGGTGTTACAATGGTTAAGCACTTGGCTGTTAAGAGGAAGTATGGTAGCTTGAACCTACAAAGTGCTCTTGTATGTTTAAGGTACTATGTTGCTGTTGTTGGGGACAGTTGAGCCGAGTATGACTCATAGGGACCTTATGAACTGATCTGAACCCTGCCCTACCCTGTGCTATCCTCAGCATCTCTGACATGCTCAAGTCCATTTTGCAGTCACTGTTTCAATCCACCTGGTTGAGGTTCTTCCTCTCCTTCTCCTTCCCTCCATCTTCCCAAGCATGATGTCCTTCTCCAAGGAATAATCTCTCCTAGCAACATGTCCCAAATATATGAGATGAAGCTTCATCATCTTTGCCTCCAAGGAGCACTCTGGCTGCACCTTCTCCAAGACACAGCTGTTTGTTCTTTTGGCATCCATGGGATACTCAGCACTCTTCTCCAACACAATTCAAAGGCCCCAACTTTCTTCTGTAATCCTTAGTTATTGTCCATACTTACCCAGAATTCTATTCTATCAGTCTTTCTGGGGCTGTGGAGCTTTGTAGAAATGTCCTAAATACCATTCATCATATTAAGAGGCAAGGAAAGATGCTTAGAGTTGATCTGTGGCCGGACACAGACACAAAGCCAACCAACATGATTTTCTTTCCAGCCTCTGGTCTGATGGTTTCAAGTGGTTTTCACGGAGCCCCAGGGTTCTCTAAGGATGCCCCAGGTACGGCAAAGAGAGCAATGCAGAAAGCAAACCAGGAGCTTTGTCTTCCCATCTCCAATTAGAAAAAGAAGTTCTGCTTTTATCTGTTTTATATATTGGGACTATGTGAAAGCTTTCCTTCATTATGAGGGCCTGGTATTGAAAAAGAAAAAAAAATCCACAAGAAAAAAAATAAAAAAGCATAATAGCAACAGCCCTATCATTATATACCATTCTCTCTCCAGAGATGTCACCTGTACCTTTTTTTCCCCCTGAGCTATTTTCATGGCAATGCTTTTAAAATCACATTGTGAACATTAAAAGAAATCTAGTGTAAGGAGCATCGCTTTGGGGCCCAGGTGTGGATTTTAAACCGGCTTGAAACCTTTAAGCAGGTATGTGCACTCAGGATGCTTACAGAACCTCTCGGAACCTCAGTTTCCTTATCTTTTGATGAAGATTGTGATACCTTGTTAGCAGGCATTGACGAGGCAAATTATAGCTATTAATTATTAGTTGTCTTGGAGACAGCGCCTCCTCATGGTGACTTTATGCATTACAGAACAAAACGTTGGCTAGTCTCGCCCCAGTCCATCTCATTGAGGGCTTTCTTCCTGCTCGTTGACCTTCTGCTTGCCCAAACCTGACGTCTTTCTCCTGTGCTGGATCTTTCCTGGTGGTACGTCTAAAGTACATGAGCCTCACTGTCTTCACTTCCAAGGAGCATGCAGTAGCTGCTCATTAATTTCTCTTTCACTTTACTTTTGCCATTATGCACTAGTCTAGCACAAATTGGATACACCCTGCCTTTTCAACAAATACTATGCCCCGGAAGCCTGAAACGGAAAAACCTCCTTCCTTGCCGTGGAGTAAGAACCGACTTACAGCTGTTCCTCCAGGGGGGTTTCCAAGGCTGTGAACTACATGGAAGGAGATGGCCCATCTTTCTCCTGAGGAGCAGCTGGTGCACCCAAAGCCCCCGAGAGCTGGAGCTGTGGCTTTGAGCCGGCAGCACACCTCCCTACAGAGCAGCAGGAACAAAATAATCCAGGACTCCGGCGGAAGGTGACACATATTTTGGGAAAATGTAAGAGCAGATGGATGTGGCGGGGAGGTGGGTGTGGAAATTTTAAACAGGGCTATCAGGATAGGCCTCCTAGGGAATGTGACATTTAGGCAAAGGCTTGATGCGGTGAGACCAATGCTGCTGCTAGCTTCCGTGGAGTCGCCGACTCCCAGTAACCCCATTCACAACAGGATCGAATCACTGCCGTCAGCCAGGCCTGCCTTAGCTGATTTTCAGCAGTACGCCGTCGGCCTTTCTTCCTAATTTGTCTTTGTCTGAAAATTCTGCTGAGACATAGTCAATATTATATCAACATGTAAGACTCCACTGACACGAAGGCTGGGAGTGAGGAGTAGGGACCGCAATGGAGACTTAATCTCCAGTATGGATGGTGAGAATTCTTCCACTGAACCACCAGTGGCCTCATGGGGGATGTTTGGCCATGCAGGTATTTTAGCAAAGAGGATGCCAGGCAGAAGGAAGAGAGAATGTAGAAGTTTAGAGTAAAGAGTGTTTCTAGAATGTTCTGGAAGCAGCAGAAGGGATGGTGTGATTAGAGTCCAGTGAGTGAGGGGACATTAATAGGTGATGAGACCAGAATGATAAGAGAATTAGATTTCTGCCCAGTTCCAGTATAGATTTTCCAAAGAATCCCTTCAAAAAGATCTGGTTTAATATTAAAGTCATTTTGGGGAAACCATGGCAGATTATATGACTTCCAAAAAAGGCATATTTTGCATTAGAATGAATGAGAGAAAAAGGATAAAAAGAGAGGGCTTTCCTGTGTGGTTTTTCCAACTTTGAATTTGTTTAATTTTGTGAACAACAGAGATTCTGTTATGTGTAATAATAATTCGTTGCTGTTGAGTTTGAACCATCTCACAGCAGACCCTCCAGCCAGTTGGTGAGGCTGTAACTCCCACAGGAGGAGGATTGCCCGTCTTTCTTCCATGGAGCTGCTGGTAGATTCAAACCTCTGGACAGAGAGACATCACCCTTGGGTTAGCAGTGTAACTCCTTATGCGCTCGGCTCTACCAGAGCTCCTTCTCCTTAGATGTTAGATGTTGTTATTGTTAGGTGCTGCCGAGCCACCTGTGATTCATAGAGACCTTGTGTACCAGACCTCTGAAGCCTGCCCTGGCCTGAGCCAGTCTCACAGACTCCGGCATACCTACCTCCACTGCCCTTATTATTGTGTCGATCTATCTCACCCAGTTGTTGCTGTTATATTGTTATGTGCCATCGAGTTGCTTGTGACTCATAGCGACCTATGTACAACAGCCCTAAACTCTGCTCTGTCCTGTGCCAATCACACTGTCTCTGACACACTCATCCTGATTACCCCCATCACTGAATCAATCCACCTCATAGAGGGCCTTCCCCTCCTGCACTGTCCCTCCACCCTACCAAGCATGATGTCCTTCCCCAAAGACTGGTCTCTCCTTACATGTCCAAATTATGTTAGACGGAGCCTTAGAATCCTTGCCTCCAAGGAGCAGCCCAGTTTGACCCTTTCCAGGATGAATCTGTTTGTTTTCCTAGCAGTCCATGGTACTCTCAATACTCTTCTCCAGCACCACAGCTCAAGGCATCAATTCTCCTTCTATCCTCCTTGGTCATTGTCCAACTCTCTGATGCATAGCAAGTGACTGCAAAAACCATGGCCTGTATCAGATGCACCTTAGTCTCCAGAGAGACACCATTGCTCTTCAGTACTTTGGAGAGGTCCCTAACAGCAGATTTTCCCATGGCAATGCGCCTTTTAACTGTGCCAAGAGTGTTGACTGTGGAAACAAGTAAACTAAAACTGTTAACTATCTCAATCTCTTCACCATCCATCCTGATGCTGCCAATTGGCCCAGTGGTGAGAATCTTTGTTTTCTTGATGTTGAGCTTCAAACCATGTTGAAGACTGCAGTCCTTGACCTTCTCCAGTCACCCAGTTAGCCGGCCCCAAATGTTCACTCTCTCCTTCACGCTCACCTCGGCTAGCCATGGCTGTTGCCATCCAAGGGATTAACTGCCCAGCTCAGTCCTCTTGGGAACTCTTTCCCCAGTTGCCATCTACACCACTTCTATAGGTGGTCTTATCTTAGGGACCCACTTTCTGGACCACTGCTGACTGGCACCTGACTAAAATTGATTTCCTTCCCTGGTTTTTATTTTTTTTTAAAAAAACCTTTAACTTAACTCTACCCCAAAGTCACTGTCATTGAGTTGGAACTAACTTGTGGCTAACACTCCCTGGATTTCTGAGGCTGGAAACCCCACAAGAAGAGATTGTCCATCTTTCTCCCACAGAAACTATGTGGATTCAAGCAATCGGAGGGCCTTCAGGTGAGCAGCGCCCCTTCCTACAGACTGTGCTACCAGAGTTTCCTTCATTGATGGTGATGGTCTCCGTCTCTCTGCTGTCAAATTGGTTCTGACTCATAGCTGACCCTTTATTGAGTTTCTGAGGTTGTGAATTACATGGGAGGAGATTACTTCTATTTCTCCTGCAAATCAGCTGGTGGTTTCCAACCACCAGACAAACTGGCCTTTGGGTTAGCAGTCTAATTCTCTCTGGACTATGCCACCAAAGCTTCCTTCACTGGCGGTAACCAATACTGCTGTGGAGCCGGAATCTGCTCATAGCTGCCCTTCACTGGGTTTCTGAAGCTGTAAATCACATGGACAATCCTGCCCATCTTTCTCCCATGGAACAACCACGGGTAGAGTCCACCCAGCAGAGAGCACATCCTTTGGGTGAGCCGTTCTACTCCCTGCGGACGACGGCACCAGAGCTGCCCTCATTGATGGCAGGGTTTGTTGTAAAAATACAAAACTAAGGATCTATTTGGAGCTATGTGTAAAAAGAGTACATGAATGTGGCAAAAGCTTGGCTCCAGTGAGTGCAAATGGAAGTGATGCAGAGACAGGGGTGGGGACAGAGGGTGGAGAGACCGTGGGGGTGTGAGCTTCTGTTCCAGTTGCATCTGAGGGCTCGTCCTTGCCCCTCCTGCTGTTTGGTTGTTGCCTGTTGCCTTGGATTCAGGGGGCAATACAGTTCCTTTCAAGCCCAAGCTTGTTTGAATCAGGGTTCTCTCTTGTGCAACCCAGATAACCCACTGCCTATTTCCTTTATCTTTGAAGTTACTCAGAGGCATCTAAGCAGTTTCATTTTTAACAGCCTCCCACCTGCCTTCAATTTAATTTCCTGTAGGAAATTCTGGCCATGAAATCTGTACTACTATAGTTTAGGACAGCTTTTTACAAAGTCTATTTTGTGAGCTCCTCCAGGAAAAAAAAGGCTTCCATGGTCAAAGACATTTAGGAAATAAATGCAGCATGCAGTGTTCCTATCTTGGAGATTCATGAGGGAGTGTATTAAAGAATTTCTGTGAAGAAGAAATATGTATAATTTTATTGAACCGGAATTTCCCATAATTTTTTAAAATCTCAGGTTCTTTATATTCTTGAAATCTCAGTAATCTCAGCAAGGAAAAAAAAATTCCTTACAATTCCAACAGGCAACATTATAATAAGTAGAGAAAAGATGGAGGTTGCCAATGATTTCATTTTTCTTGGATCAATAATCAACATCCATAGAGGCTTCAGTTAAGAACATCCCAACATCGGAAAAATCTGCTGTTCAAGATGCTTTCAATGTGCTAATGAGTAAAGCTGTCTTACCCAAGCCTTGCTATTTTGAATTGTTTCATAGCTTGTAAAAGTTGAACAATGAATAAGGAAATACAAAGAAGAATTGAGTCACTTGGATTGTGGTGTTGGTGAAGATTACCTAATACAGACTTCCAAAAGAATAAAAGCATCTGTCTTAGAAGTGTAGCCAGGGTACTCCATGAAGGCAAGAATGTTGAGACTTTGCCTCACATACTTTTGGGTAGTTATTCAGAGAGGCCAGGCAGGCCCTGGGAAAGGACATCACACTTGGAAGGTCAGTGAAGGAGGAGACCCTCAAAGATGATGATTAACACAGTGACTGCAATGATAGGGGAAATTGTGAGGATGGTGTCGGACTCCACAAAGTTGTAATCTAGCGTAATGGGGAGTTGTAAAGTAATCTAGTGTAAAGGTCAAGGTGAGTTGGAGTAGACTTAATGCCATCTCATGGAAACAACAACAGGTAATATTTCAAACACCTGGAGCTCACTTTGCAGCACATTTTCTGGCACATTACCTTGTTATCAAGTGTCACCCAGCAGATTGTGTGCCTGACAGAGATGGTTCCCCAAGGGGTCATCCTGGTTTGGATCTGTCAGCCTGGAGGAAATGACACATTTGATCATATTCATAGAGAGAGCCTCTACTGTAGCAGTGCTTCGGAAGTGGGGTTGTTCTCCTCTAGGTGGGGGACCCCAAACACGACCGGAACAGCACATCAACAGAGAACTGCCAGAAGTGCAGTCTGGGTTTAGAAGGGGTTGTGGTACTAGGGACATTGTAGCTAATGTTAGATGGATCTTAGCTGAAAGCAGGGAATACCAGAGGACTATCTATCTGTGTTTCATTGATTATGCAAAGGCGTTTGATTGTGTAGATCATAACACACTGTGGCTGACTCTGAGAAGAATGGGAATCCCAGAACACTTGATCATGCTAATGTGAAACCTATACTTGGACCAAGAGGCAGTTGTCAGAACAGAGCAAGGAAACGCTGCATGGTCACAATTGGGAAGGGTCTATGCCAGGGATGTGTCCTGTCTCCATACCTTTTCAACCTGTATGCAGAGCAGATTATCCTGGAGGCTGGGTTCTATGAGGAGAAGTGTGGCATCAAGATTGGTGGAAGATCTATCAACAATCTGCGTTATGCAGATGACACAACCCTGCTTGCTGAAACTGAGGACCTGAAGCACTTGCTGCAGAGGGTCAAGGACTGCAGCCTTCAATATGGATTGAGGCTCAAAATTAAGAAGACAAAAATTCTCACCACTGGACCAATTGGCAGCATCAGGATGGATGAAGAGATTCAGATTGTTCACAACTTTAGTTTGCTTGACTCCACAGTCAACACTTTTTTGCACCAGCAGCCAGGAAATGAAAAGACGTATTGCGATGGGAGAGTCTGCTGTTAGAGACCTCTCCAAAGTACTGAAAAGCAACAATGGCAGTATGGAGACTAAGGTGCACCTGATACAGGCCATGGTCTTTGCAATCACTTGCTATGTATCAGAAAGCTGGACAATGACTAGGGAGGATAGAAGGAGAATTGATGACCTTGAACTGTGGTGTTGGAGAAGAGTATTGAATATACCATGGACTGCTAAGAGAATGAAAAGGTTCATTCTGGAGAGGGTTAAACCAGGAGGTAAGGATTGCTCCTTGGAGGCAAAGATTCTGAAGCTTCATCCTCGTCCGACATACTTTGGGCATGTTGCAAGGAGGGACCAGTCCTTGGAGAGGAACGAGAGAGGAAGACTCTCGATGAGATGGATTGATTCAGTGACTTGGGTAATGGGGGTGGGAAACAGAAAGATTGGCACAGGATAGAGCAGAGTTTGGGGCTGTTGTACCTAGTATCACTATGAGTTGCAGATGACTCCAAGGAACATAACAACAACAACAAGTGGGGGACCTGGTTTCAAATCCCAGCCAGGGCTCCTTAGCTACAGTTACATCTTGCCTGCCAGTGGAGTTCTGTTTAGTGGAGCTGCTAGACTAGAAGACAGACTGGGATCTATTTTAAAAAAATTTCAGTAATGAGAAGTTTGTGGTTCAAAACGTTCTGATTCTTAACTGATACGTGGAAGAACGTAGCATCTTTGTTCCATTGTTCATGGGTTGACCAAGAGCCAGCATCCAACTTGATGACAGCTAACAAGAACAGCCTTCTGCTCTAAGCATGAGCCCATGGGACTTTGTCCACCCAGAGGTGGCCTTCTTATATACATACTGACATCTTATGTCCTTAGAGTGGTCCTACAAGTCACTCCACCTCTGGTCCATCCTATTAGTCAAAACTACGCCTACAGGAAGGATTCCTTCACTGCTTCTGAACATTTCCAAGAGAAGGATTCCTTTACTACTTCTGAAAATTTCCAAGAGATGAATCTATCATGAGGAAAGTTAAGGCTTTATCATAGCATTGACTTGGAGTAGAAGGGGACTCCCAGAAGTCAAGGGACTTTAGAATCTTTGTCACAAGCATGAGCGATTGGGAATAACTTCTGGAATGGTTTGTTCTCCTCCCACCCACAATAATAATGGGTCACTGTTATTATCCTTCCACTGCCTCCACTATTCAGAAAAACTTGTGCTAGCTTTCTTCAGCCTCCTCTAAAGTCCACATGCTTTATTTGTTTCGTTCATTTCTCTTTTATCGATGAAGAAATAGCCTAATTCATTTGCCCTCAATAACTCCCAAGAACTACTAAAGGAAGAACTGGGTTTTGATCCATCCAGTCCCTCTTTCTCCATCCCACAGCAGTACCCCTGTCATCCAACTGTGTCCACTCCTCAACAGTCCCATTTGGATTCCTTTCCTTTTTCTCATCACCGAGATCTCTTACAGAGAGCCCTGGCCTCCTTTCTCAGGGGACTGAGAAATGAGAATGCCAAGGAAGCAAGATTAAAAAGGAAATCATCCTCACTTTCTTATTCTCATGAGTCACATTTCAAATGCTCAGTAGCCACAGGTGGCCAGTGGCTAACTTGCTGGACAGCATAGCTATAGACCATTTCTGTCTTTGCAGAGAGTTGGACAGCAGAGGAAACAAGCAATTTCTTATGTGTCTCCTGCTCTCACCATTGCCTCACGTAGCCGCCTTCAACAACCACTCAACCTTCAGGGAACCCTTTAATGTGGAAAGTGCCGGTCTATTACTGTGGAATAGTTCAAGTTCCTAGCGGGAATGAGACTGGAGCTCTCTTGTGGGTTCTCTGTACAAGTCCTGCCTCCTAATGAGATAATCAGCTCCTGAAAACCAAGGGTTTCATCGTGGACATGCTTCATCTCTCGGAATTACCTGCACTGTGTCAGGATCATGGTCTTTAATCACGTGCTTACTGATAGGTACCTGAATCGGCACAGCTCATAGTTTAGCTCGTTGTGGGTTGAGAAGTTTGGGCCAGGTCCTGACTCTGCCATGAGCTCATTATGTGACTTCAAGCATGTTGTTGTTGTTGTGTGATGTCAAGTCAGAACCAGCCAATAGCTGACCCTCCAACAAGTTTTCAGAGGCAGTTAACTGTACAGGAGGAGATGGGCTATACTTCTCCCATAGAGCAGATGTGGATTTGAACTGTGTGCCTTCGGGATTGCAGCACAGCTTCTTGCCACTGGGCCACCAGACCTTTAAACATATCATTCTCTCATTTCTCCCTCTGTAGGGGAATGAGGGGATTGGTCTAGATGATCTCAGATTTTAAAATACTACTCTGTCTTGAAAAAAAAAAATAACATACTACTCTGTCTTGTCGGAAGCAGGAGTGGCATCCACTTCCTAAACAACACGCCTCTGGAAACTATGAACTTTGATAAATGTCGATAGTTGTAGAGGGGCTTCAGGCCTTTTGTTCTTAGGGTCGCTATGAGTTGCGTTCGACTTGAAGGCAATCAACAACAACAACAACTCCTCTGTCTTGGCTTTGGGAGTCAGAATGCAGATTTCCTGGATTAGACCCTGAGGTCGGAACCCATTCTATCATGTGACCTAGGCCAATCTCACTGTGTGGTGTGATATTTTGTGATGGATGATTCTGGCCTTGCAAGTATGTGAGTGTGTGTATGTATGTGCATATTTTCTAAATGCATTTTCACTTCTGAATCAAAGTAACAAGCTAGAAATGTCAATATTACTATTAAGGGCTTGTGTTTCCCATAAAGATATGTGCCTAACCTCACTTACTTGGAAAGATGTTTGTTGTTAGTTAGCATGAAGAGGATTGTGTGAATGGTTAATGTATGTAGTTGATAAACAGAAGGTTGGAGTTTCAAGTCCATCCACAGGTGCCACGGAAGAAAGGCCTGGCTATTCTCAAAAGTCAGTCACTGAAAATCTTATGGAGCACAGTTCTATTCTGATACACACGGGAGTGAACTTGACCTACACCACTTGCTTTGGTTTTAAGGTAGTATGATGTGACGATGGAGGCAAGGATGAGAAAGCTTTGTCTAACATACTTCGAGCATGTCATTAGGAGAGGCTATTCTTTGGTGAGGAACATCATGCTTGGAAAGGTAGAGTGTGAGTAAAAGAGAGGAAGACCGTCCACCAGATGGATTGACATAGTGTTTGCTTTGATGGGCTCAAGTATGTCAGAGATGATGAGGACGGCACAGGGAAGGGTTCAGATATGCTATTCATAGGGTCTCATGAGCCATGTTCAACCCCATAGCACATAACAACAACAAAAACATATGACTTACATCCTTAGATAGAGAGAAGAAAGGACACAGAGACCCAGAGAGAGAAGAGATCCTGTGAAGTCAGGGACAGAGGTCAGAGATGCTCAAATGAGCCAAAGAATGCTGGAGACTAGGAAGAAGCTAGAAGAATCTCACCTAGAATTTTCGGAAGATCCTGGCTCTGGTGACCCCCTGAATTTGGACTTCTGGCCTCCACAACTATAACACAATAGATTTTCTGTTGTCTCAGGTGGCTTTGTTGTGGTAATTTTTTGCAAGAAACAAACACAATTACCATAGAAAACATAATTAACTTCTATTCAGGCCTTGGGTGCTGTGTCTCCAGCGTTTATTTCCTTTCTTGTTCCACAGGTGATTCAATAAGCAAGTATGTTCTGGTGTCTGCAAAGAAAGGCCTCTCTTGGACCATAGCTGACATCCAAGCAGATATATGCACACCCATGTTTATTGCAGCTTTGTTCACAATAGCAAGGAGTTGGAAACAACCTAAGTGCCCATCAACAAACGAATGGCTAGAGAAGCTGTGGTATATTCGCACAATGGAATACTATGCTGCATTAAAAAACAAGGAACTCATGCAATATTATTCAAAATGGTTGACTCTGGAGAACATTATGCTGAGTGAAATATCCCAGTCACAAAAGGACAAATATTACATGATGCCACTGTTGTAGAATGGGACTGTCCTTGGGATTGGGGAGAGACTGAGTAAGATGGGTTCAATAATGTATAGTGCACTGAAACAGAGGAGGGAGAAAACTGTTTAAAAGAGATATATAACTAGGTATTTCTGTCATCACAGGAGACTAGAGCGAGGGCTACATGGTGGAGGGGACCTGGGGGAGGGTTTGTAAAACAATGAAAGAATCTTTTCTTTTACTTTTCCATAATTTTTGGACTCATGTACTTATAACTTGTTAGTCAAAATTGTGTCTTCTAGGTTGCAACACCCCCATGATTCATCTTCAAGGATATGAACATGTACGGCCAAGCACAATCAATAAGAGTGCATCTAAATTCCAAAATCAATCTCCATAATAGTCTATGTGTTTCCTACTGCCAAAGGGGCCCTTTAGAGTAGTGAGAGAAGATCTTCACCCTGAAACCCACAGCGTCCCTTTTCAGCAGGCAGTAGCTAAGAGAATACGCCATCCCCTTTCCCTTATGACTCAGGGTGAAGTCTCTCTCAGGGAGGAGTGATAGGGAATGGCAAAGGACACACTGACAAAGAAGATTAATCAGAACTGGCTTTGACAAGCACTATGGCATTTGGACAAGAACAAACTGGGAGGAGGGTAGAGAGAATAGTGCAACAATGAATGAATGGAAACCCAAAATCTCTGTAAATGTTTATGAAAATTAATAAAATATAGAAAAAAAAGGCCTCTCTTGGACTTGGGGGGAGGGATTGTATAACAATGAAAGAATTTTTCTTTTAGTTTTCAAAGAGAAGAACGAACTGGAGGGGAGGGGTGGACAGGGAGAAAAGTGCAACAGTGAATGAATGGAAATAAAAAGCTCTGTAAATTTTCATTAAAATTAATAATAATAATAATAATAATAATAATAAAGGCCTCTCTTGGGACCAAGGCCCTGTTTCTGGGGTTGCCTACAGGTCACAGAGCATGTAGACTGGTCACAAGAATGTCTTTTCAGCAAGTGATTCCAGAGCTGCACTTTGGAATTATAAACCTTCTCTGCTAAGTGATGTTCGGAGTTATGTGGAAGGTGCGTCTAATGTAGGAGTGTTGATGTGATGATAAAAAAGCATCTCTGCAATAAGCAGCTGAAGAGGTCCCGAGTGTCCTGAAGTCTAAGGTGAACTCCCAGAAGGCATTACTGTAATCTCACAGGCAGTGACCATTTTATTTTTCAGTTTAAACAGGAATATTAATCACTTTCAGTGTTGGATTACTCAATAACATGGATTGAAATATGAAGTAACATGGGTTTTCTTATGTTTACTTACTAACCTGCAGTGAACAATTTTCTTACTATAGCAAAGACATTGTTTCTTGGTATGACTGTAGAAAAGAATCTTTTCAAAACAGGGGTGGTGTACCCAGTGGGGAAAAACATGAAACGGTTCCCTACAGATTAGCAAATTAGCACAAGTAAGACCATGTTTTACCTTGCTTATTGGATAATATAGCCTCCTGAACATAATGTGAGGCCAACGGCCTTGATCACCTCTCCCATCAGGGTCCTCAAGTGAGAAACACTTGGAGGACAGGAGGAGTGTTGGATCAGGAAAGAGCTTGGTGTGCAGCCTCTCCTTCCTGAGAGGGAAGGCGTGGTGAGGGTAGGATATCAGGAATGGAGATATGGGTTCTAGGACTCATGGTGGGAGAGTTGCCCCCTGTGCCCAAAAGGAGCCAAGGCTCCTTACCCTCCTCCTCCTCCTCTTCAGCCCCATCTTGAGTGCTCAGGGCCTTCCTCTCTAGACTCTCTCATCTCTACTCCTCCTCTTCTGACCTTCCTCAGGTTCAACACTGGAACTTCCCTCCCTCCTCTCTTACGCCCAGAGCACAGCATTGATCTTTATTCCAGCTTCTCCTGTTGTCATGGTTTCTACTCTTGGGCACAACTTGACCTTGTCCACCCAGTGGAATTCTACAGGACCCCGTTCACCAGGCTTTTCCCACTTCCAGCCCTGCCATCCAGGTGAGGCAGCTGGTCTTGGGAGAAGCTTGTCTCAATGGAGTGCCATTTTCCATCTCTTGTTCTAGGCTTTGAGCAAGGACTTGGTCTTTTCATCTCTGTATCTTCACTTGGGTGTAAAATCTGAGCATTCGCGTGTTTAATGAATAGTTTGCAGAATACATAAACAGACAAATGCATGAAATAAGCTTCAGAGCCTGCACACATGGGTTCCCTCAGGGGCTCACATAAGCATGGCGGCGGCACCTGAGTCCATAGCCTTTGGCTTCCCAACTCTTCACAATCCTACTTTCCCCCAATGGGTAGAAATTTCCTTTTTTTTTCTCTGAACACTCCAGGGCACCACAGCCCATGCCAGGGCATCTTAGCCACTTACCTATGTGTCACCGATCTCTTGATAGGAAAGCAGTCCTTCCTAAGTGGACAAGGACAGCCAGCACCTTCTGAGCCAAAACAGCCTTTCGGATTTGTTCCAGCACCTACTCCCACCTCCTGCCCTCCCACCCCCGTACCCAGCTCACCTGTCTCTCCCCAGATGGGCAGGTACTCATCTTGCTGAATGTCCAGCATGATCTCCAGCCCGTTGCCTGTTCCCCCCTTGACTGTGGTAAGCAGAGGTTTGCCATCCTCGCCTGAGTTAAACATGTAACACTTGCCATATTTTGTAAACACCTGAAGGAGAGAAAAGAGAGAAAAACATGAGTGACTTCAGACGGGGCTACAAAGATTGCTGACTCCCCACATGTCACAGTTTACCCTCCAGGAGACTGGTGTGTGTGTGTGTGCGCGTGTGTGTGTGTGTGATTTCTTTTGATGATGACTTATGCCAACCAAACAAAAGTCTGCCATCAGAGAAAAGACAGGGACACTCTTTGAAGCCTGATGCAAGGGAACCAGCCTTTTCTTTGTACTCTCCATCCCTGGATAGTCTTGCCCATTTCCAAGCTTTAAGTATCAGCTTTAAACTCTCACCTTCCAATCCAATCTGAGCTTCAGATTCATTATCCCACTGCCTTATCAACATACCCTCAAGATGTCCCCAGACCCCTAACATTAACCACATCCCAAAGGGAACAACCTTCCTTAGCTTCTCTGTCCCATCCCACAAGTCTCTCACTCTTAGCTTAGAAAGAGCACTGTCGCTTACCATAAGGCTCAAGCCAGAGGCTCACAACTGCTCTGGGCTCTCATTATTTAACCAGCAAGGCCTGGCAATATTGCCTATGCCTCTGTCTTGCATGTGGCCTTTTCTTTACACTATCGCCATAATTTAGGACCCTATAATTTCTTGCTTGGGTCACCTGCAGTTTGCTTGCTGGACTCCCTGATTCCAGGCAACCTTTCTCAGCCCATGCCGTCAGGCTAAATGCAGTTCACTTTTTGCAAAATGCAAACTTGAGCTTGCCAATCCTGTACTTAAACCCACAGGGCTCCCATTCCTTCCAGACGCAGCTTCTGTGGTGCCCACGGCTACCTCCTTCTGCCTTTGCTCACACTCCTTCCCTGAGTCCACAAAAATTCACCTGAGGATTAGCACCAAGCATTCAGAGACGATGTCTACTTGTTTACTGAGATATCTAACCCTAGCTCAGTGCCAGGCACAGGGGAGTGCTCCAGAAATATTTGTTAAATGAATGATGACAGAATGAGAGATTCGGATGCAACTTGCCAGTACTCAGATAAGCATTACTGGTTCATACAAGACATGTTTTTGTTCTTCTTTCTGCCAATACAACCTCGAGCTGTTCTCCAAGACTAGATTGATTTATTGCCTCTTCCAGGAAGTCCTCCCCGAGTCCCACATGTAAATGGGCTAGTATTCTGCTCCTGTGCTCTTTGGTACAGCATCTATCACATGACACTGAACAGTTGGTCCTGTATCTCTCTGGAACTCGACTCTGCCATTCGTTTCTGCATCCCAGCATGTAGAACATAATCTTTCACATAATAGGAGCCCCGTACACTTTTGTTAGATCAAAGCTCCACAGGAAGATGCTGTGTGATGCTGTGGGAAGACCCTGGGGCAAGGGATGCAGAGATCTTTGTCTGAGTTTTGATGTTGACACTGATCAGTGTGGCCTTTGGATGAAGCAAATAAGCTCTTGTAGCCTCATTTTCTCCATCTGTAAGATGGGGGGGGGCATGTTCTAGCTAGCTCAAGTGTGTGGGGAGGAGCAAATGAGATAATGCAAATGAAAGTGCTTTGAGAACTAGCAAAGCTTTGAACAAATGCTATGCGTTGTTATGATTATGTAATTGCTTTGGAACCTCAAGCTGAAGCCAAATGAGACCTGGTAAAATTGGTTGGAAGAGATCCAGGCTAACTGCATTGGATTCCTGCAGCTACCGAGGCTCTATCACTGTCCTCGGCATCCCTATTCCAGCTGGGCTCCACTGTGGGGTCCCACTCTGCAGCATGGAAGCCTCAGTTCGGGGGCATAGAAATAGGAGAAGTGACGGGCTTTCTTGAACAGAACGCAATGGACTCATCATTGTGACTGATGCTTAATTAAGGGACTCATTTAACCCTTACAAATGTGAATGGAATGTTGTTGCTCCATTGCTTTGATGAAAAAATAGCAAGGCCTAGAAGTAGGTGAACTGACATGCCCAGGGTTCACAAAATGCATCAGGAGCTCTGGTGGCACACTAGTTAAATGCTTGGCTCCTAATGGGAAGTTCAACAGTTCAAGTCCACACTGGAGAAAAAAGTGACAGTCTGTATCCATGAGATTACAGCCTTGGCAGTCCCACCCACGGGAGCAGTTCCACAGTATCTGTCCTCTAGGGTCACAATGCATTGAGAGTGTCTCAGTGGCAACAAGTGAGACCTCTCTGGCTCAGCTTCACATCAGGGGAGGACAGCCAGAATGAATGCAAAGTTGAAAGCAAACATGATTTTTCAAGGAACTGAGCTCTGTCATCATGACTGCGTGTAGCGACAGAACTTGGCTTAAAAACGTGTCCCCTGGTGAGAGCATCTCAGGGGCCCACTGTAATGAAGAGATAAGAGTATTATCGAGTTTGCTTATCTTTTGCAAGGGTTGAATACATCAGAGGTGACTCTTAATGCACCAGCAGAGTTTCTCCTTGGTGTTTTTTTAATTTTTTTTAGGTTTTTAAAAATTTTTATCTTATATGGGTCTCCTTACAAAGTTCGTATACATTGTGTTCCAAAATATATTTACATTGTGTTTGATTGTTGTTGTTGTTACGTGCCGTCAAGTTGCCTGCAACTCATGGCGACCCTGTGTGCAACAGCTCTGAACCCTGCTCTGTGCAACAGCTCTGAACTCTGCTCTATCATGAGCCAACCTTCTTGTCTCCGACACATCTACCTCCATGACCCCAGCCATTGTGTCAGTCCATCTCATTGAGAGTCTTCCTCTCCTATGCTGTCTCTCAAGCCTCCCAAGCATAATGTCCCTCTTCAAGGACTAGTCTTTCCTCACAACATGCCCAAATTATGTGAGACGGAGCTTTAGAATCCTTGCCTCCAAAGAGCAGGCTGGTTTCACACTCTCCAGGTTGAAACTATTTGTTCTCTTAGCAGTCTCACTCATTGTTTTATAAAATTAAACACCATTTAACTATGCCCACCATTACCCTGTCTTTCCAGGTCCCTGCCTGAACTTTCCCATTTCCTTAGCCCTTTGCACCCTCCACCCACCATATAGTGCGACCCTATGATTTCCTCCTGCCCATCCTCACCCCCTGCTCCCACCCTCCCTCATTTGGATTCTCATACACATTTTACTAGTTATCTTTTTATTTTTACAGTAATGGTCAGGCCTTTTGTTCACAGGGTCACTATGAGTTGTCTACGACTTGATGGTACCTAATAGCAATAACAACGATGACAGAGAGAGAGCTATGTTGGCCTAGTGGACGGAAATTTATGTTACCAAGCCCAAGGTGGGTGATTCTAATCTGTGGCCCTCAGGCTGGTCCCAACTGTTTTTCTGTCAAACCTTCTTCTAGGTGGTATATAGCACTGGTCTGTGCATTGCTGTACAGAGGTAACTCGTGGTTGCTGTGATGCTAAATACTGTGACACTGATGTGCCAAATGTAATAATGTGACACTGATGTGCCAAATGTAATAATGCTCACCCGTGGTGGACAGTGTTTGCTGGAGCTTCCCGATTAAAATAAGCCTGGAAGCAGGAGTGGCATCCACTTCCAAAATGGCTTGCCTCAGGAAACTCTATGAACAGTGCTCAGATCTTTCATTCACAGGATTGCTATGAGTCATCTACCACTCGACAGCACCTAACAACAACAACAACAACAACAACAACGGTCTTATGCGGTATTTGTCCTTATGAGCCTGAGTTTGTTCACTTAGCATAAGAGAACTTTTCTTTGTGGTAGTTATTATTTTGACTTTACATAGTTGACTACGACTCGTAATGACCCTATGAACAAAAGATGAGAACCTTGTCCCATCCTGCGCCATCTTTACTATGCCTGAGCCCACTGGTAAAGTCCCCTTGTCAATCCGTCTTGTTGAGAGTCTGCTCCTCTTTCTCTGACCCTCTGCCTCTCCCAGCATGATGTCTTTTTCCAAGGACTGACCCGTCCTGACCACATGTCCAGAGTAGTGAGATGAAGTTTTACCATCCTTGTCACTAAGTAGCACAGGGGCTACACTTTCTCCAAGGTGTCTTTCTTTGTTCTTTTGGCAGGCCGTAGGATATTCAGCACCTTTTCCAACACCACAACTCAAAGGCATATATTCTTCTTCATCCTTATTCATTGTCCAACTTTCAGATGCATAGGAAGTAACAGAAAAGACCAGGACTTAAATCAGATGCACTTTAGTCCTGGAACTGACATGTTTGCTCCTTAACACTTTGAAGAGGTCCTTCTGATTGCTGTTACCATGAGTGTTGATTATGGATCCAAGTAAAATGAAATCACTGACAACCTGAATCTTTTTTCCATCTGTCATGATGTTGCCTAGCCCCAGTGGTAACAATTTTTGTTTCTTGATGTTAAGATTCAATCCATATTGAAGGCTGTAGTCTTTGATCTTCTGCAGCAAGTATTTCAAGTCCTATTCCATTTCAGCAAGCAATGTTGTGTCATCTGCAATCAAGGTTGTTCATGGGTCTTCCTCCAATCTTGATATCAAATCCTTATTCATATAAGCCAGCTTCTTAAATTATTTGCTCAGCAAATGTATTGAATAGATGTGGAGAAAATGTATTTTAAACCATGCAGTGTTCCCTTGTTCTGTTTGTACAACAGCTTTCTGGTCTAGGTGTAGGTTTCCCATGAGTATAATTTACTATTCAGGGATACCCATCCTTCTCAACGCTTGCCATCATTTGTCGGTTTAGTGCTGGGTAAATCCCAGTCCACCCTTCTCTCTAACACTCTCTTTCCACTTGGTACTTGGATGTCAGAATACTGGGCTCTGGTTAGAATGTGGTCTCTGCTCCCAGAATCAGTCAGGGTTACAGTCTTGCCACACATAACACTGTATGGGCATTGCTAATGGTATTGATTTGCTCCGAGTTTCTGAGCATGAAGCCAAGTTGTGCTGGGGTCTTAAAGATTACCTTGTCCCCCTCCTTGGGCAGAGGGAAATGAAGACTTGGGAGGACAAAGGTGATATACTCAAGGCTACCCAGGAAGAAGTGCTGAGCCGGGACACTGACTCCTCGCTTGCCTGTTGTCTTCCCTCTGTAGCACCTTCCTCAGTTTCCCCACTTAACAAGATGGGTGGAGGATCTAGGGGACTGCTTGCAATGTAACAGATGAACCGAGTGTCAATTCCGTGCCAGGCACTGAGGCAGCACTGAAGTCTCATGAATCAAAGTCAAGGAGGCAGCAGGGTAGGTCCTCATAGGGTGAGTAAGCGAGGAGCTTCCCTCCCTGCCCTTGACTGCAGCTTTCCCAGGCTCTGGTCATTCATTTTCTATGGAAACTTGGCTGGGCGACTGTTGGTTACTGCCGTGATGTCGACCCCTCACTCATGGTGACCCCAAGCACAACAGGACAAATCAGTGCCCAGTACCAGGCCGTCTGCACGTACAGCAAATCCTGCTGGTACTGCCAGTGTCAGCCTGTTCTTTCCTGCCTCTTTTCCTTGGGGTTGTTATTGGGGCAAGTTCACAAAGTTTTTGGCAAAAGACAGCTATCAGGCATGGTCAGGTGTATGCAGGGGCTCCAGGTTGCAAGATGGTAGGGAGCTGGAGGGTGACGGCAGCCATGCCTGAAGGCAAGCCCATGTCACAACTGAGGACAGCACCTTCTTAGTCAAGCCCACCAGGAGGGGTTCTGAAAGCTCTCTGCAGCATCCTGTCCTACTGAGAACAAAGTCCCACACCCTCCGAGAGGCTGCCTCCAGCCCCCGGTCCTCCTTCCCACTCTCTCCACACTACTGTGTTTCAAGCATACAGGCTCCTCTGTATGTAAGCTCTTGACCCACAGCAGGGCCGTTCAGCCTCTCCAGGTACCAAGTCCTCTGTCTACTGACTCTCTCATCTCTCACTTGGTCTACTCTTGGACCTCAATTCTCAGTGAAATTCCACTTCTTCAGAGAGGCACCTCCCCAACCCTGCATCCCCGCCTCCATCTAAACTAGGTCTCCTTGTTTTACAGTTTCAGGACCCTATTCTGTATACAGTGCATGACAAAGTGTATAACGATAGAGTCACTGATGTGGTTATTTGTTGCATATGATCTCAGCTGGACTGCAGGCTTTGTGAGGCCAGGGACTGAATGAATACGCTTCAGGTACTGAGGGTTCACATCCTCTCACCCATCTCTGGGAGGTGACTCTGTAGTTTCTGGGAGGTGACTATGCAATAGTTTCCAAGCCTTAGGTGTGGGGCAGATTTGAGGGGACTTCCTGAAAACATACTTCAAATCTGTCCCACACCTAAGGCTTGGAAATTATAGACACCATGCTTGAAGAAGGAGAGGGTCACTGAAAGACAGGAAGACCCTCTGCAAGATGGATTGATTGCAACACCAAAGCACAACAGAGACTGTGAGGGTGGCTCTGAACGAGGCCGAGTTTCATTGTATCCTACGTAGGGTTGCTATGAGTGGGCCTTGATTTGATTTGGGCACCTAACAACAAGACCACCTGTAGGATGGGGCATGCTGACTGGTCTTGAGGAATCCCAGCCTGCTGGGCCTAGTTCTGGGGAGCCTCCTCGGCTTCTCACCAGAGCTTCTTTGATACCTTGCCCAGTTCCTCTTGCCTCCCTCTCTGCAGCATGGCTTTCTCAGCTACCTGTGTAATTGTATCCAAGCTTTCTTTATCGGCTTCTCCATGATGGCATTAGAGGAAATAATCCTATCAGGACTCACAGGACTGGGGACACTTTCCCTTTGCCGGGGCAGGAGGAAAGACTCCGAGAAAGGCAGGCACATGTGGCCTCCCCGCCCAGCCTCTGGCTTACTCTCCTCTCTCCTCAGCATCAAAGGACTGAGAGCTGTTTACACATGGCACAATTTGACCACAAACTTGGGACAAGATGCAGCTTTGCTTCCCATTTCTGGGTACAATGATGTGGCAGTGTAACACAAGCTTCAAATTCATGCCTTATTGCCCCCAGACAGTAAACAGAATTTCTTTAAGTCTAGAATCTCAAGGCAAACCTGCAGATGTTTCAGACCTGCCATTCTCCTGGGGCATTTCTTTATTTCTCCTGGGGCATTTCTTTATTTCTCCCGGACATTTCTCTATTTCTCCCGGACACTTCTCTATTTCTCCCGGGCACTTCTCTGCTTCCCCAAAAGTGCTGACAGTTCCTCTGTGGATGAGAGGGCAGTGTTTACGGGGAGTTCAGAGAACTGTACTGATTTGGATTGGCTCATAAGAATGAAAAGGACACATTTCAAACCAGATCTCCGGGCATGAGGGTGGCACCTGAGATAAAAATGGGACCTAGGACCATCAAAAGGAGCCCTTATGGCACACTGGTCAAGTGCCCAGCTGCTAAAGTGCCCAACTGCTAACTGAAAGGTTGGCGGTTTGAACCCACTTGGTGGTTTTGTCTTTAAATGGAGATGAAGGCACACTGGATGTGAACCATGGTCTTTTCAATCATTTCATATGCATATTAAAGTTGGACAATTACTAAGGATGACACGAAAAGAATTGATGCCTCTAAATTGGGGTGTTGGCAACAGGTATTGAATATCCCAAGGACTCCAAACAACAAGAAACAGCTCTGTCTTGGCGGAAGTACAGTCAGGGTCCTTCTTAGAGACCAGGCCAGTGGAACCCTGTCTCACATACCCCTTGGGCATGTTCTCTGTTGAGGCAAGTCCTTGGGAAAGGTGGAGGGTCAATGACCCTCAACAAGATGGATTCACACAGAGATTACAGCAATGAGCTGGAGTGTGGAAGAAATAGTGACAACGGGGCAGGACAGGGCAAGGTCATTCATAGTGTCACTGTGAGTCATAGCTGACTTCATGGCACCGAACAACAAGAAGTGGCTGTGTGTGAAAAAGACCTGGTGATCCGCTTCTCTGCAAACTGGGGCTCTGGTGGCATAACACTTAGTGGGTTTCATTGCTAACCAAACCCTATGGGACAAGTCTATTCTCTCACACACGGGATTTGCTAGAAATCGGAATCCACTGGCTGGTACTCAACAACATGGCATCGTTTCCTTTTCTAGCACATGCAAAGGACCATTGTGGTTTAGAAAAAAATGTGATTCATTTAACTTGGGCTTCTCAAGGATCCTATGATATTGAAGGGTGGGAAAATAACAATTTCTAAGATTCTCTTCTGTTCCGGCGTTGTTTGGAATTGGCTGCTAGCCTAAAGGTTAGGGGTTCAACCTCATCCAGCAAGTCTGCAGAAGAAAGGTTCAATGACCTGCGTCCATGAAAATTACAGAAGGGGGAAAAAAGCCCCTAACTAAACCCCAAACACCACCACCACCACCACTACCACCCAAACCCATTGGAGCAACACACAGGATTGCCATGAGATAGGCTGACTTGACAGCAGTTCCTAACAGCGACATAGAGTCCCTGAAGGATGCAAGCTGTTAAAGTGTTTCCTGCTAACTCAAAAGTGGGCAGTTAAAATTCACCTCGAGATGCCTTGGAAGAAAGCCGGGCAATATGCTCCCCAAAAGTCAGCCACCGAGAACCCTCTGGAGCATAGCTGTACTCTGACACAGACATGGGGTCACCGTGAGTTGCCATCCACTCTGACACACACATGGGGTCACCGTGAGTTGCCATCCCCTCTGACACAGACATGGGGGTCACCGTGAGTTGCCATCCCCTCTGACACAGACATGGGGTCACCGTGAGTTACCATCCCCTCTGACACAGACATGGGGTCACCGTCAGTTGTCATCCACTCTGACACACACATGGGGTCACTGTGAGTTACCATCCATTCAGCGAATAGTTTGGTTTTGATCTCTCACTTCTTATTTTGGTCCCAACCATCTTGAAGGAGAGGAGTTTTCTTATAATCTCCCCCTTTTACAGTCAAGGAAACTGAGTCTCCTCAGAGGTATAATCACTTTGAAAAATCTGCATTTGAATTTGAATAACTGAATTGGACCTGGGTATTGTTGTTACTGTTGTATGCAGTAGAGTCAGAAACAGCCTCCAGCAGGTTTTCAGAGGCAGTTAATTGCATGGGAGGAGACTGTCTAGCTTTCTCTCACTAACCACTTGCCACCACTGGGTTGGTAAGCATGCATTTTTAATTGGTTATTAGACATCACTGATCAGAAAATGGTACTCTTCTAGATCAAAGAAGTATGGACATGGGGGATGAGGAGACGGTCTCCTTGACCTTTCAGTAGCTAATATCATGGAGTCACAGCCTCAGGTTGGCTGCCCAACCTCGTGGAGCTTTCAGTCATTTTATATCTGCCATCATTAGTGTTTGTAGCATGAACTCCGTGAGGTTGGCATTATTGTTCTTATTCTACAAAGAAGGAAACTGAAGCCCAGAGAGGTTGAGCCAGCTCACCCAATTGCTAGGTGGAGAAACCATGTAGGCAATACATCTTTGCTTAATTCCAAACCCTGGGATCTTTGTCCCCTGCTCTTCTTAGCTACAGCTCACACTCATACCCTGTCGCAAGCTATGATGTTTCCACAGATTGGAGACACAAGTCCCCACTGACATAAGGCCTCTCCAGCCTGGTGCTGGGGAGAAGAAATAATGCAGCTCAGTGTCTGAGGAATCTCAAAGTGTACCTGACATTTTCATCCTTACATATCCCATTTTGCATATGGGGAGTCTGAGGCCCAGAGAGGTGCAGTGACTTGCCCCAGGTCACACAGCTAGTTTGGGATGGAGGTGAGATCTGGTCCTGGCTTGTAGACCTGGGCCTGAGCTCTTCTCTCTGCATGGACCAGGGTCTGAAAATAAAAACGAAGATTTCCTTCCAGAGGCCCCCTGCCCAGGAATGAGGACAAGCTCAGTGAGCACTGCCAGCCCAGGTGCCAGCATCCGGGCGCAGCAGGATCTGCTGAGGGCACCCTGCTTTGCAGAGTCTGAGAAATGCCAAGTGGAACCCTTGTTGAGAAAGGTTAAAAATGGCTGCTATCCATAAAGACACGGTTTTCTGATCCAATTAATAGTGCAAACAACATTGCTACACAATGTACTACTTAAGAAAATAAATTATGTATAAGCCCCCTTAAGGATTGTTGAAACACCCACTTACCAGCACACAACTGGTCCTGCAAGCTTCAAACCTTCTAACCCATTCATTAATTCTGACCTTTAGGGCTTCTCCTAGGCAGCGGGTTTCCTATCTCCTCTTGCTTATTACACTTGAAAGAAATGAAATTGCGCAGCTCAAAATGCCTCTAAAATGCAGCCTTTTCTTTTTTTCCCCTTGAATTGATTCTGCTTTCCCCTCAGTTATTGAAATTTCTCATTAGGTTGTTTTGAAAATAACCTGCATGCGAGAGCCAACCCATTCACTTGGGTTTGTTTTGTTTTTCTCTTTCAAACCTCTCAAACAATTTCACACAATCGGGAAGTGAGAACGTCTGTCAAATGGGTTACTGGGTTTCCGATAAACAGAACGGATCTGCCTTCAGTTTTCTGATGTTGCAATTAGAGTGCCTAAAAGCTAACTGCTGCCAGAGAAATATGTGTGTGGATGCTGCCTCAGTCCTGGGAAAGTTAGCACCGTACCTTGTTTAAAAAATAGATGTGCTTTTCCATACACTTGTCTAGGCAACAGGAAATTCTAAGCACCCACTCAGCACTGTCGTCCTAAAGGCACATGGTTCGAACCCACTAGTTGGGAGAAAGATGGGCAGTCTCCTCCTGTGTGTTTTACTGCCTCTGAAAACCCACCGGAGGGTCAGCTATAAGGAATTTTGACTTAACAGTACATAACAACATCTGTATCTCAATAATCCCTGGGTGTGCCAACTGTTAATGTACTTGGCTGCTAATGGAAAAGTTGGAGGTTCATCCAAGTCCACCCAGAGCTACCACTGAAGAAAGGCTTGGTGTACAACTTCTGAAAAGTCAGCCTTTGAAAACACTGGAGGGCACAATTCTACTCTCACCTGCCATACAGCGGTCCCATGAGTAGAAATCAACTTGACCACAACTGTTTTTGACAGCTGTGGTTTTTATTGAGTTCCCATCCCTCTCACAAGACACTGTTGTTCCCCAGAAACGAGATTTAAAATGCAAGTTCAATCAAGAGCCGCTGAAGCCCCTCCCCATGGCAGGAAGTCACTGGGAAGGAAGAGGTATGGCCTCCGAAGCCCAGGAGAAGAGCACATCTCCCAGCGCGGAGGCCTGGTCTTTTCCATTCTCCTTTGGTGTTGCTGGGGGCAGGGGAGTCCCCTGTGAATCCCAACATGTCCCTGTGAGCCCCAGATCTGAACCTTGCTGCCTTCTCTTTTGCAGACCCTCCACCTATGCCGACATCAGGTCTCCTTCCCAGCACCGGCCCCTTCTGACTGCATCCTCCTCAGAGAGTCCTCGTCTCAGGGAATGTGAATGTACAGTCAAAGAGCATTTATCATGTGCGAGGTGCTGTGTTAGGAGCTCTGGTGCCATCGTGCGTCAATGGGTTGTTCACCTAACCCAAAAGTTGGTGGTTTGAATCCACCAGCGGCTCGTTGGGAGAAAGAGAAACAGTTTCCTCCTACAAAAACTCACATCCTTGGAAACTTGATGGAGACTTGCCAAGAGGCTGACTGACTCCATGGCAGTGAGCTTAGCTTAGGTTTGGATGGGAATTGTGTGGATTGCTTTAGACTGTCTATCATGTCAGCCATACGAAATGTTTTAACTTAGATACATTCTCCCTGATCTATAGATGAGAAAACTGAGGCTCTGCGCAGGCAGATCACATGTGTATGGTGGTCCCATAATGACAGGCTGATTTGCCTGGCTTTGTCTTTTTTTTGTATGGGTTGTTAGAAGAATGCTTTGCTTTATTTGAATGTATGACATGGTAATGTGACCCCCTCCCCACTCCCCTCCCTCCTACACCCATCTGCTGGGATGTGACATTTCCTGTGCTGGCTTCACTTGCTGTCCCTCTTGTCTCCTCCCTCCAAGCCTGCAGCACAGCCAGACCCTTTTCTGCTGGGCAGCTGTCCAGAGAGCTCCAGACCGTGCAGTGGGAGACGTGTCAGAGCCACGCAGAAGAAAAGCGCATCAGAGGCCTGCAAATCTGCCTGTCAGTTGGGGAAACAGCACGGAAGCGGAGCGATGGGTGATGTGGAGTTTTCTTTAATTCAAATATCTTGTTGAGCAAATGCTCTCTTGGCAGGTAACGCACAGAGTCAGGGGGGCAACTTGAAGGCTCTCACTTAGCCAAAAAGCCTGACCTCTGCTGCTGAATCCCTGTCATCGGCTCATCTGATGCACCCCAAATTGGGCCCGATTTGAGGTTATAAAGTGGGAGGTGGGGCGCTCGAGTCTTTCAAGTGGATGGCTGGTGGGGAGAGGGGGTAGCGGCAGTGTGGTTTTGATGGAAATTTCAAAGGAAACACAATGTCAGTTTGGTTCTTCTTTCTTCTGAGTTTCCCTACTGTCTGTCACTTGTTGGGAGCAGGGGCTGTGTCATTTTCTTCTCTGAATTTGCAGTGACTGACCCAGTACCTGGTGTGTAACCCACTGTGGTTGAGTTGATTCTGACTCCCAGCAGCACATGACGTTACACAGCAGAACGGCTTGATAGGATTTTCTTGGCTATAATCTTTAAAGAAGCGGACTTTTCTTTCATGGCCCCGCTGGGCAGGTTTGAACCGCGAACCTCTCGGTTGGCAGTTGAGAGCAGTCTGAGACACCCAGGGGCCTTTTTAGCTGGTAGACTGCAGGCCCTTAACGGCAGATGTTTGAATGAACGCAAGCAAGCAAGCAAGCAAGCTCAGAGCTGGGAACCTGGTAACACTCACGTCCGGTACTCGTACTCCTTCTGCCCCAGACTTGGCAAAGGCATCCATCTCTTTGAGCCCTGACCTCCTCATCCTGGAAGCGGTGATAAGAAACCCGCCACTTCTGTCACAGTAGAGTTTTTGGAAAGATCAAAAACTAGCCTGAAAGTGCTTTGTAAAACAAAAATATCCTCAGCCCAGGCTGGGGGCATTTCTGTTGGCGACTTGGCTCATGCATTAGCTCTGTAGGCGCCGAGAAGGGAACAGTCACTGTTGGGGCCGTGGAAATGAAAGCAGAGCGTTTTGGCTTTTTTTTTTTTTCTTAGCTTAGATTTTTTTAAAAAAAATTTATTTTAATGAAAGTTTACAGAGACTTTGGATTTCCATTCATTCATTGTTGTACACTTTACTCCCTGCCCACTCTTCCCCTCCCCAGTTTGCTTTTCTTTTTGAAGAAAAAAAATTCCTTCATTGTTATACAACTCCCCACCCCCCACCCCTGTAGTCCACTTCACTATGCAGCTTTCATTTTGGACTCTTGTCATAACAATAATACCTTCTAAACAGTTCTCTCCCTCATCTGTTTCAATGAGGTATACATTATTTATCCTTTCTTAGTTTCCACCCCCCAAATCCAATGATAGTCCCACTTTACAACAGTGACACTATGCAGCATTTGTCTCTTGGTGACTGAGATATTTCACTCAGCATAATGTCCTCCAGGATCACCTATGTTGTATAATAGTTCATGAGTTCCTTATTTTTTCAATGCCACATAGTATTCCATAGTGTGAATATACCACAGCTTCTCTAGCCATTCATTTGTTGATGGGCACTTGGGTTGTTTCCAGCTCTTTGCTATTGTGAACAAAGCTGCAATAAATATGGGTGAGCAGTTCTGGTTACTTTAGGGCATACTTCCAGTAGTGGAATTGCTAGGTCAAATGGTATTTCTGTTTCCAACTTTTTGAGAAAGCACCATACTGCCTTCCAATATGGTTGCACCATTTTGCACTCGCAGAAATCAGAGCTTTTTGTTCAACTGAGGACTGTGTTGACAACGCATTCATTCACTCATTTAAGGACCTTTTCTAGAACACTTCTGGTGTTAGATGGGGAGCTAGGTTTGGGCAGATACAGCGATGAATCAGTCCTTTAGGGCTCTATCATAGGAGCCAGGGGTCAGCCTGGCATATTTTCTGGGCGGCACCACATTTCAGGAGTGCAGAGGTGGGAGCTTCAGGTATGGGGAAGTTTGCCGTGGTGATGGTGGTGACCGATGCTGCAATATCCTCTAGCGACAGCCATGGTGGGACGGATGGTATTGATTGAGACAGATCTTAGATTGTTTCCTGGTCTGGGCAGGATCACAGTGACTCTCTTGCCGAGGCTATCCTGCCCAGGATTCCAAGTCTTCCAGTTCTTTCTCACTTCTGGAACCTATACTCCAAGGATTCCAGGACTCAATCAGGAATACAGACTTTGGTGTCAGATGGCCCTGTTTCAACGCCGTGCCAGCACTGGGTACAGTGTACACTGTATAGTGGAACTTACTCTTCACTGATGCCAGGTTGGCCCCCAACTCACAGCAACGCCATATACAGCTTGGACTGTTGTGATTCACAGAGCTTCCACTGGCTGATTTGGAGAAGAAGACCACCCAGCCTTTCTTCCTAGTCCTTCTGAGTCTGAACAGTCCATTGAAATGGAAACCTGTTCAGTGTCATGATAACATACAAGCCTGCGCTGATAGACAGGTGGTAGCTGTGTTAGAGGTACACTAGCTGGAAACTGAACTCTGGTCTCAACAACTCAGTTCATTGCCGTGGAGTTGACCCTACTCGTAGCCAATTCTCCACTGGGTTTCTGAGGATGTAAATTGCATGAGAGGAGACTGTCCATCGTTCTCCCATTAAACTGCAGGTAGAGTCCAATCTCTGACAAGCTAAGGTCTTTGAGTTAGAAGCATAACTCTCTACAGCCTACATTTGGAAGGAGAGAATTCTGCCTCTAAACTCCATTTCCTCCCATAAAAAAATAAAATGGAGCTTAGGAAGAAAATGTGCAACAATGAATGAATGAATGGAAATCCAAGTTCTTTATAAACTTTCATTAAAATGTCAATTAAAAATGGACCTTAAATATGAGATGTTAGATAATTATTAATATAGAGATGCAAAGACTGAGAGGAGTTGACATCTGTTCTCTCCAAGGGGACTGTGTCAGTCTTCAGCTTCCCCAGGCCTCCCTCTCTGATCTGCTGACAACAAGTCATCAAAATAAACGTAGGAACACAGGGCCAAGATAAGTGGATTGAAAGAAAAAGAGCATGCTTCCAAGGGGCCAGTGCTAACTGCAAACACCATCCTATTAACTGCCGTCAGAGGTGAGAGCAGGACCTGGAAGGGACTCTCTGCCTTCAAGGAGGAAGAGTCCAAAATAATGAAGGAGGATGTGTAGCCACAAACTCTCCCCAGCCCAGTTATTAGTTCCTTATTCCCTTTATGCTCTCCTCTCTAGCATAACTCTATTTATATTATACCTGCTGTCCCAGATCTCAACCAATTCCCAGGCTAATGACTGGATGCAGGACGTGCTGAAGGCCCAGCAGCCCACAGATGCAAACATGGAGCAGTGAGCTTTGTCCTGGGGCCAGAGCCCAGTGAGGGGCACATTGTGGCCTGTGTTCTCACCACCCATGAGTAAATGGGTGAATAGTGTCTTGACCAGGGTACACATGTAATACATTTTAAAGATTATTATTATTAATAATAATAATAATAACAATAATGAGCCCGTGGATGGTGCAATCATACTAGGCTACTGACCAAAAGGTTGGAGGTTTGAGTCCACATAGCGATGTTTTAGAGAACAGGTTTCATGGTCTACTTGCAAAAACTTAGTCACTAAAAACTCCATGGAGCTCCATTCTACTCTCACACATACGGGTCACCATGGACATGACATATTATTATGAATAGGGGTTCTGCACTTGAATTCTAACTCCTACAGGACGTGGTTTCTGGGTTCATAGTTCCCGTTACAAATTCCTTTTACAGTTGTTTACCTGTGACAGTAGCCCTATTTCCATTTGTGGAGTTTATTGTTCAAACTGGCTTTCTTATCCATTCATTTGACTTTGCCAGTGGATGGGCAGAAGACGTGAATAGGGCATGTTAACCTTTTCACAAGGGATTTGGCTAATCTCACCAATCCACAAAGGACTTGGCTAGCTTTGCTATTATATTGAGCAGATCCAGCAGTAGAAAGGAAGAGCATCCCCACCAGCAAATAAGAAGCAAGAAAATACAGGGTATCCTTCAGGCTCAGAAATCCGTGCTCCAGTTAGACTTACAGCAGCAGCAGCCATGGCCGAAGCAGAGAACCAGAAAGTCTACATCAAATGGAGCTGGCCTTGTGTCTGCTACCCCCAGGGACAGAGCCAGAGGTAAGAGCCTTTGCCCAGAAGCTAAGAGCCTTTCCCCAGGTTTGTTGGACAACTGGGGAAAAGCAGAGGAGAGCTAATATTGGCAGCTTTGAGAACTCTGTAACACTGGCCTTAAGCTGCAAGGCACTCATGAGCACATTTCAGAAGCTGTCCTGACTGTATTCTGCTATTAACCTGAATGACAGCTTTTTAACTTCCAAAATATGGTTCTATGTGGTCTGTGAGCTACTGCAGTAGATTTTGGATGCAGTAAAGCAGTAAGATCGGTGTTGGAGTGAGTAGAAAGAGGTGGGGGACAAGTCTGACCTCTTGGGAATTGTTTTATATTGGTGGTGTTTTTGATAGGAATATTCTCCTTTGCATAATTGGTAATAGATATGACCATCTCCATGTGGCCCGTGCTCTTTTAACACCATTCCTAACTACTCCCTGCATTGTTTTCCTCTGCCTAGACATCTTCTGGAAGTTCCTTGGGTCTCCCTGTATTGGAAGTTTGCAACATCCTGGCGGGTATTTCTGCTCTTCTGAACTTTACCTTTCCCCCATCTTTCCAGCACCTGGCCCAAGAGCTTGGGTCAACTTAACCCAAATGAGTTTGTTGATATCTGGATGGCCAATCCTGAGATGACAGTTCCCTCTAACCCTGTGTGACCTACTTTATTACACATCAACTGGGCATCTCTCCTCTCTTTTTGTAGATAGGGGAGGAGATAGAGGGAGGAGAGAATCACAAATGTGTCCTGTTATATTCTTGATTAATTTCACATTACTGTACAGGGCTGCATTGAAATCGATGCCTCGGTGAAAGTAAAATGATTGTTTATGAGGTTTACAGAGAAAAAGCAGATGCGCAAATAAATGCCAGGGCCCCCAACAATCCCAAGGCAGGCAGACTTAAAAAACTAACCAAGAAAAGTCAGATAGGTAGCTAATCACAAAACACAGAAACTCTCATGTCATGTTCTCGCCTATTTAATATTCTATGGTTGAAAACATATCTTAGTGTCTCCAGAGACTGCTCAGAAGATACTGTCCCCATGGCTGGTCAGAGGGGTTGAACAGCATGTGAGTTTAGTATCAGAGTTTGCATTGCTGTTGAGTTGAGTACTATTAAATTGGAACTGATCCACAGTGAGTGTTTAAAACCATCACCAACCTATAAACAATGAACACTAGAGTTTTTGGCAGTTAAATTAGATGACTTTTCCTGACATGTAGAATTAGGACCAGTAGATAGACACAGCAAACATGTTACCACTCCCTTTCCTAAGGCCAAGGTGAACATTGCTGACAGATCACAAGAATCTCTCCCTTTGAGTTAAACAGTAACTTCCAGCCTGGCAATCCTGGCTGCCAGTGGGGCTGGTAAGTGGCAGATGTGCTATTTGCCATCCTTAGGTTAGGACCATATAAGTTCTGCTGGTAGCTACAGTGTTTATGTAACAAGAAACAATGTCAGCAAGTGGGAGAAGGTTTGTGTAGGTGCCTCAGGGCAGTGTGAGGGATGCAATTTGGGGGTTTGGGTAAAAGGGACAGAAGCAGAGATTAGACTTTGCATACTTCAAAGACACTGCTTAGAGTTGGTCTGTGCACTTTAATGGAGAAATCACAGGCTTTGAAGCAAATCAGGGTTCTACCACTGATTCTCTTTGTAAGCCAGTATAACGTTTGTTGGGTATCCTTATGTCTTGCTCTCTCTTGGCAGACCCCATTCCCAGGCCCCAGTTCACTGTCATTTTTATTTTTCCACAACCCTTGACTTATGATCCAGGAATCAAAAGGCCCAAGATGATCAGAGCTTTTTAAAAGGAAGGACAAAGCATTTCTTAAGCTCATTCACCATCAAGTGGGCAAAGAGTAATATGTCAAGTGTTGTGCTTGGTCCTGGGAATACAAAGATAAATAGGATGTAGACACTGTCTTCAAGTAGTTCAAGAGCAGCAGTGGTGTTTAAACAGCTTAAGATCATCAAGGGGATACAGAAGCTGCAAGGTCATCATTGATTCACAAGCATCAGTTTACGGAATGCGACTCATCAAGAATAATCTGTTATATAAAGCAAGGTCCTCCTGTGCTGCACTGTCTCTATGGCCCCTGTTGAGCCGTCCCACCTTGTGCGTTGACACTAGCATGCTTTTCAGCCTTTCCCAGGCTCTCTTTCCACCCCCTTCATGGATTAGAAGGGAGCCCTGGTAGCCTAGTGGATAAGGAGATGCACTACCAGCCCAAAGGTAAGGGGTTTGAATTCACCAGTTGTTCTGTGGGAGAAAGAGGAGCAGTCTCCTCTTGTGTGATTTACAGCCTCTGAGAACAGGTCAGCTAGGAGTCTGTTCTGACTCAACATCAACAAACCACAACATTGGATCAGGAGCTGAGCTGCGAGGAGGCAGATGAGAAACACAATTGAAGGAGGCGCTCACTTGAAGGGACTGACTGCATTTGTGCTAACCCTGAGTGTCAGTGACCCTTAACTTTTGTACTCCATGTTCTTCCCGTGCCCCAATCTAGTTCAAATGTGATGATAAGGACAGGGCAATTGTTCTTACAACAACCTTGCAAACACTATTGTCTCCTTTACGGTAGAGCAGACTGTGGTCCAGAAAAGGGGAACTACTTACAAAGAAAGGCTTTATGGAAGAAATAAGAAAAAGTCTTCTTTGGACAGATCCAAGGGTTAATCCCAGCTCCACCAGCCCTGTACCATGTGACCTGTGGTTGGTTACGCATGTTCCCCTGACCTCCACTTCCTCCTGAGAAATGGAGAGACAAAGTCACATTGCATGGGCATGAAATCCAGGCTCTTCTATCTCCTGGCTCTGTGACTCTGTTTTCTCACACCTCAAACAGGACTAGCTGTCTTGCTTCTCAGTGCTGCTGTGGGGACCACGTGTCCTGATGGACGTGCCAACTTACTGTGAGTTCCAATGAGTTGTTTAGAGCATCAGATGTCAGTTCCTTAATAAGCTTCGCTGTGTCTGCAGCCCTGTCAACTGTCTGTTCTTCTGGGGGATGCGGTGGGTAAGCATCTGACTGCTGAGTACTTTTGGGGGATACCTGATAATTGTAGCAGACCCTCTCCAGAGGGCTCCTTGAGACTGAGTGTCTGCTACGTGCCAATTGCCGGCCCTGGCGTTTTGCACACTTGGAGACATTTAAATTTCCCAGCAGCCTCACTGTCCTTGCTGCTATTAGAAGGGAAGAAAAGAATCTATAAGAGGCTAAACCACTTGCCCAACCTCATGCAGCCAGGATCTGAGCAGGATCTCAGCCCTTGACTGTCTAATGAAGAGTCTGGGCTTTGTGCATTCTGTGAAGAAGACAGTGAAACAGTGACAAAAAAACACATGCTAATATTTCTCAGCAATGGAACAAAATCAAAGATTTGCACCTGGGCACGTTCCAGTGTGCAGGAATATAAATTAGACCCTTTGCAAGCCAGCATGGGAAACCTCTTGAGTGCCAATTACTTACTAGGTGTGGCGGAGAGATGGCTCGAGGCAATCCAGAGTGGCCCAGTGGAATTACTGATTAACAAAGTGAGTCTTTGCTAAATCCCAAATACTCAGGTGAAGTTCCACTCCTCTGAGCCCCACAGCCAGAGAACTGAAGAGGGAAGGTTTGTAGCTTTCTGCAGGTTTAAACTCGTTGATTTTGACCTCCAAAATAGTTCTCCAATTCTCCCTTCTGAGCTTTAGCTGCACAAGTGACAGCTTGAGTTTTGGTGTTCAGAATTTACTAGCTGTGCCGATTTGAACATGGCATTTAACTTTATGAGCCTCAATTTTCTCATCTGCAAAATGGGAGAGACTACCTCCCTCACAGGGCAGTTGTGAGAATTCAGTGAGCTTGGGGCTTGGTGTATAGTCAGTCTTGCTCATTGTAGCTATTACTATTTACAAGGGAGAGATGAGCCTTATGAGAAAAGGGTCCACTGGGGAAGTGAGGGGCAGACACTAAGGTCTGTCTCAATACCAGCTGGCCTAGGAAGTTGTTGTTTCTGGGATGGTTAAAGGACAGATGTCCAAATGGATCAGACTAGCTTAGCAGACAGGGAGGGGATGTCTATAAATCCTACAGAGACTTCCATGATACAATGGCATAGTCCATAGAGAATTTCGCTACCTAAAAGCTATGCCTCCCTTGCTGTTTGACTCCACCAGGGGCTCTGTGGGAGAAAGATGGACAATCTCCTCCCAAGCAATTTATAGCCTCAGAAGCTCAATGGAGGGTCAGCTACCAGTAGATTCCAACTCGAAGACAACGAGAGCGAGTGAGAGGAAGTCCAAGCCACTTTCTGGAATAACTTTAGAGAGTCTGCACGTTTAGGGTCATTTCTATCTCCTGGTGAAGAACATAGAAGAGAAGAGCTGTTTGTCCACGGTGCCAGGGTACAGGCTCCTGTTAGTGGTCCCAAGGTCCCAGTCTCCCTCAGCTGCATCCTCAAAGTATGGACTTGTGACCCCACCCTAGGCCTTGAGCCAGGTCTAAACAGGCCGTGAGTCATACAAGGTCAAGGAATGTATTTCTCTAGCTCCAGGTCCCAGCACACCTACAGAAAAACCTAGTTGCCATAATGTCCTGGATTCTGATCCAGGATAACTTCTTATTGGCCAGACTCAAACAGCTTCATAGACTTTTCAATGGATTATTACCCGTCAAACTCCCCGAAGTAGATTGCCAGACCTTTCTTCCGAGGGACCTCTGGGTGAACTTGTTAGTGGCGAAGTGCTTAACGATTCAGTTTTCTGGTGCACCTGATGCCTGATCAATGTATATTGTCTACCGAACACACACATGACCTATGTGAAGAGACAGACCTGCCCCTCCTTCCCTGGGGTTTCTGCACTGGGAGATCCTGTAGATTGGGCCTGAGGATAGCCCCTCTTCCCTAAGAGGGGCCCACAGAGGTAACACATCTGCCGGCAGCGCTCCTGGTGGACGGTGGCGGCCTCTTCATTTCCCTGAAGAGGGGTGCAGAGCACCGGCATCACTGCCCTGCTGAGGGTGCCATATATCAGGTGCCTAATGGCGCGTTTTAGAACATAAGTGGTAACCACCAAATGGGACCTGGGGAAGGGAATTAGAGCCAGACGCACAGCAGGGAGGGAAGAAAAATCAAGATGAGCCTTGGAGGAAATGGGGCCAGATGCAATCATCCTGAGGCAGCAGAGAATCCCCTCTGCACCTGGAGGCCAGGGTTTACTGTATTCCAGATCAGTGCTCCTTCCTGAGTTCTGGGCTGGATGCCTGCCCCCTGGCCTGCACCCTCTCCTCAGCTACATTCGGGAACAGTCAGTGATTTCCAGCCACTTACTCAGTTATCAAAAGGTATAGCACACCTGCTATGGGGGTGAGGTTACACATCAAAGCATGGACATCCAAAGGTCCAGCCAGAATCAAATTGCCTGTGTTTGGATGCTGGTTCTGGCCCTAACCTAGATCAGGCAGTTATCTTCCCTTAAATATTCAGAAAATGTGCCTTCAGTCACACCCTTGGCCCTTTCTCTAGAGTGTGCTTTCTCATTAATGAATTTCCTTGTAATACTATTATACTTTATAATGAAATTAAACAAGATAATGTGGATAAAGTGTTCAGATTAGCAGTGACAATATCCCAAAGGGTCCCTGTCCTTCTAGAGTGGTTGCTCAAACATTCGGGTGGAGGGAGGGGTCAGTCGTTTGGAGACACCCTGCGTCGGTCCAGCCCGGGCACAATGTAGGCGCCTGGGGGAGTCTCTTTTTTCTGAACTGAGCACACACAGGCATACCAAGAGCTCTGGAAGAGATGCTTCCTTGATGGGTAGGTGGACACCTTTCATGGAGAAGTGATGTTCCTAGGTGTTGGCTTTAAGCAAATGTCTTAATTCCAGGGCCCCACCCCTCACTCCTGACTCTTCCTTTCTTCAGAGGTGGGCTCTGCATTTGGGAAGGTTTAGATCCTATTTTGTCCTGTTCTTCTATGTGCACACAGTGGGAGGCAGGTTTGTGTTGGCTCAGTCTGTTAGAAGTCTGGAACTAGAAATTCTGGTCCTAATTTTAGTTTCATTAGCTTCCTATCATCCTGCTTTGCAAGGTTTTACAAGTAGTTTATAATAAACCCATTGCCACTGGGTCTAGTCTAACTCGCATCGATCTTACAGGATAAGGTAGAACGGGCCCACAGGATTCTCAAGGCAGTGACCGTCATGGAAGCAGACACATATTTTCCTCCCACTGAGCAGCTGCCAGGTTCGAACACATGGCCTTTTGGTCAGTATCTTGATGCTTAACCACTGTACCACCAGGTTAAGTGTTCATCCGCTAACTGAAAGCTTGGGGGCTGGAACCCACCAGCTTCTCTTCAGGAAAAAGGTGTGGTAATCTGCCTGTGCAAAGATTACAACCTTGGACACTCTCTGGGGCAGTTCTACTGTGTACAGGCTTTTTATGAATTGGAATCAACTTGACAGCAATAGTTAAATACAAAGAAACAAAGTGGAAAACATTTATCACACGTTAGGCATTTGCATGCAGTATCTTATCTATTTTTCCAAGCAACTCAGTGTGGAAAGTCCTCTTACACTTACATTACACATAAGAAAGGCCAAGTTAGTAACCCAAGTAGAGCTTCAAAATACAGCTAGAAAGTTGTTTCTTCCCACTGGTACATGCTGCCTCCCTGTTATAATTCCTGTGCCCTAAAAGCTCAACCACCAGCATGATAATAATGTTTACTGCACAGGAGGACAGTAGGTGTGAGAGGTGGTGACACCATTAATAACTATGCCAGGATAGCAGGCATAATATGCAAAGTTATCCCACACTACAGATGAATTGCTCATAGTTGCATGCAGCTTTAAATTTTCTAGAGTGCTTAGGTGGCCCAAATGATTAGGACACTGGACAATAAATGAAAAGATTGGAGGTTTGAGTCCATCCAAAGGCACCTCAGAAGAAAGAACTGTTTATTTTTAAAACTGTCAGGCATACGGTTCAAATTCACCAGATGCTGCGCTTGAGAAGGAGGGACCATCTCCTCCAGTGCCAGGGGGATCCAATTGACAGTACAAAACAAGAAAATAAAATTTAAAAAGTCAGGCATTAAAAACTGTATGGACTCCAGATAATCAAAATGATAGTAAAGAAGAAAAACCAAGCAGGAGACCTTACACTTCCTGATCTCAAAACTTACTGCACAACCACAATAGTTAAGACAGGTTAGTACTGGTAAAGAGGCAGGGACACAAACCAATGAAATAGAAGAGAGGACCTGGAAGTAAATCAATCCACCTGCAGACAACTCATCTTGACAACAAGATGAAATCCATTAAGTGTGGAAAAGACAGTCTTTAAAACAAATGGTGCCGCCCAAACTGGCTATCTATTTGCAGAAAGCTGAAAGAAGACCTACGTCTTACACCATATTAAAAAAAAAAACCCTAACTCAAGATAGATTAAGGATCGAGGCATAAAATCTAAAATGATAAAGATTACCAAAGAAAAAAAACTGAGGCAAATATTTGAGCCCTAATCTATGGAATAAATAGACTGTCAGAGGGACTCATCTCTAACACCTCAACAAGAAAAAGACAAACAACCCAATTACAAATTTGGCAGAGGACATAATATGCATTTCACCAAAGAAGACATTTAGATGGCCAAAAGACACATGAAGAAATGTTCAAGATCATTAGCTATCAGAGAGATGTAAATCAAAACAACAGGATATCATCTCACCCCAGTAAAATGAGTAATAATCAATAAAACATCAAACAAATTCTGTCAAGGGTGTGGAGAGATTGTAACTCTCATGCATTGCTGGTAGGAATGTAAAATGATGTAACCACTCTGGAAAGCAGTTAGGTGCTTTGTTAGAAAGTTGTTGGTTGTTGTTATGTGCCATCGAGTCGCCTGCAATTCATAGCGACCCTCTGTACAACAGCTCTAAACCCTGCTCTGTTCTGTGTCAATCTTTATCGTCTCTGACACACCTACCCTCATTACCCCAGTCACTAAATCAATTCATCTCATCTAGGGTCTTTCTCTCCTGCGCTGTCCCTCCATCCTCCAAAGCATGACGTTCTTCTCCAAAGACTGGTCCCTCCTTGCAATATGTCCAAAGTATGTCAGATGAAGCTTCAGAATCGAAGGAGCAGCTTGGTCTCACCCTCTCTAGGCTGAACTTGTTTGCTCTCCTCACAGTCCATGGTATATTCAATACTCTTCTTCAGCACCACAGCTCAATGGCATCAACTCTCCTTCTTACCATCTGTACTCGTCCATCTTTCTGATGCATAGCAAGTAATTAAAAAGAAAGTTAGGAGTGGAAATATCATTGGATCAAGAAATTTCACCAATTAGTATATATTTCAAAGAAACAAGAGCCTCCACATGAAAACACGTGTACATCCGTTCTAGCTTTGTTCACAGTTCATTGTGCCATTATTTACAGTAGCAAAGTAATGGAAACAGCCCAACTGACAGTACATGGACAAAGGAATAAAGAAACTATAGTGTTGTTGTTGTTATGTGCCAACGAGTTGCTTGTGACTCATAGTGACCCTATGTACAACAGCTCTAAACTCTGCTCTATCCCTTGCCAATCTTATTGTCTCTGACATCTATCCCCATTACCCCAGTGACTGAATCAATGCATCTCATCAAGGGTCTTTCTCTCTTGCGCTGTCCTTTCATCCTCCCAAGCATGATGTCCCTCTCCAAGGACTGATTCTGCCTTAAAACATGCCCAAAGTATGTCAGACAGAGCTTCAGAATCCTTGCCTCGAAGGAGCAGCCTGGCTTCACCCTCTCCAGGATGAACTTGTTTTCTCCTACCAGTCTATGGTACATTCAGTACTCTTCCCCAACACCACAGCTCAAAGGCATCAACTCTCCATCCCTAGTCATTGTCCAGCTCCCTGATGCATAGCAAGTGATTGCAAAGATCATGGCCTGGATCAGGCAGGTGCACCTTAGTCTCCAGACTTACAACATTGCTCTTCAGTACTTTGCAGAGGAATAAAGAAACTATAGTGCAGTAAAAAAATGTAATATCACTAAAAATGATCCACAAATTTATTAAATACTACCAAATATGAGCATTATTGTTGTTGGGTACCATCAAGTAAACTACGACTCATAAGAACCCTGTGAACATCAGACCTGAACCGTGCCCCTCCTGTGCCATCCTCATGATCACTGACATGCTCAAACCCATTGTTACAGCCACTACATCAATCTAGAACAAATGATGCTGAATGGCAAGTCAGCCCCAAAAGGACAAGTGTGAGAGAAGACCACTATTATGAAAAGTTAAGAAAAGCTTACACACAGAATCAATCTTGGAGTGTTAACGGGGTGAAAAGGGAGGGAAAGGGGAGTAAAACTTAATAAGTAAGGTGAGTGAAAGGAAAGGCATTTAAACAATAAGGATTTGATTAGGCATTGTAATAAATTACATTAATCAACTGTAATTAATGTTATAAGACAAAAAGAATGAATGAATGAAGAGCCAATATGTTCTGTAAACTTCCACTCAAGTGAAGGAAAGGAAACCCTACAGACCACAGCTCGACTTTAACACGCACGATGTTGACATGAATCAGAATTGACTCAAGAACGACTGGTAGACTGATTAAAGTTTTCCAAAGCATGCTCCCACCTTCAAACACATCTCATGTATATAAACAGGAAAACTTCTAGGTACTGTTTTAAATATGGAGAGATTTTGGGTGGTAAGGTTCGAGCAGCACAGACCCTCTATGTGCGTGAGCTGGCTGAGCCTCCCCACTTGGAGGGGAACTCCTGCAGGCTCCAGGTCTCAGGCAGAGTGCTGGAAAGGGTGATTTTCAGTGCACTCCCCGGCTCAACCTTCTTCTGTACTGGACTGTCTGTGGCCACTTCATTCTAAGAAACTCAAACGAGCATCAGCTTGAAAGTCAGAGACTTAGATTAACAGGAGAGATCTGTAGTGACCCTGGGGCTGAAAGGAGATCTTTGAGCTCAGTGTGTTCAAACTCAGTCAAACAGATGAAGACACTGTGAGTCAGAGGAAGGAAAGGACTGTTTGCTCAGAGTCACACTGGGGATTCGTGACAAACATAGGCCTGGAATTCATGTTCCCCAACTTCACTGCCTTCATCGCATCCTCCTCCACTCCCCTAAACCCCCAACTTCTTGTCCTCCAGTCAATTCTGACTCACAAGGACTCCATGTGTTACAGGAGAGATCTGAGCTCTATGGCATTTTCTTGACTGTAACCTCTAAGGTAGCAGTTCACCAGGCCTTTCTTCTGTGGTACTTCTGGGTAACATGGGCACTTTGGCAAATACTTCCATCTTTCCCTGTTTTTGGAAACTGCTGTTTCATCTTTTGGAAATACCATTTTTAAGGATATGTATGTTCCTTGGTAAACTCCCCACCTCCATCCCACCCCCATGTCCCCTCTTCCTGCTCCAGGAGCAGTAGAAGCATCCTGACAGCCCCTCTTGAATTGCTGTCCTCTCTGTGCCCACACCGAGCCTTGTTTGAGCTTAATTGTTAACATCTTTTATGTGGTGGGATCGATGTGTCCATGTCTCTGTCTCGCCACTTGACTCCAGGCTCCCAGAGGGCAGAGATTCATTCTTGTTCATCTCTGTCTCCCCATACCCCGCGCAGGGCTGCCTGGTGCAGAGCAAGCTCTCCATCAATGTTGCTGCACTGAATTGAAATGCCCATAGGAAGGAAGGAAGGGAGTTATGACAAGAGAGGCCTGCCGGAGAGACATAGATGATGGAAGTGAAGCCTGAGGAGAGGTACCAACGGCCAGCTTCTTGTCATTGTGAGGCCAAGGGTGGTCCTGTGTGTAGCAATCGTTTCATTCAGGCTCCAGGGCTCGGGGAGCACAGCATGGAGAACAGGGAGCCCCCGAGACTGTGCATCCCTGCATCTGCCTGTTGGAGTCAGTCTCTGGAAAAGTACCAGTGAATTAAAGCCCAATAAAAAAGTCAATTAAGTCCAAACTCGTTTTTGCCTTAAGCTCCCCCAAGCCAGTGAGCTGGAATGCAAGCTGGGCCGCTATTTCTCCATTTCCCTCCACGTCTACTTGGTTTCTCTGGTGAAGCGTCCATGGCACGTTTTATTTCAACTATAAATGGGACGAATAGATGGAGAGCAATGTGATGTTTCTCAGGGCACTCTGGATCCTATCCAAGAGACTCACATTAGTGGGTGCTATGCCTGCGTCCTGGGACACAGAGCCTTGGGGCTCTGTGTGGTCATGGGGGTCTGTGTGGTTCTGCGTGTGTGCTATGTGTGTATTTGATACATGTATCTAGAGTTGTGTGTAGGAACTACTGTTTGCCACATATACATCAAGCTCATTCATATATTGGTGCACTTACTAATCCCACATATCTTTATTGAACACCTACTGTGGCCTGTTGTTGTTGCTGTGTGCTGTTGAGTTGAAATCGACTCATGGCTGACTCTTTAGCAGGTTTTCAGAGGCTGTAAATCACCTGCCATGACGACCTGTTGTTGTTGATTGCCTTCAAGTCGAGCATGACTCATAGCGACCCTATGAACAAAAGGCCTGAAGCACCTCTACAACTATCGACATTTGTCAAAGTTCACAGAGTTTCTGGAAGCATGCTAGTTAGGAAGTGGATGCTGGTCCTGTGGTAGGAAATTGAGTCACCAGCCCAAAGGTGTGCAGTTTGAATCAACCAGCTGCTCTCAGTGAGAAAGACGGGGACATTCATCTCGTGATTTATAGCCTCTGAAAACTCCCAGGAGGGTCAGCTACAGGTCAGCTCCAACTCAACAATAATGACTGTTTGTTGTACTATGAATTGTTTGTTATTCTCTGTGCCTCTGGAATTCTAGAGGTCAGAGACGCTGACCTGACCTCACTTTGACTATCCTCCGTGGCTCACTGGCCTTTACATGGGATGATACAGCATAGACATCTCTTTGGGATAGCCTTGCTGACAATAAAGTACAGTCTCTCCATATCTTGGCCTTAACCTATTTCTCTAATCTTAACCTTCACTACTCCTATTTATCCCAAAAGGCAAGGCTATGTGGGCTATCCCAGTGAGAGGGGAACTGGGCCAAATGGACACAAAAATCTTTTCCAACTAGTCTTTGCTGGGATATTTAGGGCTCTGGAGCACAAATGTTTGCTTGATACACACCTTGCAGGACAGAGTCTGGGACTCAGCACAGGGCAGAGGAAGCCAGCACTGCATAGGATGGAGGGTCTCGGAAGATGCTTATCCAGGGTGTCTGGCACCATGAAGGATGGAATGCTTGCTGAGAGGAGTCAAGACTGAGGCTAGACAGTCAAGTTTTAGGGACACAGTGTCAGTGAGAAATAACAGATGAGATAAGGTGGACCAGCATTTTCTGGAGAGTTCCTTTTACGAAGTGCTGCCTACAAGGCTTTTTTGTCTTAAGGGAGCCACATTTGATTGCTCAAAGAGAATGTCAAAGCCAGAGGAAGAGACCCTTGGAGACTTATCTCAAATACTTACTTTCAATATAAAAAAAATTGAAGCCTAGAGAGGTAGATGGCCTTTCTCAATGCCACCCGGGAGTATAGAGCAGAGCTTCAATCAGCGCATATGAGCCCTTCATTTGGAGTCCGTTTGACAAGTCGGCTTCCTTCTGGCCAAGAACTTGACCATGGCCCATGAGTTGTCTGATTAGACATCCACTCCTTTCCCCCTTTCTCAACCCCTTCTCACCTGCTCTCCCCACCTCTGGAGGCTTCTCTCTCCGACTCTACCTTTCATCTTACCTCCATGGGTTCTTCAGAGGGCTCCCTGCTGCTGTAGGTAGTAATAACTTCCAGTAAAATTTCCCATTTTTGACATGTCAGCAAGTTTTGCCAGGCATTGTGAGGGAGTGAATGCTAATGCCTCCATTTGGGAATTATGTTAATACGCTATCCTGAATTGACATTTTAAACAGTGCACATTTTAATTGGCCACTTCCTCTGTCTCCAAGTCCAGGATCTTACAGTATTTCGTAAGCAGGATGGTGGAGGATGTTGGAAAGATGGCCTTGGCTGGGTTGCAAGGAAACTTGGCCTACGAGTCAGAACTCCTGGCATAGAGGCCCCACATGTGTGACTACGGGCAGGTGACAAATGATGTCTGGGCCTCAGTTTTTTCATCTGTAAAATGGAGGGTAGGACGTTGGCATGTCCTTACCAGACCTGACCTCTTATCCTTTATGACTTCCAGAGTTGCCCATGGTTCTTGTCTTCTTCCCATCGACTTTTCCCTGCCAGCAAGGTCATCTCTCCCTGAGTCCAGGACTGTTTTTAGTTGGGAAGAGGAGTCTGTCTGTGATGCACATGGTTAAGGACTCAACTATGAGCCAAAAGGTTGGCTGTTCAAACACACCTGTAGGCACTTGGGAAGACAGACTTAATAATCTGCTTTTGCAAGGTACTGCATTGAAACAGATGAGAGAGAAAGAACTGTTTAAAAGGGATATGTGATTAGGTATTATTGTCATGACAGGAGTCTAGAACGAAGGCTGCATAGTGGAGTGGACTTGGGGGGAGGGATTGTATAACAATGAAATAATTTTTCTTTTACTTTTCAAAGAGAAGAACGAACTGGATGGGAGGGGTAGGCAGGGAGAAGAGTGTAATAATGAATGAATGGAAATCCAAAATCTCTGTAAATGTTCATTAAAATGAATAATAATAATTTTATAAAAAGATAAAAAAGAAAGGTCACAGCCTCACAAAACCCTACGGAGCAGTTCTCTGTACACACAGGGCCAACTTGTGTCAGAATCGACGTGATGGCAGCTAACAACAAGGGTATGCTGGGAACACACATTTCTTCCTGCCTGCATATTATTATATGTCTTAGTCACCAGGCCTCTTAGCCTGTGTCTGGATCCCTCTGTCCCCACCAGAGCCAAACGTGAGAAGTATGTGGCTGTTTCAAGCCCCTTTCCCAGACAACATCTTTTCTCTAAAGTCCACAAGCTTCTTGGGGACAGTCTTGAAGTCCTTTTTGCTCCTCCTGGCCAATAGGTTGCTAAATAGGATCCACTTTTTGCTTATTCAGTAGCTTATTGGTGACTGCTGACGGGTGTCCACTATGCCTGCAGCACTTCCCACAGCCTTTCCTTGACACTGCTCGCCTCATTTCAGAGATGTTCCTGCATGGCCTCCAACATCTTCACCAAGATCAGAGCCTCCCTGTTACTCAGCCTTGCTCTCTCTGACTTGGGGCTGATGCTGCCAATGCCTTCTTGATTCTCTGCAACAGCCTGACCCCTCCTGTAGACCCCAGATACTGGGCCTCTGGTCTCAAGGGTCCTCCCAGATACCCTCACCATGGCTTCAAAGCTATGTCCAGCGCAGCGCTGATACACTTCCTGGCCCCGTGGAGATGACAGTGTCGGCGGGGATGAGTGCACAACTAGGAAGCAGGACGACAGCATCAACCTTGGCCTGTGTACCAGTTGTGACCACTGACTGGTGACACCACTTCAAAGAGACTCAATCCTCCTTATGTGTACAGTGGGATGAAGGCCTGGCCTGTGGACCTGCCAGGGTTGTGGTGAGGATCATAAGAGACCATGAAAGTGCACGGACTTGTGAAGGATCAAGCACTGCACATAGCAGGGAGGGCTGTCCAGATGTTTCTCAACTGTCTCCTGGGAGGCAGCTAGATCGGTCCTGCCTGGGGATGGTGATCAAACTCATGCTTCTGGGGCTGACCCAGAGCTGCTGGATCAGTCTCCAGTGAGAACGCTAAGGACAGGCTTTAAATAGCCTTCCAGGTGATTGTTAGGAATCCTGAAGCTCAAGCATCACGTTATCACCCTTAGCTGGCTGGGTACTCTGAGCATGCTCTGAAGTGCTGCAGCTTCACGTGTTTGATCACCTTCCCTCCTTCCCCCAACTCCAACAGATCTTTCACATGTCAGGGAGGCATCAACAGTAGTGAAAGAAGCAGGAGCGTTGGAATTAGATCTGCATTTGAATCCTAGCTCTGTTACTGATTAGCTGTAATTTTAGGTCTATTCCCTGACTCCTTCAACATTATTCTTCACCATACAATGCAATTGAGCTTTGATGGCCTGGTGGGTAAGGAGTTATGCTGCCAACCCAAAAGCAGGTGGTTCAAATCCACTAGCTGAGAAAGAGTGCCAATCTCCTCTCATGTATTTGATAGCCTCTGAAAACCTGCTGGAGGGTCAGCTATGAGTCTGTTCTGACTCGATGGCACATAACAATAACAACAACACGAAGGGAATTATGACACTTATTTCAAGTGCAGCTGAGATTACATGAAATAAGCTAATAAATGTAAAGCAGCTGCCATATAGTAATACGCCACTCCTCCCAAAAGAGGAATCATCAAATCAATTCTTACACATCGCAGTGTTCTATGAGAGTGTAGATGAGAGAGCGGAACTGCTCCAGCGTGGCCTTCTATCTTTACAAAAGCAGACTCCACTTTTCTCCTAAGAAACAACTGATAGGTTTGAACTGTTGATTTTTCAGCTCACCATCCAAGCACTTAATCATTGCACTACTGTTGTTGTTATTGTTGTTAATGTGCCATTGAGTTGCTTGCCACTCATAGCAACCCTATGCACAACAGATTTAAACTCTGCTCTATCCTGAGCCAACCTCACTGTCTCTGACACACCTACCCTCATTTCCCCAGTCACTGAGTCGATCTGTCTCACGGAAGGTCTTCCTATCTTGAGCTATCCCTCCACCCTTCCAAGAAGGATCCCTTCTCCAAGGACTGGTCCCTCCTTGCAACCTGCCCAAAGTATGTCAAAGCTTCAGAAACTTGCCTCTAAGGAGTAGCTTGGTTTCACCCTCTCCAGGATGAACCTGTTTGTTTTTTTTCTCCTAGCAGTCCATGGTATATATATTCAAGACTCTTCTCCAGCACCACAACTCAAAGGCATCAATTCTCCTGTATCCCTAGTCATTGTCCAGCTCTCTGATACATACCAAGTAATTGCGAAGACCATGGCCTGGAGCAGGCACACCTTAGTCTCTAACACCACTAAAGCCTCTAAATTATAGATGTTCAGGAAAAGCTAAAACACTTTGCTCAGGGGATCAGATCTTTTAAAGTGGGTTTGACTTTACACAGCATATTTGGACTGGGAACTAATGCTGAGGGCCTGGCAGCAGCTTTGAGACTTTTGCTGGAATTCTCAGAGCCCAAGTCCTGTCCTTAGTGAGACTCACTACCCCCTGTATGGGGCAATTGAAATTTAATTAGCTCCTCTGTAATTTATGCATTATTTAAAACCCACTGCCCTGGCTGTTAAGTTCGGCTTGGGCTGTCCCTAGGGAATGGGGCTTCCTGGGACACATGTGAGGCCAGGAGGCAGAGCCAGAAGACACAGTGACAAGGAGGAGGCAGCCTCAGTCCTGGGTGGGGCTGCAAGACTACTTAGGATCCATACTGGTCTTCTACAAGCTCTGTGATGGAAGATGTCTGCGCTAATGGCCCTGAATTGCACTCTTTTGGCTGCATAGAAAAATGGTCACCTATGTCCTTCATCAGGCTGGAAATGCCCCCAGTACACAAACTGGAGCCTCTTCCATCAAACTGATGCTCCCCTTAGAGTCGAACTATGCCTCTCCCATCAGACTGGCACTCCCTCTAAAACCTAAGTTTTCCCCACTAGATTCAAAGGTTTGCTGGGCAGGGCTATGTCTCCACCATCAGACCGAGAACTCCCTCTCAGAGTGCAAGCTTCTTACTGTCCTTGGTCCCTGAGGCTGCCTCAAATGCCCCTTCCACCAGCCCCAAGGCTCCTGTTGCTCTGGGTCCTGCCCTTTGCTTTGCAAGCAGTAAAAACCAGAAGGCAACCAGCTTTCTTTTACAGGTTGTTGGCCTCTAAGTAAAGATAGTTAAAATAATTTATATCCTGCTCAGGGGGAAAAGTGGAGAGAGAGGAAGGCGGGGTAGGTTTTCCTGGCAAGGAAAAAGAGCATAAAATGCCCTGCTAAACGCTCACTCAGCGGCCTCTGTTCCTTCAAATGCAGAGCAAACACTCCTGATTTAAGCTAAGCTCCAGGGATGAGTCAGGGCTAGAGCTGTGACTGCGAATCTGACCCCAACACTTTGGGGTTGGAGTCGAGCTTCAGATAAAACAGAGAGAGGAGGTGAAGAAGAAGTTGGAGGGATGGTAGTAGCACCCCATCAGATACAACTCTAGTTCAAGTATTAGGAGTCTGAGTTCTGGGGAAGGAGCTACGTTAGGAGGTAAGAGACTCAGGCCACGTCCAGTTCTGCTAATACCTGGTCATGTTAGCAAAAGCAAGCCATTCACTCTTGCAAAGCCTCAGTCTTTAATGACAGTTAAATCCCCATAGAACTACCATTCCAGTATCCTCCTTCTAAGTCACTTCTCTCTGTTAGGCACTCTCATTCCCTCCTGTGTTTTTACTAACACATTTGTCATTACATAAGGTGTCCATGAAATCTGGGGACATGCCAGAATATACATAATGCTAATAACAACATCTTTAATTTGTTGTTATTGTTAAGTGCCATCGAGTTGCCAACAACTCATAGTGACCCTATGAACGAAGTCCTGGACACTTCCTGTATAATTTTCATCATTTCTCCAGGTTCATAGGGTTTCCAGAAGTAAGCTATTGTGGAAGTGGATGCCACTCCTGCTTCCAAGCTTGTTTTAATCGGGGAGCTCCACCAAACACTGTCCAACATGGGTAACAGTATTCGGCTTCATAGCAACCACGAGTTACCTCTGTACAGCAAGTGGACATACCAGTGTTACACGACCTAGAAGAATGTTTCACCAAAAACAATGAAAGCTTTTAATTTACTGAAAGATAAAACATTATCTATGTTTCTAGGCCTTATTGATATCGCTATGTGTGTGAGATCATCTGATTAATATGTTTCTTCCATGGGGCTGCAGACTCTATGAAGACAAAGAGCATGTGCTCATTCACTTTGCCTCTCCAGCACTCTACATAGAACTTGGCATATATTGAAAGTTCAATAATTGAAATTAGATGAATGAGTGAATGGCAAGTTTTTTTTTCTTGGTAATGGGAAGGGTAACGGAAAGAAAATGATGGTTCGACAGAACGTGGTTGGATGTTTGGGATACTCGATTCATTAACAGGATCCTGCCTGGCATCTGGAGGTAGAATTTATACTCGAGGATTTGGCTGTGATAAAAGAGACAAAGATAGAAAATGAAAAGCCAGCAGTCCACACGTGTCATTCAGCTTCTTCTGAATGTTTACAGATCTATTTTCTGTCTTCACAGGATAGCTATAGCCTTTCATGAAGGATTACACTCCTGCCCCAAGGATTTGGAGTCCTTGCAGGTCAGTTCAAGGATGGCCTGGGGTTCACAGGGACTGTGAGCAGGTTTTCTTTGTGGATAAGACCAAGAGACGAGAATCTGGTAGAGTATTCCAAGTCTTCTTTGCATACGTTGCTTCTCTTCCCTTGAATGGCCAGCTCCTTTCTAGGCCACTTGTTCTCCACCTCCCAAGACTCACTTCAGTGTTCACACCCTCCACTGGTGGCCTAGTAGATAGGAAGATGCTCTGCCAACCTAAAGGCAGTTGGTTCTAATCTACCAGCTGCTCTGAGGGAGAAAGATGAGAAATATCCTCCTGTGTGATTTATAGCCTCTGAAAACCCACTGTGGCTTCAGCTATGAGTTGACTCTGATTTGATGGCAATGGGTTGAGTTGAATTGAATTGACTCAGGTCAGGTAGAAGCAGCCACTTCTCTCTCTGGACATGACTAGGTACATAGACATTATCTTAATATGTATTTTAAAGTGGTAGGAAGAAACCATCTCTTGTGTCTTCACTAATATTTCCAGGCATGGAGACCACCCTGTATGTGTGCTTTCTACGTGCACCTCTTCAAGCTCTTGTAGCTTACTTAAGTGTCTGGTTCCCCTTACACCAGAGGTGCATGCTGCTATCTGTGGTCCTGAAGATTAGGAAGGACATCTTGCAGTATGGTTGCCTTCTATGCTATCATGACTTGCCTGTTGTGAATAGCAGGAAACTTATGATGAAAAGTGACATATCACATCCTTTCAAACATTTAAAATATCATTTAAAAAAATACTGTTTTTTTAGCACCTACTATGTATTGTTTATTGAACATCTACTATGCCAGACACAGTGATGGTTGATTTTGCTTTTCAGTTATTGATCCCAATCCTCTAAATAACTTATTTATTGTTGTTGTTGTAAATAACCAAGTTAGGAAAAATATTTTTATCTTTATTTTAAAAGAACAACAAAAAAAAAGGTCAATGATCAAACAGCCTGCATGAATGGCCACAGAATCAATTAATAGTTAATTTCAGGTTGTTGGCTTCTACAGGGAGAATCTGTGACTTTTTACTAGTTTATACAATCAAATATTTTTCCAATTGCCTAGCAACAGGAAAAGAAATCGTCTCCATAGCAACAATAGTAAAATCAGTATTGATATTTGGTTAATCTAATTTTTGAAAAATCTCACTTAAGCTCTAAGCTAGTTATTTCACACCTGGATGAGAATATTAAAGGAAAGAATTCTAACTATGGAAAAGCATTATGTGTAAAGGGATATGTTTAAGTATTACTTATAATCTTTAAAAAATAGTCACAAGAAATTTTTAACAACAGGGAATGATTAAACATAATGTAGTATACTTGTTCAGTGTGAAGTAGGTGGTCTCTGCTAATATACCCCACTGGAGGACCACATCCTTAGTTATATAGGAGCTTTCCAATTTTTTTTTAAGTTTGCTACCCTGGAGGGAGGGTTTGTTATATTATATGAAGGTTGGTGGTTCAAACCCACCTACCAATACTATGGAATTAAAGTTTGGTGGTCTGCTTCCATCAAGATTATAGCCTAGAAAATTCTACAGGCTATTTCTGTTTTGCTGGATGGAGTTCATATTGACATCAACTGTCAGATGAAGTTTATATCAACATTAACTCAATAGCATTTGGAATAACACTCCCAGCCTTCGTGATTAGGGGCCTCAACTTGAATGAATTAATTCCATTACTGAAACTTTTAGGACAGAATAAGAGAGAGCTTGATTCCTCCTTTGGAACAGGGACTATAAGGTTATATCAAGGACATGGTGCTTCAGTGGGAGAACTCCTGCCTTCCATGTGAGAGGCCTGGGTTCAATTCCCAGTCAGTGACACTCAGGGCAGCTACCATTTGTCTGTCAGTGGAGGTTTGGATGTTGCTCCTTTGCTGGGCATGTTTCAGCAGAGCTTCCTGATTAAGATAGATTTGAAAGAAAAGCCTGGCAGTCTACTTCTGAAAACTGGCGAATGAAAACCTTCCATACCACAATGGCCTGGTCTGTAATTGGCCCTAGAGACAGTGCATGACTTTGTAGCAGTCCTTTCTGTTGCGCATGGTGTCCTCAGGAGCTGGGTGCCAACTCTATTACAGCTTACAACAACAACAACAAGACTACCTTGTCAGGCATACACATGTACACAGTCTGCCTCCCCGGGCCAAGGGCAGAGAAGAGGGAACCACTGCAAAAGGGAGTGAAACTGGAGGCTCAAGAGCAGTAAAAGTCAAGTGCAGGCCTGTGTGTATGCCCCACTCCAGACCCCGACTCCCATGCTTCCAAGTGCCCAGCTGCATGCAAACCTGAGAAACACCCTGTCTTTCTTCTAATAAACTCCCTTTGCCCAAGTCAGTTAGAATTAGCTTTCTGTTATGTGTAACCAACAGAGTCCTAATTTAAACAGCAGGGGTTTAATAATCTGTGTTATTAAGATGAAAACATGGGGTGATATAGGTAAGCAATGGGTAGTTGCAAAGCAGAAGACATATAGACTTCCAAGAAGCCTGGAGCAGGAATTAGACATGACCACAGGAGGAGCGATGCCCTGATCCCAGAGCTCGTGGAAGCTGGGGGAACGCGTTCTGCCAACACAGACATGGAGGCGCTGCCTTAGGACGTGTGCCTATCCTCCTCCTTTCCCAGTGAACATACCCTCCTGATGATAGTAGACAGGAATCAGACAAATAAGTACAGGATCCCTCTGGTCTGAGACATTTCCCCTTTGTTTTCATTAGCTTGGAACCTCTCTGGGCTCTAGGGTTGCATCTTTTCCAGTTCTGTGTTCTCAGGGCCAGTATGAGGTCTGGCAAAGCAAATAGCAAATCAATGCTCTTTCTCCATGGGGCAGCAGACTGTGGATATGTTTCAGTGCCTCCTCTTCCTTGCTGTATGGTGTTGTGGAGTCTCTGAGGGCTACAAATGGTTAATGTGATCAGCTTCTATCTGAAAGGTTGGTGCTTCGAGTCTACCCAGAGGCACAGCACTTTGGAAGAAAGGTCTGGAGAGCTTCTGAAAGATCAAGCCACTGAAAACCTTGTGGAAAGTGACTCTATTCTGGTACGCGTGGCGGCTCCATAACTCAGGGTGGATTCACTGGCAAATGGTTCATTTACACTTACTGTCTGGGTGGCAGGGAGTTCCGGTGGCATAGTTTACAGGGAGTTATGCTAACCCACAGGTCGAGCCTCTGTCAGTTCGAATCCACCAGCAGCTCTGCAGGAGAAAGGTAGGCATGCTCCTCCCAAGCTATTTACATTCTCAGAAAACATCAGCCATGAGATGGTTTCAACTCAACAGCAATGAATTTGAGTTTTTTGGGGTTCTCTGGGTGACTGTCTACCCTTCTTTCTTATCTGATACGGGGACTGTGACGCTGAAGACTACATTCTGAAGTTCTCCTGAGGTCTGGATGACCTTGTGGGAGACCAGAGGCAGGAGAATGGAGAGAAGACTGGCACATCCAACAATGGGCCTTATCTTTAGCTTCTCGTGTCACCCCACACAAAGGGCGGAGCACCAGTCACACCAACCCCTCATCTGCCACACTGCCATTCCTTTCTGGGGCCTGGTCACCATGGCATCACGGCTGCTTCATCATCTCTTTAGCACCAGCCTGACCTCACTTCCAGACTAGATTCTGGCAATGCTGCCTCCGCCCACCCTCCCCTGGGAATGGCTGTTACTTCTCACCTTTACCAGTCTCTAGGTATCTCCTGAATCCCCCTCTCTGTTCCTTTAGCCTTTCATCTCTTTGTAACAAATCTCCCAGATTAAATGCCCCCCTCCTTGTTTGAAATTCCTGGCCTATTTCTGTATTCCTGACACTATGTAATTTATCAAGTTATTGTTAATTTCAGTTCCTTATATAAAATGTAATCGTCTTTGGCTCATGTTGGGAGGATTCAGTGGGATAATGACAGTCAAGTGTCTGGCACTTGCAACTGCTGCTGTCAGTTGCTGTCAAGGTGACTCTCAGCTCTGTATGATCCATGTCCAAAGAGACTGGACTGTTGTAACCCAAAGGGCTTTCACTCGCTGGTTCTGGGAAGCAGACTGCCAGGTCTTTCTTCCTACTCCATTTTAGTCTAGAAGATGCGCTGACATCTGTTCAGCTTCATTACAACACATAAACCTCCACTAGTAGATGGGTGGTGACTGCACATGAGCTGCATGGACCAGGAATCGAACCTGGGTCTCCCACACGGAAGGCAGAAATTCAACCATTTTACCGCCAGTGTTTGCCCCCTGCTGCACAGTTATTGTTAGGTGCCGTCGAGACAAGTACGACTCATAGCAACCCTCTGAACAACAGATCTGAGTCCTGTCCTATCCTGTGCCATCCTCACAATCTCTGACACACTCGAGCCCACTGCTGCAGCTATCATGGCAATTCACCTGGTTGAGTGGCTTCCTTTCTTATGCCAACCCTACACCTTTCCAAGCATGATTCCCCTCTCCAAGGAAAACCTCTCTAGCAACATGCCCAAAGTATTTAAGATGAAGCTTTATTATCTTTTCCTCCAAGGGGCACTTCAGCTGTATCTTCTCTAAGAAATACCTATTTGATTGTTTTAATCTATGGGATACATAGTGCTCTTCTCTAGCACCACAGCCCCAAAGCATCCATTCTTCTGTTGTCCTTATTCATTGTCCAGCTCTCCGCAGTGTAGCAAGTGATTGAAGAGATCATGGCTTGAATCAGGTGCGCCTTAGTCCTCAAACTAATATCATTGCTCCTCATAAATGTTAGTTATTCTCTTCACTTGCACTGGGACTGAAATAATCCACTCATGTATGCCTGGAAGATTTCTCCTCACAGTGACTTGCCAAAAGAATTCTTTTCCAGGAATTGGGTCCTAAGTGCTGATGCCATGCGAGAAGCCCCCTCTACTGCTTGCCTGGGTCAAACCAGGCTTCACCACAGCTGGCAGAGATCCACGCCAGCTCCAGACGCATTAGAGTTCACAAGCTTTTTAAAAACTTTTCCTTTCCTGGGCACCTATTTCAGTCATTCAAGCAAATTCTAATTTAGTCTCAGAAATAGTCTGCAATAGCCCCAAGCAAGTGCTGGTTTTTGTAACAAGGATGCGTTAAGAGGGAGCTCAACTTCCATCTTGCCTCCTAAGAGCCACCGACAACGCCCAGGAAGTTACCAGAGTCAGGAAAGCATTAACGGGGCATCCATTTGACGCCTGAATGAATGAATGAGGGAAGGAAGGAATGAAAAAAAGAAGGAACACTGGGTGCTGGACTCTGTGTCTGGTGCTTAGAAAAGCACCATTTCTCATAAAATCCTCGAAACAACCCTAACAAGTCAGGAAGGTTACGGTCACATTGCAGACTACAGAAAACGGACCCTGACCTAATGGTAAGGAGCTGTGTTGCTAACCTGAAAGCACATGGTTTAAATCCACTAGTTGCTCTGATGGAGAAAGATGGGCACTCTCCTCCTGAGCCATCTACTCCCTCTAATAATGCGCTGGAGGGTCAGCCGTTGGTCATTCAGACTTGAAAGTACATGACAGCAATGATAGGGTAAGAAAGTGGTCCAAAGCAACAGCCATTGGGTCAGTTCCCACTCATGGAAACCCCACGTGGACAGAGTAGAACTGGGCTTTATGGGATTTTCCCATGTCTGCTACCTTTCAAAAGCAGATAACCAGGCCTTTCTTCCGAGGTGTCACTGGGTGAGTTGAATCTGTCAACTTTTCAGCTAGTCATTGCTTTGGGCACTTAACCATGTATGCCACCCAAGGAGTCCTTGGAAGACTGCCATCTAATCAGAGTGGTGGAACTGGAGGTGGACACCTGGCCTGGCTGGTGAGAGCCATTCCCTAGTTCTTCCTGTAGGCACCTAACTCCAACTTAGCCATTCATTATCAGAAAACTGGGAACAGCTGACACTTGGGCCAGATGAGTCCCTGGCTGGTAAGAACGAGCCAAAGCAAGACTGCTCTGTGCAGGCTGGGCAGAGAGGATGCGGCTCCCAGTGCCTCAGCCTCTGAAGGTGGGACATTTCTGTGTATCCTCTGTGTCGGTGCTGGCTGGCCCTTAGTGCTGGCTGTCTGGATCCCAACGTGCCGCCGTGATCTGGACTGGCAAGGGGGAGGCAGGTGCCAGGGGCCTGGGGTTTTCCCTTTGGGGGTTCTTGTTTATAGTTGTCACTCTTAGGGGATGATCTAGCTCACAGCACACTCAACGTTCTCCTGCTCAAGCCAAACCAGGGGTGAAAATGACTCATTCTATTTTCCACTGCTGCTGTTTCTGCTTGGTTCTTTGCTGTCTCTCAGAGAACTCCCCCCGCCGCCCCCTCCACACACACACATCAAAACCCGAGCTTGCTGATTTCTCTCTCCCGTTTGGGTTGGAGAAGATCTCAAAGGTGGATAAGGTTATGTTCCCTGGATAAGATGACAGGGAGGGGGTAGATGGGGGTGCTACTATTTTTATCATTGTAAACATCTGAGGAAATTGAAAACATCTAAGGAAATTTAAATATATTAGAGGATACAGAGTGAACAATGAAAATGAGAAAAAAGGAAGTGATTTAAAGAACTAGTTGAAGCAAACATTTGATATGCGATGAGTCCTTGATGTCATGCTTGGGAGGCTGGCGGGACAACGCAGGAGAGGAAGACCCTCAATGAGGTGGATTAATTCAGTCACTGGGGAAATGGGGATGGGCGTGTTAGAGACGGTGATATTGGCAAGGGATAGAGCAGGGTGTAGGGTGGTTGTACAAAGGGTCACTGTGAGTCTAAGGTGACTCAACAGCACATAACAGCAACAACAATAACTGCATGAGGGAGCACTGGTGGTCCAGTGGGTAAAAAGTTGTGCTGCCAACCCAAAGGCAGGAGGTTTGAATCCACCAGCTGCTCCAGTGGGCGAAAGATGGGCCAACTCCTGAGTGATTTACAGCCTCTTGAAAACCACTGGCAGCTCAGCTATGAGTTGATGTGACAATGGCACATACAGCAACAACCCTAACTACGTACTATCTGTAGATTCAGATTCCTAGCACTATCAGCCAAGTTAGAAAATAGAAACGTTCGTTGTCCAATGGAAAGCGTCCTCCAAGTTCATTTGATGTTTAAAACCTAGAAGGACCAGTGGGCTGCTGTCATTTTCCTGAGCAGAAGCAATTGCAACTTGGGTAACACTAATAGACACCTTTGCTTGGGCCAGATGAAGTGTTGTTTTTGCGAACAAATTTCACTTCAGTGTCATTTTTTTTTTAACATTTAATGAGACACAGCAGGGCTGTCTGAGACCAGCAGGATTGTGTGGAGGCACAAAGGAAGCAAAATAATCTTTCTGTGGTTCCCACAACAGGTTCTAATTGCGGAAGGCTCTGCTAATGACTTTTCTAATGAGCGAAAATGACCCCACACTCCAGCGATAGCCGGGCAGGTGCTAACTTTGACTCAGCCTGCGAGCAGGGCAGGGAGTAAGCTGGTGTGCGCTGAGCCCTGCACATCCATCACACTTCTCTTAAATCCTGACAAGAAGCCTGGGGACTGAACCTAGCTCTCACTCAGGTACCCACCTCTCTGAGCTGCACTGCTTGCCTTGGGCACCGCTTTGCATCACAGATTAAAGGGGCAGTAGCACCTGGCTACTCACCTGGAATCAATCAGGCAACGTCTAAGTTAGCTCCAGTCACTTTGGAGCTCATGGAATCCAGTTCTGTCCAGCGAACAGCTGAGGTAAGTAATGCCTGGAGCAGGGCAGAGAAAGGACTAGAACTAGGTCTCCTAGACTTAGGTCAGCAAGTTGTTGTTGTTGTTATGTGCCATCGAGTCGTTTGCAACTCAGCGACCCTATGTACAACAGCCCTAAACCCTGCTCTATCCTGTGCCAATCTCACTGCCTCTGACACACCCATCCCAATTACCCCAGTCACTGAATCAATCCACCTCATCGAGGGTCTTCCCCTCCTGCGCTGTCCCTCCACTCTACCCAGCATGATGTCCCTCTCTAAAGACCTGTCTCTCCTTACAACATGTCCAAAGTATGTCAGGTGAAGCCCCCGAATCCTTGCCTCCATGGAGCAGCCTGGTTTAACCCTCTCTAGGATGAATCTGTTTGTTTTCTTGGCAGTCCATGGTACATTCAATACTCTTCTCCAGCACCACAGCTCAAAGGCGTCAATTCTCCTTCTATCCTGCCTAGTCATTGTCCAACTCTCTGATGCATAACAAGTGATTGCAAAAACCATGGCCTGTATCTGGGGCACCTTAGTCTTCAGAGAGACACCGTTGCTCTTGAGTACTTTAGAGAGGTCCCTAACAGCAGACTTTCCCATCGCAATTACGTTTTTTATTTCCTGGCTGCTGGTGCCAAGAGTGTTGACTGTGGAGCCGAGCAAACTGAAGCTGTGAACAATCTCAATCTCTTCACCATTCATCCTGTGATAGATCTTTGTGAGCATGTAGCATGACCACAATTTACGAGGTGCTTTTACACCTGCTGCACTATTTCCCAAGCCCCCTTCCACATGATACCTGGAGGCTGGCAGGGAGATCACTTGTAATTTGAGATCAATTATGCTTGTAGAGAGCACTCTTCTGTGCAAAGCAGCATTGACACACAGCACACTCTGTCTTTTAACCAGGGCTAGGTTATTAAACCCATTACACAGATAATGAAACTGGGGATCAGAGCAGCTTGCCCAAAGCCACACAGGAAATGACAACACTTAGGATTCAATTCAGAATCATCTAACTTCACAATTAAACATAAAACTCACAGCCGTGTGGAATCAGTTCCTATTAATAGTGACCCACCATTGTGTTTCTTAGGCATGGAAGGAGACTGCCTATCTTTCTTATGCAAAGTTGCTGGAGGGTTTGAATCACGGAAGACACATGGCCTTTGGGTTAACAGAGCAACTTGCTCTGAGTTTTAATCTCACCATGCTGTCTTCCACAAAATAGGAACGAATTAGACAAACTGCACTCAAATACCAACAAATCATTTACAGACTTCCTAATGTTTAATCCCGGGTTCAAGCCCCAGTTGTGCCACTTCCAGGGCTGTGCCACTTCCCGAATCTCATGATGCTTCAGTTTCTTTGTCTGTAAAATGGGAATATTAGTATTACCTTCCTTATATTACTTCACCGTGAGAATTAAATGACCAGATCCAAAGCACCTAATTCAATGTCCTGATCAGCCCTCAATAAATATAGCTAATAGTATTTTTTCATAAAAATAAATACTTGTTGACAAAAATATTGTGAAGACACTAATAATCATTACACTCCCCAATCTACAATAACAGTCACAATATTCTGGTTCCCCTGCACCCCCGGCCATCTCTTTCTAAGCATATCTAGAACTATACATAGTTATAATTTTTAATTGTCTTTTTTATTTAACACTCCGTCACAAAGATTTCCTTAAAAAACTACTTAATGGCATAGGAAATAAGTAGTTTTTTTAGTGATCATTTTTCGCTGTTGTAAAATTCTACCATTCTGTAGATGAACTTTAATTTATGTGCCATTACATAAAGATTGCGTGGAGTTGGCTATTCAGTCATGCTTGAGTGAAGAAGGTATCTCTATTCTAACACTGTTTCCCTGGCACTAAAGCAAGCCAAAAATGGAACCCACTGCTCTGTGTCAACTTCAACACATAGTGACTGTCATTGGGTTACATCGTAACAAGAGGATATTGGGTCCTCTCTCTCCTATGGAGAGCAGTTAGTGAATTTGAACTGGTGACCTTTCAATTAGTAACCCAACATTTGATCTACTATGCCACCAGGGCTTTTCGTCTTACACACAGTAGGTACTTAATTAACATTTGGATGAGCGCAAAGATTTGTTTTGATCAGTATTTCTAGAAAATTCATCCCAGTTTCTATTCCGACATTGATTGTATGAATGTCTTTTTCATCACAATCTCACCACCATTTGCTTTAAAAATAACAAAAATCTTTGTCAGTTTAATTTAAAAAAATGAGATCCCATTGTTGTGCTAATTCTTATTGATTTGATTAGTGCTGAGGTTGAAAGTTTATCCACATATTAATTAGCCACCTGAAATGCATTACCCCCCTTTTCTTTCTTTTCATCTTTTCATTTCTGAAGGAACAGGCACCAGTCCTGCCTTCTTGTTACATATCCCTTGGATACCTTCACATTTACAGATAATCCTGGAGGTTCTTAACAGCGAACTGGGTGCTTACTAATTATTTTAAAGGACGTGCACGTCCAGGCACTCATTAACTCTGAGAGCACTGCCAGCTTGTGCATGGCAGTGGGCATCTCCCTCAAGTCTAGGGGGTTGGCGGTTGCCACACATCTGTCCTGGCATTTCAGCTTCAGGCTGCCATTTTGTCTTTTCGCAACACCATGTGTACCTTATTAAAGTTCAATTATGGATCGAAGGGAACCTTCATCTGAGGCATTAGCATTCAGTTAATTACGGAGAAGTGATGGCAATTGAAGACAAGTGGATTTTCTTTCCCGTCATGACAACAGAGTACCTCCTACCACCTGCCCAGTACAGGTGCATATTTCGTTACATATGCCCTACCTGCTGCTCAGGGATTCACAGACAAAAATAGCACAATATTCCAGAAGAGGTGGGCTTGGCGATTTGATGTCTTGCCTTTGGATGAATGCATTGTTTTCCTGTAGAGATGTGATCCATTCCCTTCTTAGACATCTTTGGAAATTAAAGTCCCACTTTTACCCCTAACACTAATCCACTGTGCTCTTCACCCATGAGCAAAAAAGTCATTCCTGCATCACTTTCTGTCACTTACTCCTCTGTGACCTTGGAAAGTCCTCCTATTTGGTTTTCTCTTCTCTAGAATGATGGCCATGGAGTAATAACTCAGTGTCAGTCATACTGAAAGCCCCAGATTAAACAAAGTGCTTGTACATAAAGCTGCTCAATAAATCATCCCCTCTCTTTTTGTGCTATGTTCTTGTTTCAATAACAGGAGTGAAAGTGAGCCCACCCTGCTTATTTAGGCTCCACCTTTTACTATCATTTTATCTGGGGACTTCCCCCTATCTATCTCCTTTAATTCTCAAGAATCCTTTGGTGTATATGCTGTTATTGTCTTTGCTTTGAAAATAAGGCAAACTCAAATTCAGGGAGGTTTCTCTTTTATCGAAGCTCAAACAGAGTAGGTGACGCATTTGTTTTGCCTACTTCCCAAGGCACTGTCCCACTAAGCACAGCTGGGCTGGTCCAGGCAAGGATAGGGCTACCAGGAAGCCCGAGGCACTGACATTCCAGTTAAGACACCTCCATAAAAGTGACAAGGTCATGGATGCCAAATGCCCTTGTCTTTTACAAGTAGATGAGATGCCCATAGACAAGCTCTAAGCAGAAAAGCAATCTGGACTCTGAGATCAGAGGACACACTGATTCAGAGAAACAGAGTCGGAGGAAGCAGGAGGAGGAGATAACCAGAACTCAGAGGCGAAGAGGTGGGAGGGCACAGGCGCTGAGTGAGGAATCCTGGGACCTAAGTTCACACAGAGGTGGGAGAGACATGAGGGCTGGCTCGTGTATTATACAAGGTGTTCAGTGCCAGATGAAGGAGGCTAGACTTATTTTTTGAGACCTGAGTTTCCTACAGTGAGTCACAGAGCACTGAGCCTGGGGGAAGCTTCAAAGGGGAAGGGTAAAACAGTATGCCCCAAACACCACCTTGCCTTGGTGAGCCCTGATGCACGTCAAAGGCCCTGAGAGGCCCTGCAGCAAAAACAGACACCCAAACTCTCTGCTTTAGGAGTCAGAGCTCACTCATGGCTGACCCTCAGCGGGGTTTCAGAGGCTGTACACCACATGGGAGGGAGCTCTGGTGGCTTAGTGGCAAGAAGCTGCGCTGCAATCCCAAAAGCAGCAGTTCAAGACCACCAGCTGCTCCAAGCCTGAACGATGGGTAGTCTCCCCCCTTGCGATTCTACCTCTGGAAACCCACTGGAGGCTCAGATACAAGTCGGTTCCAACTCTATGGTACACAACAAAAACAACAGCAACAAATTACACGGGAGGCGATTGCCCTCTTTCTTCTAGAGAGCTGCTGGTGGATTTGAACTGAAAAAGAGACACCGCCTTTGGATGAGTACCACAACTTCCTACAGAACTACACCACCAGAATTCCCAGAAGATAAACAGAGAAGGCAAATCTTTTTAACTTTTCACTGTGGCTATTTCAGCCGTAGGAGGTTTTTCTTTATTTTTAAAAATAGGACCCAGTAGTCTTGCTGCGGAACCCTCTTTCCCCAAACTAGAAAGCGGATTATGCCACCCCTGGGTCTCCCTTTATGAAAATAATGCATCTAACTGAGGCTGAATGGTTACGGTTTCCTCCCCCTGCAGTCCTGTCTCTGGCCTTTCCTTCCCCCCACCCCCCTTATTTCCAGGGATGTGTGACTCACAGAATTCCCAGGTGGTACAGACTATTAAGATCTCAACTGCCAAAGGTTGGCAGTTTAAAGTCATCCAGAGACGGCTCAGAACAAAGGCCTTGTGATCTGTCAGACAGGGCTGGGACTTGAAAACCCTATGAAGCAGGTGTAATCTGCACGTGTGGGACATAGACTCAGCGCTGACTCCATGGCAACCATTGGTGGTCGCTCATTGAGTCCCTTCCATCTTCACCTCCCTTGGTCTTCACAGCAAGCCCAGGACAGTGTGATCCTTCTCATTCTAGACGTAAGGAAATGGAATCTTAGAACAGAAGTGCCGTGGCTAACAACCAAAAGCAAGGGGAAGAAACAAAACCCCATTTCCCTCCTGCCACACCCAGTTTGTTGACTCTTCTATCTTTTTAAAAATAATCTCAGCTGCAGCACTTGATCCTAAAGGGAACGGATGGTGGTACACTGATTCATGTGTGGCTACGAATGCAGGTGGAAAGATGTTGTTGTTGTTGTTATGTGCCGTCGAGTCGCTTGCGACTCATAGCGACCCTATGTACAACAGCCCTAAACTCTGCTCTGTCCTGTGCCAATCGCACTGTCTCTGACACTCCCATCCTGATTATCCCAGTCACTGAATCAATCCACCTCATAGAAGGCCTTCCCCTCCTGTGCTGTCCCTCCACCCTCCCAAGCATGCTGTCCTTCTCCAAGGACCGGTCTCTCCTCACAACATGTCCAAAGTATGTTAGACGGAGCCTCGGAATCCTTGCCTCCAAGGAGCCACCCAGTTTAACCCTTTCCAGGATGAATCTGTTTGTTTTCCTAGCAGTCCATGGTATTCTCAATACTCTTCTCCAGCACCACAGCTCAAAGACATCAATTCTACTTCTATCCTCCTTGGTCATTGTCCAACTCTCTGATGCATAACAAGTGATTGTGAAGACCATGGCCTGTATCAAATGCACCTTAGTCTCCAGGGAGACACCATTGCTCTTCAGTACTCTGGAGAAGTCCCTAACAGCAGACTTTCCCATGGCAATGCACCTTTTAATTTCCTGGCTACTGGTGCCAAGAGTGTTAAACAGCATTAAATAATTTTTGGACAATGTGACCACAGGCTAACTTCACTGTTGGGTGGGAGGAATAAAAGAAGCCTCGGGAATGGATCTTTTTTGAATGTCTGCTATGATACACATACTTAAGAATACATTCTAGTCTCTGATGGGAGGGAGATGGAATTTCTTAGATGTAGTATTGATAAGCTTTAATCTTCTCCTTTGGTGGCAGGATTGCAGGGCTCAAAGTTTCCTAACTTATGTGATGGATGTTTCCCAGGTAGTGCAGTTACCTTCATGTCTACTGAGTCCTTGGATGGTGCAAACTACTAATGTTTGCCTGCTTACTGAAATGTTGGCAGTTCTAGTCCAACTAGAAGTACCTTGGAAGAAAAGGCCTGGTGATCCCTTTCAAAAAACTCCACATTGAAACTCTTGTGGAGCACAGTTCCCTGCAGACACACATGGGGTTACTGTAAGAATTGACTTGCTAGCAAATGGTTTCATGGCCATGGTGACATGGAGGAATGCACCATCTATTACTCTCCAATGACAGGTGGGCTGATCCCACTGTGGAGAGTTCTGTGGTCAGAGGCCTCCAGTATCAGCTCCTCTAGGGACTGTCTCAGCTCATTTCCAAGGAGACCCATATCCAGTGCCAGGTCCACGCAAGACTATGAAAGTCTGACTCTCTTGACCCAACTCAGGACAAGCCCAAAGGACATCCTAGCCCTTGGGCTCAGCGGCCTGAAGCTCCTGTTTGTCATGTGTGGAAGCTTGACATCTCCCTCTGCCCCTTCCTGCTTTTGTCCCCTCCCTGCCACAGGTGTTGACCCCAAAGATGCTCCTGAACAAACATCCTGCCTGTTAAACTCTGTGTTGGGATTCGCTTCCCTCTTGGAACTAGGGTGATCAGTTACTCCTGTCTGTGTGAGCATGAAGAGCTTGCTTACCGAGATGAGAGACTTTGAATGCAAAACCAAGACCTCCCGCTCGTTCATGTTCACTCACAGCTGTTGAGTCAGTTCTCACTCATAAGCACCTTCTGCTGAGTTTCTGAAGCTGTAAATCTTCACGGGAGGAGATTGCCCATCTTTCTTTTGCTGAACTACTGGTGGATTGAACCCACTAGAGATCACCTTTTGGTTAACAGCACAACATGCTGACTAAGCCGCCACTAGAACGCCTTCAAAACAAGGCAATCCCAGGCAAGTGGGGGCATTTGGGACCCCTGCTGGAAACCCAGCTACACACACTAACCCTTTGTATAGTCTTGTGTCCTTGTGGTGTTAGACTGCACTATATTCTTGAACAATCTGGTAAAAAGGTAAGTGCCATCTAGTCTTTCTTAATTCTTCTCTAGCAACCTCATGACAATCTTGGTGGAATTAGAGTTCAGAGAAGTTAAGACATTTTCCCAAGGTCACACAGCCTTGTAGGATTCAAATGCAGACCCGCTGAGTCCAATTCCAGTGATCTACTCACCAAGGCTCTTTGGTTTTAAGACACACTTGGATTGTGTGTTCCAAATGTAGCTGCAGGTAACTATGGCAGCAGAGAGGGATGTCTACAGAATCTCAGGCACACTGGGTACTTTTTGCAAAATAAAACTGAACCCTTTATTCAATGCCTACCTCCATGTGGAGGCCTAGTTCTAAGCATCTGAACTCTCTGCTAATTACTGTCACATTAATTAAAAAAGAAATCCCTTTAATTTCATAACAGGTGGTTTGCAAGGCTGGAAGAGAAGTTGAAACTTGTGTGTAATTATTGTGTGGCTTATTTGCATTTCTAATTGCTTCAGAGGACACTGCGGGCTAAGCTTCCAGCCTCCCGGCTGTCTTTCACCCTGGCCCGCTGTGCCACCACGTTGGCAGCGTCTCTTTTCTCCAAGAACCACCTGTGAGGGCGGCGGCTCCAGCTGGAGCCTCCAGACTTCCAATCAACACCATGCGCCACAGGGCCGGTGCCTCCATGGGCTTGCTGCGAGGGCCCAGGAAGACATCAAGGATGCTGGTGCTCACCCCAGAGCCTGGCACATGTTGGATGTCCCAGATACACCAGCTGACCACGGGCAGTTCCTAAACGAATCCTTGCCTCATTTATCTGAACCAAATACCAGGTAGGTACACAGAGAGCTAGCAGCACTGATGAAGGAATCTCTGCGTTTGCCAACAGGTTAATTTAACCCCATACCCTCGTGCCCTTTCCAACCATGTAAGGCAGAAAAGAACTACCTCATCGAGTTACTGAGGCTATAAATCTCTTTGGGGCACACACTGCCATATCATTCTCCCCTGGAGTGACTGGTAGGTTTGAACCACTGACCTTCGCGCTGTCAGCTGAGTGCTTTTATCACCCCGCCACCAGAACTCTACATTTCTATGGCGTCATCTGTAAATGGAATTTCTAGAAAGAGAAATCATTTTCCTTTCTGCCTTTTGAATCACTTTAGATACATGTCCTATTTGTTGAGCCTCAGAAACATTTGAGATGTTTTTGAGGCTCTCTGTCTCCACCAATATTTCTATAAAGGGGTTTATCAGCCATGGAGGAACATGTAATGTATTGCAAGCTCCTTCTCCTGAAGTATCTAGCTTAGCGTGGTGGAAAGAGCCCAGGCTTTGCAGTCAGACCTGAGGGTGTTTGAATCCTGGTTCTATCACTTAGCGGCTGTGAGACCATGGAGAAGCCACTGAACCTCCCCTGACCTGGTTTTCACTTTGGAATCTGTAAAATGGATACAATCATAATTTGGTTTCAGTGTTTTTCAGCTTTGGTCCTCTAAGGGGCTTTCAAAAATTACCACTGTGAGGGCTGTATCTAAAGTAATAAAACCAATCCTACTGCCGATGAATCCAGCCCAAGGCTTAGCAACCCTCGAGGACAGAGTAGAACTGCCCCTACAGTTCCCGAGGTTGTAATCTTTATGAGACACATTCTTCTCCGGCAGAGTGGCTGCTGGGTTTGAACCATCAATCTCTTTGTTAACAAAGCAGATCTTTAACTACTGTGCCACTAGAGCAGCACCCAGAATTGATGAAATTTTAATATCTGAGGGTAGGGCTTGGGCATCTAGTGTGGTTTATTGTTTGTTTGTTTGTTTGTTTTTAAAACCTCCCCCAGGCAATTGAGTTGTATAGTTGAGACTGGAAAATGTTGTCTGAATCCCTGGGACACTATGATAATTCATGTGTCTACTTCAGAGTTAAAATATCATTGCCGTGGAGTTGGAACGAACTAATAGCTGACCCGCCAGCAGGCTTTCAGTGGTTATAAATTGCACAGGAGGAGACTGCCCACAGGTCAGCTGGTGGACCCAAACCACATGCTTTTGGGTTGGAAACTCAACTCCTTACCCATTACATCACCTGAGCTCCCCTGCCTCAGAATGTTGTTGCTGTTGACTGCCGTCAAGTCGAGCACGACTCATAGCGATTCTATGAACAAAAGACCTAATGCCTTTCCATAGTTTCTCTAAGTTCATAGAGTTTCCAGAGGCATGTGGTTTAGGAAAAGGATGCCACTCCTGCTTCCAAACCTGTTTTACAACTGTGAACTCCACCAAACACTGTCCACATTAGGAAACCATTCTGGTATTTGATGCCCCAATGGCTCAAGGTTCAGCATCACAGTAAACCCAGGTTACTTCATACAGCACATTGACAAAGAGTGATATACAAAGGGGAAGAATGTTCCTCCAGAAAAAACAACACTAGTCTCATGTTGTTGTTGTTGTTGTTAGGTGCCATCGAGTCGTAGACAACTCATAACGACCCTATGAATGAAAGGCCTGAGCACTGTTCGTACATAGAGTTTCCAGAGGCATCTAGTTTAGGAAGTGGATACCACTCCTGCTTCCCAACCTGAATCAATCTGGAAGCTCCTCCAAACACTGTTCATGATGGGTAACCATTATGGTATTTGATACAACTATGGCACAGTGTTCAGCATCACAGCAACTCCAAATTATTCAGTACAGACAACTGCTGTATCACTTAAAGAATATTCATTTTAAAATTAAATTTGGGATTTTAAAGACACACCCTTAAGCAGGCCTCCACCCTTGGTCAAAAGTTCAACTGACACCTGCTTTTGGGGGGAAACCCCCAGTAACACACATCAAATATGACCCCAAAAACTTCCCTTACGTGACAGCCATCAAGACGTTCTGCTCTTTGTCTTCCTTTATGTGATGAATAAAGCCTGTCCAAAGGGGTCTGTGAGGAGCTGAGAGGACTGGGTGGGTTACTGGGACAGAGATTGCAAGAGGGCAAGAGGGGGGGCCCAGATACTGCAGCTAGCCCGTGGAATGGGGGCTTGATCAAGGCAAAACGCCACCAGTCCCAACCTAAGGGGCCCTCTCCATGGTCAAAGGCACTGAGAGTTCTTTCTGTCAGTAGTTCTTCTGACGCCAGGGCCCCCTTGGAAATCCACTTATCAGTGGCGTCAGGAGCTGTTGACCAACAAAGGCCAAGAATCGTGTCATTAACAATCTGGAACAGGACAAGCAATACAAAGTGATTTGGGGGAGAGGTAGGGAAGGAAACACGCATGTATGAATGAATGAAAACCAATCTCATTAAAACTGTCATGAAAATAACAAAATAACAATAATGAATTAAGGAAATTGCACCAAACTTTGTTTTATGGCCCCCCCCTTACAGTCTTTGGTGGTCTTGGTAGTGGAATGCATTATACGTTGGGCTGCACACTGAGAGGTTAGAGGTTGGAATCCACTAGCTCTTCCCCAGCTGAAAGATGGACAGTCACCTTCTGTAAAATTGTCCAGGCTTGGAGCCAGACATTGGTCGCCGTCGCTTGCGATCAACTCCATGGCCTGATTTACATTCTTTCTCATCTCAGACCTCATTGTTCCCGAGGCAGAACCGGCTCATGGCTGAGCCTCCACCAGGTTTTCAGAGGCTGTAAGTCGCATGGAAGGAGACTGCCCATCTTACTCCCTCACAGCAGCGGGCGGACTCGTACTCCCAGAAGCTGGGCCAGCAGCACAGCTCTGAACAGGCTAGGCCACTAGGCCTCCTTACATCCTGTAAAACGGACACCACGATGCTCATTTAACCGATAGTAAACTGAGGCTCTGGGAGGTTAAGTGGGTCAAATCCAGTTTGCTTAATTCTAAAGGTCTTCCTGTCTCCTCCACACGTGTTCTTCCTTGCATCAGCAGACGGCTTGTTATGGGTAAACCCCATCCAGACAGCCTGGTGTCCCTTTGAGGCCTCCTTTTGCTTCATCCCCACATCTAATCCATTGGTTAGATGCCACGAAGTAGGTGGCAATGCCTTAACCATATGCATGTTGTAAGGCCAGAGGGCCTCTTCCATCCTTGTCAAGGGGAGGGCTAACCTTCTCTCCTTTCATACAACAAACATCTAATCCACTGGGAGCTTCACTGGCTCTATCTTTCCAGTCTATCAAGAATCCAAGCATGATGCCCTTTTTTTTGTTGGTCCAAGTCCCCATCTCTCACCTGGACTGCTGGCCTGTCTTCCTGCCTTGTCCCTGCCCCTGCTGTTCATCTGCAGCACGTCTGGGTGACATAACACTCCACCCTCTGCTCATTCCCCTCCATGGTTCTATCTCGCTCTTGGTCCAAGTTCTGCACCACCCTGCACAACTGGATCTTTCTCTCTCTCTCTCAGCCCAGGCCCTGCTGCTTCTCTCTGCTCTCAATGCTTCTGGCCTCCACACTCTCCCAGACTCCCCAGTCCCACTGTCACTGGGGCTTCTGCATTTGCTCCACTCCATGTTGCTGTGGTCTTCTCCCAAGGTCTCCCGGGCTTGCTCCCTTCCCAGCTCCAGGGCTCTGCTCCAATGTCATCTTATCGAAATTAGCCACAGGCCCCCTGGCACACCTCCAGCCTGGCACACCTCCATCCTCCTCTCTTGTTTTGAATTTCTACACAGCGCTGTCACCACCTGGCATACTCCTGGCATAAACGTGCTGATTTGTTTGTCTGTCTTCTCCCACTGCATGTTCATCTGTTATATTCACTGCTCTCTCCCCGGTGCCTTAAACAAGCCCTAGCACACAGGGAGTGCTCAGCTGGATGAATGAATAAAGCAATAAGTGAATGTAGCCGCACTACCTCCTGGGGACGGTGTAATGCCCTGTGAGCGCTGGCAGGTGAGCAGGGATGAGGGCAGGGATGCTAAGGAAGCCACCCTCTGGTGTCTGTTGCATTTCTTCTCAGTGTTGGGGCCCTGGGAGCCATGCTTACGATGGAAAAGGACACGGGGTCCTTCTCAGCAGGTCTCCTGGGTGTTTCAGGGCTCAGAGGGCTTACCACTTTTTGCTCTATTCTCTCAGCTCCTCTAGTTCTGCCGGATGTCTTCACCTTATCTTGTCCTCACCTTGCATCAGCATCATTGACTTCTGCGCATCACAGATAATAGCTATCAGCCTCTTCCCATGGGCCAGCTACTTCCATGCTTCATTGAGACTTTACATCTACTCTCTAGGATCATCTGCTAGTGTCCCTGCTTCACAGGTGAGGAAACGGAGGCTTATAAAGCCAGGTAACTTGTCTAAGATTACAGATCTAGTGAGTGAGGAAGATAAGTAAGATCTCAACCCAAGAAATAGAATCAGGCCTTGCCTCTCCTCCTCATTGTATTTCTGCCTCATGGACTCATGGACGCGGGTGTCAAGGTCTTTTATTCTTTCCTCAGCTTGGAAGCCATGCAGTGCACACCACGGCCTAAGGGCACCTTGATTTGTCTTCTGCTGTGAGTCTAGGGTAGGCTTTTTCAGCCTTGATAATTGGGGCCAGATAGCTTTTTATTATGTGGGCCTGCCCTGTGTATGATGTTCACCAGCATACCTCCTATCTGTGCACTCCATACCAGTGGTAACAATCAGAACTGTATCTAGATATTGCTAAATGTCTATTGAGTGGTAAAACTGCCAGTGGTTGAGAATCACAGGTCTAGGAGTTGAGTGGTGGGAAGGATCAGGAGGTCTGCTGGCAGGACTCTGGTCTGCAGACCACCATAAAGTTCTAAAGATCTCAAGGAACTCTGGAATCTTCCAACAATACAAGTCTTCCTTTCTTCTTTTAGGTCAATAACTGGCATTGCCAAAGATGTTTACTTCTACCTGTTATTGGGACCTATTTCTCAGTGACTTATCAAGTTCATTATACTATCGTGGGTTCTAGAGTCACACTGACTGGGTTCAAATCCTACTTCTTCCACTTATTAACCATGTGACTTTGCTGAAGCTGCTTAACCTCTCTGCACTTCATATATGAGATGAAAATAAGACTCATGCCTAGCTCATGGCTTTGGGGGAATTCCATGAAAGCTCAGTGGGACTGGCCATCGCTGTGGTAGTTGTGTGCTGTTGAGTTGGAACTGACTCATAGCTGACACTTCAGCAGGTTCTCAGAGGGAGAAAATTTTCAGAAGGAGAATGCCCATCCTTCTCCCAGGGAGCAGTTGGTGGATTCAAACTACCTGCTTTTGGGATTAAAGGGCAGCTTCTTACCACTAGGCCATACCTAGTGCTCCATAAGAGTCAGCTGTCTGTGCTAAGTGAGGCATAAAGAGCTCTACCCTGGGTCTACCCTGGGAGTCCTACCCTCAAACTCTGAAGAAAGGCTGCAGATCTGCTTCTGAAAACAAGCCCATGCCAGCACTGTAGGGGGGTGCAGTATACTGGAGGATCAGTGGTTGGAGGAGAGCCCTGTGCTTAGTGAATGAGGGGACAGGAGACCCCTGGGGAGAGGGACTGGCATAATACCAGCAAGGATGGAACTGAATACTCCAGGTGGTTAGGAAAGTGACACTGAACCAGGAAACATTCGTTCTGCTGTCCATAAGGTTGAATCCGAGTCGACTTGATGACATCCAGCACCACCACCAAAAGGCCGCTGCCACGAGCCCTGTGGCCTTTCCCAGCTCTTCTGCACCTGAGCCCAGCTGGAGCTGGAAACCCAGACTGCTGGGGTGTGGTTTACAGCAAGAGCATCAGCTGCCTGAGTCGGTGCTGTTTCCAATTGCCACTGTTCGTGCTTTTTAATTATAAATTATCATTAGTTTCATCATTACCAATTTAGTTTGTTGTGGGTTGTTTGCTTAACAACAGTAATTTGGGCTTATGGCTTTTCAAGGATGGGGCTTTAAGGCATGTGTGCACCGAAGTTCAACTATGAATCATCTAGCTCCCCTTCCTAAAAGAAATCCTCCTGAAATCTTCCCCCAAATCATATGCATGTTTACACTTTGATAGCATCTCTGAGCTCTTTTCCTGCTGGGAAGTGGGAACAGAGGAGAAAGTGGCTATAGTTCTTTTTCTGCCTTTTCATGATCTCATTGTTGTGGAGTTAGAATGGACTCATGGCTGACTGTGCATTGGGCTCCTGAGGCTGTAAGTTTCATGGGAGGAGACTGCCCATCTTTCTCCTGAGGAGTCACTGGTAGATTCAAACTGCCAGAGCGATACAGTCTTTGTGCTAGCACCCTTAAGTAGGGCATACGAGAGGAAGCTCTGATGGCTTTGTCTATAGCAAGGTGTACTGCTTGCTCAAAGGTTACATATCAATAAGAAGACTTAATATCATGAAAAATTGCAATCTTACAAAAGCTATCTATATGTTTAATGCAATCCCAATACCGACACTAAATTCATTTTTCAAAGTGATAGAAAAGGCAATTGGGAAGTTAATTTGGAGAGGAAAGAGACCCCAAATAAGCAAAGCACTTCTGAAAACCAAGAATGAAGTGGGAGGCATAGCAACCCTGACCTCAAAACCTACCACACAGCTGTAATAACCAAAACCAGCATGGTACTAGTACAATGACAGGCACAATGGAACAGAATCAAGAACCCAGAAATTAATCCATTTATCTATGGTCAACTGATATTCGACAAGGAAACAAAAATCAATCAAATAGGGATATGACAACCTCTTCAACAAATAGTGCTGGCAAAACTGGATTACTACCTGCTGAAAGCTGAAATAGGATGCACATCTCTAACCGAAAAGAAAAATCAATTCAAGGTGGATTAGAGACCTAGGGTTAAAGCTCAAAACCAAAAGATCATAAGAGACAAAGTAGGACCAAGCTTAGAAGGCTTAGCCCATGGTGTAAAAAAGGCTGATAAATACAGCCAGAAATACATAACCAGGAGAGGATAAAATTGATGAATGAGACCTTCTAAAGATTAAATCCCTGTACACATAAAAAACTTTTTCCAACAGAGTGGAAAGAAAACCTACTGACTGGGAAAAACACATTTGGCAATACGGTCTCATAACAAAAGTTTACATACTCCTACAGGGCCTCCACAAGAAAAATACTGATAACCCAATTACAAAATGGACAAAAGACATAGGAAGACCTTTCATAGAAGATATTCGGATGGCCAACAGACACATGAAGAAATGCTCAACATCACTGGCAAGATGAAAGATGCAAATCAAAACCACAATGAGATACCATCTCACCCCAGTGTCAGTGGCAATGTTTAACGGGACAGCAAGTAATAAATGTTGGAGAGGATGCGGAGAGATAGGAATTCTCATCCACTGTTGGTGGGACTGTAAAATGGTACAACCACTCTTGAACGCAGTTTGGTGCTTCCTCAAAAGGCTAAATAAACATAGATATTCCATATGACCCAGCTATTCCGCTGCTTGGAATATACCCCAAGAAAATTAGAACTGAGACACAAATGGAGATTTGTACACCAATGTTCATAGCAGCATTATTCACCATTGCAAGAACACGGAAACTGCCCAAATGTCCAACCTTAACAAAAAATTGAGATAGAAATTGTGGTAGATTCACACGATAGAATACTATGCCGCACTCAGGAGCAATGATTTAGAAAATTACTACATAACTTGGGAGGTTCTAGAGAGCATTATGCTAAGTCAACTAACTTGGTTCCATAAGGACAAATACTGTATACAATCATTATTGTAGAAATAGATAACTAGTAAAGCAGGTACGAAGATCCAAGGGGTGGGGGAGAGGGCGGGGGAAATCACAGGTTGCACAATTTGACTGGTAGAGGGAGCAGTTGTTGTTGTTGTTATATGTCGTCGAGTTACCTGAGACCCATAGGGTCCCTATGTACAGCAGTTCTGGAGCCTGCCCTGTTCTGGGCCAGTCTCACTGATTCCAACACACCTACCCCCATTGCCCCAGTCATTGTATCAATCCATCTCATCCAGGAGCTTCCTCTCCTGCACCATCCCTCCACCTTTGTAAGCATGATGTCCTTCTCTAAGGACCAATCCCTCCTGGCCATGTGCCCAAAGTATGTGAGATGGAGCTTCAATGTCCTAGCCTTCAAGGAGAAATTTGGTTTCACCCTCTCCAAGACAGACCCATTTGTTTTCCTGGCAGTCTGAAATGAGAAAAATCTGGTGGGGATCTGGAAAGACAGGGCAATGGTGGACATATTTCAATGTTGATTAATTTTATAAAATATAATGAATGGGAATAATTGTATGAAACACAAAGTGAATGAAGATAGTGTGCAAAACAATGTGTATGAGCTTTGTAAGCAGGCCAGTATAAATAAAAATGTATTTACTTATTTATTTATGAAAAAGTTGCCTATCTTCAGCAGTTCAAATCCCCCAGAGTCACTGAGAGAGAAAGGTGAGCAATCTCCCCAGTTATCATTTATAGCCTCAACCTTGACGGAGTGCCACTGTGAGTCAGAACATGACAGCAGTGTATGTTGAGGAATGAGAGATGTTCTAGAACAATCACCCCTCTACATCCTGAGTTTCTGTTTTTATACATGGTGACCCTGAGGCCCAGAGAGGTGAAGGATCTGAAGTTACAAACATCGCTAAGATCTTATTCTCCTAATTACCTATCCTAGGTTTCTTCCTCATAGGAGGTTCTGAATTCACTCCAGGTGGTTCGGCATTACTCGTTCCTGAACTGGGGAATTCCTCCTATATCTTTCAATATGGCGCTGGTTTCTGGTAAATATATACACTGGATAAACACTGGGGCTCTGGAATCAGACTGGTGAGAAGAAGATAATGACAGTATCAGCCTTTAAGGTTTGCAAGCTTTTGATCAGAGAACTAGTGGTATGCACAGCACAGTGCCTGACACATAGAAAATGCTTAGTGAACAATGATTAATGTTAATATTTCAGACGTCCAGAACAGATGCCCTGCTCTTATCTGGAGGTGTTGGTTGGGTTTTTTGTTTGTTTGTTTGTTTTTGTTTTTAAGGGAAAAATAATATATAAAGCTTTAGGGAGCTGTGGTGTCCTAGGGCTAAGAAAGTGTGTTTCAGTCCTGAAGGCACACAGTTTGGATCTACCAGCTGCTCTGAGGGAGAAGGACCAGCAATCTCCTCCTGTGTGATTAATGCCTCTGAAAACCCGCTGGAGGGTCAGCTATGGGTGAGTTCTGACTCGATGGCACACAATAACAACATAAAGTTTTAAAGTGTATACAGTAATTTCATGGAGCTGAGGTGGCATAGTCCATAGTGAACGGGGCTTCTAACCCAGAGGCTGAGCCTCTGATGGTTTGAATCCTCCAGTCGCTCTGAGGAGAAAGACAAACCACATCCTCCTTAAAGATTTGCCGTCTCAGAACTCAGTGGAGGGTCGGCCATGGGTTGGTGCTGACTACAATGACAATGAGCTGAGTGTGTTAAAGAAATTCCATTTGTATTATCTCGTTTGATCTTTACAGATGTGGAGGACTTTGCCCTCAGGCATCAGATGCACCATTGTTCTTGGAGTTCTTTAACACACTATTCCTGCTCATAGATGCTTCACACCAGTTGGAGCCCAAAGCTGCTTTCTGCGTGCTCCTCAGTTCAGTTCTGCCCTTGTTCTAAAGAAGCAGAACCTCTCTTCTAGCTGAAGTGCTAGTAAAATGATGGCAGACACAGGTAGTCGGTTATTTCTTTAAAATACATCCCAAGAAAGGATGGCAAGGGATATATTTTGAGAGATAGCAGACCGCTAAAAAAGAGTGGGGGCACCATCAGAAAGGTCTCACTTGCATATCTGCTGGGACAACAGCTGGGATGGGCTCTTTGTGGTGAGGGGCTGACTGGTCCCAAACTGACTGCAAGCTTCCTCCTTGGACCGGATGCTGTCAGCGCCCACAAACACCTCTGAATCCCTGGTCCCCAGTTCAGCAGTGGAGCCTCTGAATCACTCAGCAAACGTGCAGGGAATGAACAAATCTAGGGCAAGGTCAGGAAACACCTTCTCTTGAAATGGAATCTATTAAAATCAACATAAAGGAAGTGAGACGAAGTCACTGGCAGCAGAGAAGCAGTCTCAAGAACAACTTGGAGCAGCTGACAGGATTTCCCGGACCACATCACAGGGGGGAATGTAATCATCACTGGAGAAGGAGAAACACGTACTGTCTTCACGGAAGACAGGTCCTACCTGGGAGATTTGACTGATTGGGAAGTCCATGGCAGGAAGTCCTAAGCTTTCTTGATGAAATAGGTGAAGGTATTAATGTTTACACAACACCTGCTATATAGTAGAATTGTCCCAGCTATCTTTTTCTCCTTTCTATGTTCCAGCCACACTACCTTTTTCTTCCTCTTAAAGCTAATGTGTTCCTGCCACAGGGCCTTTGCATGTGCTGTTCTTTCTCCTTCTTCCTGCTTTTGCAATGGATGTCTCCTTGACACCAAACCCTCCAGGTTTCACTCAAAGGTCATGTTCTCAGAAATAACTTTTCCAACTCAAGTTAAATCCATAGCCCCATTCTGTCCCACCATCATTCTCTCTCATATTATCTTAATTCATCTTGTTTAACACACTCCTTCACGTCAGTGTGTACAGAAAGTGCAGAAAACTGGAAGCATTTACTGTAGAAGACTGAAATCCTAAATATGGATTACACCTTAATATCAAGAAAATGCAGATCCTTACCACTGAACCAATAGATAACATCATGATAGATGGAGGAAAGAACGAAGTTGTCAAGGATTTAACTTTACTTCGTTCCACAATCAATATCCATAGTAGCAGCAGTCAAGAAATTAGTATATCAAAAAAGGCATACATAGGGTAACTGTACTGTCAAAAAACCAAAATGTACTGTATTAACAAAACTGTAAAGCACTTAAGAGCAAGGATGTAATTTTAAAGACTAAGGTGCATCTGACCCCAACCATGGCATTTTCCATTGCTTCGTACACATGTGACAGTTGGACAAAAAATAAGGCCAATGAAGAATACTGCCTTTGAATTGTGGTGTTAGTGAAGAATATTGAATATGTTACTTATTTCCAAAAGAACAAACATAACAATTTCACAGACAATGATAGCAACAGGGGGCTTGAGCTAAATGGAAATTGTGAGGATGACTCAGGATAAAGGGGGGCTTTGACCTGCTGTTCCTAGGGCTGCTATGGGTCCGTCTACTTAATGGCACTATGTCTGATGCTGTGGAGTCAACTCTGACTGATGATGACTCCTTGAATGTCAGGGTTCAACTGTGCCCCTTGTGGTTTTTGAGGGCTAATATTTCAAGTGTATCACCAGGCCTTTCATCCTAGGTATCTCTAACTGGATTTGAATCTCTAAACTTTCACTTAACAGCCAAGCATTCTGATCATTTTGCACCATTGAGGAACTACTGGATAAGGAAGCTCTAGGTACCTAGTGGGTAAGAAGTTGCATGGCCAATCCAAAGGTCTGAGTTCAAATTCACCAGCTGCTTCAAGGAAGAAATATGTTCAATCTCCCCTCATGCAATTTACTGCCTTTAGAAACCTTCTAGAGGATCAGCTAAGAGTCGGTTTCAACTGGATGGCAACAACAAAGGACTAGGCTTCTCCACATCCAACATATTTTTTTACTCGTTTCTTTATTAGAATATAAGTTCATTGAAGGTTGATATGTGCCATCGGGTTGCCCGAAACTCATAGCAACTCTAGGTACAAAAGCTCTGAAGCCTGCCCTCTCCTGTGTCAGTTTCACTGTCTCTGACACACCAGCCTCCAAGACCCCAGTGACTGAGTCAATCCATCTCATCCAGGATCTTCCTCTCTTGCACTGTCCCTCTACCCTTCTAAGCATGATGTTCTTCTCCAAGGACTGATCCCTCCTGGTAATGTTCCCAAAGTATGTGAAATGGAGCTTCAAAATCCTTGCCTCCAAAGAGCAGCTTGGTTTCACCCTCTCAGGACAGACCTGTTTGTTCTCTTAGCAGTTCATAGTATGTTCAGTCCTCTTCTTCAGCGTGATAACTTAAAGGCATCGATTCTTCTATCATCCTTAGTCATTGCCTAGCTCTCTGATAACAAATAATTGAGAATACCAAGGTTTGGATCAGGTACGCCTTGGTCTCTAGACTGATATCATTGCTCTTTGATGTCAGTACTCTGGAAATGTCCCTAACTGCAGATTTTCCCAATGTGATTTGTCTTTTGATTTTCTACTGCTGGTGCCAAGAGTGTAGGTTGTGGAACCAAACAAGCTGAAATTGTTAACAATTTCAATCTCTTCTCTGTCTATCATGATGCTGCCAATTGTCCTAATCATGAGAATCTTTGTTTTCTTGATGTTGAACTTCAACTTACATTGATGACTGCGGTCCTTGACCTTCTGCAACAAATGCCTCAAGTCCTCCTCGGTTTCAGCAAGCAAGGTTGTGTCATCTGCACAACACAAGCTTTTAATGAGATTTCCTGCAATTCTGATGCCAAATTTCTCCTCATAGAGTCCAGTCCCCTGGATGATCGGCTCCACATATAGATTTAAAAGATATGGAGACAGGATGCATCTCTGATGTACACCTCTCCAGATTTTGAACCATGCACTGTTTCCCTGCTCTGTTCTGATGACTGCCTCCTCGTCCAAGCATAAGATTCACATGAGAACAATTAAGCATTCTAAGATTCCTATTCTTCTCAAGGTAAGCCAAAATTTGTTGTGATCCACAGTTACATGCCTTTGCATAGTAAATGAAATACAGATAGACATTCCTCTGGTACTCTCCGCTTTCAGCTAAGATCCATCTAATGTCCCTAATGCCACAGACTCTTCTAAACCTAACACGCACATCTGACAGTTCTCTGCTGAAGGTAGAGACTGAATCTTGTTAGTGTCTGCACCCTCAAGGCCTGGAACAGCAGATGGCCCATAGTAACTACTCAACAAATATTTTTGACCACTTGGAGGCTGAATCATTTTATAATATAAAGGGTTTGGGAGGTGGTAGGTACAGTTTGGGCATGTGGCCAGGAGAGACCAGTCCTTGGAGAAGGACATCATGCTTGAAAAGGTGGAGGGACAGAGCAGGAAGACCCTAGATGAGATGGATTGATAAAATAATTGGGGCAATGGAAGTTGACGTGTTGGAGTTAGTGAGATTGGCCCAGGGCAGGGCAGGCGTCAGAGCTGTTGTACATAGGGTCACTACAAGTTGCAGACAACTCAACAGCACATAACAGCAACAGTTTGTACCACAAACAGAGGATCAGGAAGGACCAAGAATCTGCCCAGCTAGTAAGTCATAGAGTGAAGGTTTTTCTTGCCCCAAGCAGACCTCTAGATAATACATAACCCTGTTTCCCTAGTGTGGAGATTTGGGGGCCTCAGCTTCTCACAGCAACCGTGACACCAGCCATCAGCATTAACAGAATCCTTTCAGTCCCAATCCCATGCTCTTTGGCCATCTCTAGATTTCTGGGGAAATGATGCTGAGAAAAGTGTCAACCATCTGACACTTGTATTTCTTATTGCCTGGCAGTTATCTCTAGAAAAAACGATTTACGGGGCGTCCTATCTATCTTTCCGTCTTTGGTGAGAGCTTGGCTAATATGAGTCCCTACCCCAGCCCTGCCTGGCCCACTGAGGCACTCAGTCCTGGGGCACTGATACAATCAGGCCTGCACGCTCGGCTGAGAAGCGAATCCTGCAGCCTCCCTGTGCAGGCGAGATTCAGGGTGAATGAGGCATGCTCCAATGACACTGGCCTCAGCACTTTATGCCAAAGAACATGGCAGCATAAATCTCCTTGCAAAACATCTCCCCAACCCGAGGGTGGCCCATTTCCTTCATGCGCTATCAGATGGAACAAAATTCCTGGCCAAGCAAGGATATGGACGTTGCCTGGAATCAGCTCTTGGGGCAACTATCTTAGCTTCATGCTCCTCAAAGTCCTCTCCTGTCCACACACAAAGCAACCTCGTGGCATTGAGCCAGGGGCCTGAGATGAGCCCATCCTGCTCCAGCCCACCCTTCCTCAGATACAGCTCTGGTTCTAGTCTAGGCAAGGAGGAAGGCAGTGGCTCAGGGGTGGGATTCTCATCTGGTGCGGAGTCCTGCGCTCCAGTCACTTCAGTGAGGGAAGCGCAGTCACTGTACTTCAAGTGCTGCCACCACTCATGTCAGCTGAGGCCTGTGTGTTGTTCTAATGTTGAATAGATGTCAGCAGAGAGTGCAGAATAAAGCCAGCTGGGAAGGCAGACCTGGTGATGTACTTTCAAATAGCAGCTAATGAAAACCCTCTGGGTCATAATGGTCTGATCCTCTTGTACATGGAGTTGCTCTGAGTCAAGGGAGGGGCCACTACTCAGTCGCAGATAACAACAACAACAACAACAACAACAACAACAACAACAACAACAACAACAAAGATAAGCAGCTCTCAGGGGTGTGTGTGGGAATGGGGCCCTGGCATCTTATTTCTGCTCCAAGAGGAAAAGGTGAGCAAGCTCCTCTGGTGTGAAGTGTGACAGCCTCAGAAAACCAATGGAGTATTATCCATGAGTGAGTTCTGACTTGATATCAAAGGGTTTGAGTTTGTATGGTCCACCCCACTGCTTGGATAGTAGCTCTGAGAGCATCTTCTGTGGGTCAATCTGGAAGTTATCTGGAGACTCAACTTTGAGCTCACTCCAGCATTGCCAGTGATTTTTAAGCACTCAGTTTCCTCTTATGAAGCCCCTTCATATTTTAAACGGTCATAACAAGTACCAAACCCGATCCCAAACTCAGCCCCCTATATTAATACGACTATACTGTATTAGTAATACTAATAATACTATACAACTCACAGAGACCCCACGTGATACAGTGGAGATGCCCCATGGGGTTTCGGAAGCTGTGGGGAGTTGCGCTGCTAACCCAGAGGCTCACCTCTTTGGTAGTTCGAATCCATTAGCAATTAATTCCTCAGGAGAAAGATGAGCAATCGCCTCTTGTGGAAGTCACGGCCTCAGAAAGCCACTGGATGGTCAATTAGGCGTTGGTTCCAACTCAACAGCAATGAGTTTTGTACTTCTTCATCTTTTACAGAAGCAGATTGCTACATCCCTCTCCTGTGGATTGGAACCAATGACCTTTCAGTTTGCAGCCCAATGCTTAACCTGCAACACCACCAGGGTTCTTTGTAACTAATACCAGCTGCTGTCACATTGCTCCTGGCTCCTGGTGACCTCTAGTGTGTCAAAGTAAAACTACTCCTCAGGGTATGAGCTTTCAGAAGCAGGCTGCCAGTTTGGGTTTTTTTTTGTTGTTGTTGTTGTTTTATCTCTGAGGCCTTCCTGGGTAGACTTGAACAGTCAACCTTTTGGTCAGTAGCCAGATGCTTCATACCACCCGAGCACTGTACTGTTTCTGTTTTCCTGCACTAAAGTCTGACCGGCAATGTCCTATGTGCCTGGTCTTTGGGAACAGCATTGCAGGCAGAGGGAACAGCATATGCCAAGACTGCAGGTGGGAAAATTTGTGGATCTTTGCTGCAGAGACAGATACTGGGGCATCCTCATTCCATTAGTGAGAAAACTGGAGTTCAAAGATGTTGAGGTCTTTGGCCCAGGGTGCATAAGTAGAACCTGTAAACATGTGTTGTGTCTTGCCATAAAACTTACATTGCACACCTTGCTCCTTCTCATCCCATCCTAATAAACCCCAAACCAAACATATTGCCATTCACTTGACTTCAACTCATAGCAATTGTGTGTCCATTGAGGTAGAACTGTGTCACATAGAATTTTTAATGACTGCTTCAAGGACCAGGCTTTTCTTTCCAAGGCAATAAATAGCTAGGAGGGGTGTTTGCTGGGGTTTGCCTAAGTGGGTTTGAACTCTTAATCTTTTGGTTAACAGTCAAATATATTTGTGATCCACATCACTGGGGAACTCCCCTGTCCTGATACTGGCTCCCAAATTCCTGGCAGGACTTTTGTCGTGCCTGTGGTTTGGCTCGGAGCCTGCCCAGGCCTGATGGACGTGCCAGGTCAGTAGGCCCCCTCCTGTCTCTCCTGGCCTGCCCTGTGGCCCATGCTGACAGCTGATACAGAGCTCACCTCGCTTCAGGCTGGACGTCGCTTTCTATATTTAGGCACCTCATGAATCTTTTCTGGGTTCTGATGAATTGCCGTCTTCCCGGACTCTCACTGGAATTGCTCTTCCTCGTGATTCAAACATTAACGCTCCCTGAGGTCTTTCCTGGAGGAGTTACTGCTGGGGGTAACTGGACTCAGAACTGTTCCAGCCACTGACTCAACTCCCTAACGCTCACATCTGGGGCAGGAATGGTCATGGGAGAGTGGGAAGAGTCCCCTTTCCCCACCCCATCAGCCCCCGAAAAGACTACTGAGGGTAATGGTGCTCACAACACACACTTTAAACATACTTAGGAGCACACACTTACAAACATACAGGCTTGCAGACATACATATTGATGTACAAGCACACAAAACTACACACACAACCACTCACACACACATGCGCGCTCTCTCTCTCTCACAGAGAGAGAAACAGACAGAGAGAGGGTACGAGAGCACTTTCCTCAGTGTTTCCAGGGTTTGCTTGAGGTTCAAGGGAGGCGTGGCAGCTGTGCCATGTAATCGCGCCCTTTGGGATAATAAACCACCTGTCCAGAGAGTCTTGGCATCAGGGACTCCCCTGGAACCAGCTGAGAGGGGCCTTCCAAGGCAAGGACTTCAGAGCAGCCTTTGGCTGTCCCATGTCTGGATTCCTCTGGCTTCCACATCATCGCTTAGTGACAATGCCTTGGCACATCTATCTCCCTGACCCTTTCCTGACCTCCAGTACAGTAGCCAAGTCTCACTCTCTCTAGCACACTCCACTGTCCCTCTTGGTTCACGGGTCCCTTCTCCTCCTGCTGACCATGCATATTCTGATTCTTTTCACCATTCCTACCACCATTATCTTCAAGACAGTAAAAACTGTTGAGATTTAAGCACAACCAAGGCTAAGTAAACACATGGCATAGAAATGCCACTAGTCCACTCAGCCCTGAGATTCTACCTGAGGGGCTCAGAACCTGGAGTCCTGTATGGGTGCGTCCTGTGCCCAGAATCCAGCACAGAGAAAAGTCTGACAACCTGGGTCCCCTTTGTTCATGAAGATCTGAATCTCTCTTGGGGGGCTAGATCTGAAAAAGGGCAAAAATCCTTGCTGTGCCAAGATTCTCAAAATATGAAATCTGGTGGAATTTTAAACCCAGACTTGATCTGCTCGAGCCATCTCTTAATTCATAAGGAAAAACCTGACATTTGATGGACAGTTTTGGAGTGGATCAGTCTTGAATCAGGTTCTTGCAGATGTTGGGATGTCTTTGTGAGAGGCAAAGAGTGTGTGTGTATGTTTGTTTGTGTGTGTGTGTCTGTGTGTGTGTGCATGTGTGCATGTGTGCACGTGTAGAACTCAAGCTGCAGGAACCTTTGTAGGTATTTTAAAGGCTGACGGGAAGAGTATTTGGTGGGGATGGAGGAAATAAGGACATTTAATTATTCTTTAGAGAGCTCTGGTGGTCTAGTGGTAAGGAGCTGCACTGCCAACCTTAAGGCATGCAGTTCAAACCCACCAGCTGCTCCACAGAAGAAGGATGTGCAATCTCCTCCCATGTGATTTACTGCCTCTGAAAACCCTCTGGAGGATCAGCTGTGGGTCATTTTTAACTCAACAATATTGAACAGCAACAGTAATTATTCTTTAAGAAACTGAGCTCATGAATAAACCCAAAGAGGATTCCTTTCTGAATGTCTGAACCCCCAATGCCACTCTGATCAGGCACTTTTTCCCCTCACAAAAGCTCAGCCTCAGTGCAAGCTACAAAGACATCTCCATTTAGTTACTCTTTCAGACTCTCAGCCTGGTTTAGAGGGGAGGAGTAAGGACAGTAAAAGGTAGTGAAGGAATTACCCTTTTGTAAAGGGAGGTGTTCCTTTCAGACTTGTTTTTGAGTTGTCATTCAATCAACCAGTCAATCAATATTATTTATTAGCGCTCCACTGAACTCTTCCAAGCCTGAAGTGTTGTGGGATGGTCAACGACATAAATGAAGGAATAAAAGCCTTAAACAACAATTTGGGAAGCATCTTCTCTATCATGTGCACTGCAAAGAGTACTGTAAATACACAAAGGGAGTAGGCTTCGCATTGATTCTGGGTTCAGGCCAACCTGGATTGAATTCTGGGGTCTGAGACCTTGGACAAAACATTCAATAATAATCCTAAGTGTTCTAATTTATAGAGCACTTTGTGCCAGCCACTTGTCTAAGCACTTTCCCTGAGTTGACTCAATTACTGTAATTTTTAGCTTCTGTATCTCCAAAGGGACATATTAATCCAATCCCTCCCAGGCCATGGTTAATATTCAATACATTAGTAGTTATAAAACCCCACACCGAACTTGTTGCCATCAAATCTTTGAGTTGAGCCATGGCAACTCACATGTAAGAGTAGAACCGTACTTGATAGGGGTTTCTTATTAAAAAGTGGTGGTGGTGTTGTTGTTGGTTGCTGTCCAATCAACTGTGACGCATGGTGACCCTATGAGCAAAAGACCCGAAGCCTTTCTATAACTATTGTTTTTTTCTCAAAGTTCATAGTTTCCAGAGGCATGCTGTTTAGGAAGTGGATGCCGCTCCTGCTTTCAAACCTGTCTTAAACTGGGAGCTCTGCCAAACACTGTCCACTGTGGGTAACCATAATGCCATTTGACACCTCAATGGCACAAAGTTCAGCATCACAACAACCCCAGGTTACCTCAGTACAGCATATTGACAGAAGAGTGCTGTACCACTTAAAAGAATGTTCCTACTAAATATAACAATCAACTTTTAAATACAAAAGCCCTTCCCAAGGTCTTGTTGACTCTAAAAATGAGGCTTAAATAAATAAAAAACCCCTCAACCAATATAGTATGTTGTTGTTATTATGTGTCATTGAGTCACCTGAGACCTATAGCAACCCTATGTATAGCAAATCTGAACCCTTTCCCTGTGTAGCAAAGTATATACTTCACGCTATAGCACTACTGGGTGAATGTGAACTGCTAACCTTTAGTTAGAGTTGTAAAAATGGTATGGCAGTGTCTGATGTCCTCTAACTTGATGCCTCTTTCTGGGCATCAAGGTCAATCTTAGCCCAAGGCTGAAAATTCCTATGAGATGGAGGTCAAGCATATCTGCCCTTGAACCTTTCAACCAGTTCTGACATCACCCTTCTCTCTCATGGCAACTGTTTACTTCTTTGATAGGTTTGATAATTTGTTGCAATGGTCACACAGTATTCACAGACAATATTTACAATTATGGGGTTAATTAGGGAAGTAACAGGATACAGTTTGGGATGAGGATCAGAAAATATGTAGGAGAAGTTTCCCTTCTTCAGTGCAGGTAAACTCTGTTAGCAGCACCTCTTGGTCATATAGGATTCCTCTAGGCTCCCTGAAGATAGCTCTCTGGCTGTTGATCCTGCTTAGGCCTGGCCTCTGTCTCACTCAGGTATGTATTGGAAAACTCCTTAGTTTTATGGATCAGTGCTGAGTAACCTCACTTTTCCAGAAAGCCTCCTGACCAAAGGCTTTTGCCTCTGTCACTCTGCTCTCTGGGCTGACATACTTGCTATAGCTACCATATTGTGTAGGCCTGGAAGTCCCATGCCCCCACCTCTCACCATTTCTCTGCCATTGATTCTTGTCTCCCACACTCTCTCTGGTGTGATAGCGCCTTCTCTTTCTTGGGTCTAGGAGGTTCTCAGCACAGGGACCACATTCTACTCCTGGTTTTTCTTTTTTTATGGTAGTGGGTCCACAAGTTCATTTGTAGGATTAATAAAATAACACATTACCATCAAATTGGAATCAACTCATAGCTGGTCCTCAGCTGATTTCCAGAGGCTGTAAATGATATGAGAGGAGAGTCCCCATCTTTCTCCCACGGACAAGCTGTTAGGTTTGAACAACCCACTTTTGGGTTGGGAGCAAAACTCCTTTCCCACTAGGCCATCAGAACTCCCTCTTCTAGAATTGTTGTTGTAGTTAGATGTCATTGAGTAAGAAATGATCTTCCAGCAGGTTTTCAGAGGCTGTAAGTCATACCAGGAGAAATTTTCTCTCTCTCTCCAATGGAGCAGCTGGTGGATTTGAACCTTGTGCTTTTGGGTTTACAGTATAATGTTTTGCCAGTAGACCTCCAGAGCTCCCTTCACAAGTAATAGGATGATAAAACTGACCCATTTCCTTGTTAGGCTTTCATATTTCTTATTTGTATGAGTCAACCCTCACAAACAACCACTCACTGGACAATTGTTGTGCTGTGGTAGCTTAAACGTTGCTGTGATGCTGGAAACTAAGCCACCAGTATTTCAAATACCAGCGTCTCACCAGAGTCACCGATGGTGAATAGGTTTCAGCGAAATTTCAAGACTAAAACAGATTAGCCATCCACTTCTGAAAGAGTGGGACACTGAAAACCTTAAAAATAGCAATGACGTACTGTTTTATATAGTGCCCAAAGTTAAAGCTTTCAGATTGGAAGGCACTCAAAGTAAGATTGAGAAAGAGCTCCCTTCTTGAAGTTGAGTCTACCTTGACGACATACATAAAACAGAACCTCCACGGGCTGATGTGGCATGACTCAAATTGAAAAGCAATAGCTTCAAACACCCATAATAATGGCAATATGGAATGTACAATTACTCCATGAAAATGGAAAGGTGTAAAAATATTCAATAGCATGCACAAATATTGATATCCTAGCCATTAGTGAGTTGTAATGGACTGGTATTGGCCATTTGAATTCGACAACTGTATGTCTTATTATGCTTTGAATGGCATCCACAATCACATCCATGGGTGCGACACTCAAGAAAACAAATGACATATTGCATTGGGCAGCTCCACTGCAAGTTATCTTTTTAAAGTGCTAAATAGCAAGAATGTCACGTTGAGGACTATGCCTGGGCAAAGCCATGGAATTTTCAATCACTTCGTATGTATGTGAAATGAATAAGGAACACTGAAGAATTTATGACTTTGAGCTGTTGTAAGGTATTGGCAAAGAATACTGAACACCACTGGCTGCCAAAAGAATGAGAACTATGTCTTGGAAGAAATACAGCCAGAATGATCCTTAGAAGGGAGGATGAGGCGACTTGTCTTGCATGCACTGGGCATGTTGTCAAGAGGGGCCAGTCTTTGGTTAAATAGAAAGTCAGTGATAAGGAGGAAGCCAATCAAAGTGGTGGGTTTGCACAATGGCTGTGACAATAGGATTAAACAGAGAGGAGATTTTGAGAGGAGCAAAGGATTCAGCAGGGTTTTGTTCTTTTCTGCATGGGGTTGCTCTGCCTTGGAGCTGGATGAATGGTTTAAGAGCAGCAATCTTCACAAAGGTTCTATCCTCCTTAGCTGCATTGTTAACAAGCTCTTCACACCCCTTGTTGGGTTTCAAGTATCATCAGTCAGATATTGTACTAAAGTTGAGCATCCAAATTAAGAAAGACTAGGAAGGAGGATTGACTATTCACTTCTGAAAATAAAAGGCCTTTAAAACCCCTGTGAACAATAGCGTGTTTATTTGCATCAGCCCACCCAACTGTTTTGTGAGAGTCTTAAGACCATGAAAGGCTAGAAGAGTCACATTAAGTAACTCACTGTGTCGTGGTCATCTCCCGTGAACCATTTGCACTATCTAGTAACATTTTTATTAGCTATAAAGTTACTGGTATGATGTTTGCCAATGAACAAGTGCTCATTAAATGTGGCTTCCTTTCCTCCCATCTCCACTCTCAACTAGTTCAAAGTCTCAAAGGAGAAATAATCTAGAAACATAGTTAATGAACCCAAAGTTGAGAGCCAAGTTCTAAAGCGAAGTTGTTGGCCATGTGGTGTGGGAGTCAAGGAGAGTAATGAGTTCTTCTTAGCTAGAAAAATGAGAAAATGCTAGATTTAGAAAGAAATTAGATGGGTCTTGTTTCCGGGATTCCTGAATCCTGCCTCTCCTTCCCAACTTTAAGTGACACTGAGGTCCCAGCATGCCTCACGTCACAGATTCCCTGAGTGAAGGCAGAGCTCAAGTGGGCTCTATCATTCTTGGAGTGATAGATGATGATGAGATGCAGAGGAATGCAGGGAAAACCAAGACAGCGACAGAGCCCAGAGCCTGCACAAACAGGAACCCCACTTCCCTGCACTAGAGAGACTAGAAAGACAGAGCAGTGTTACATAAAGGCTGGCTTTGCAGAGTGCATCTTGACAACTCATCAGAGTATGTCAAATTCAGCTAAAGCTTCAGAAATGACAGTGATTTGTTTGTTTCCTCTGAAGAGCTCAAAAAATAGGCAAGATTTTGACTTGCTCCAACTCAAGGGGCATTATATGGGAACAGACTGGAATCATAGAAATGCTAAAAATCACAGGATTTTATGGCTGGAAGGGATAGCAATGCCTATCTTATAGGAAGACTGCGGCTGTAGTGATGGAATGAGTAAACACAATAGAAGGTGCCTGCCTCATCTGTGGCTTGGTAGATAGTAGGTACATTCTAATTGAACAGCTTTATTCACTGAAAGATGAAATGTTGGGTCCTCACATGAAACGCAAATGCCCCACACCACCATGTCCCTCCTCAGGCCATGGTCCCATCACACCAGTACCTCCTCCTGAATCTGCCGTATCTCTTGGTGGCTTCATTGTGATCAAATGGTGAACCAGCCATGACCAAAGCCTGGGAGTCTGCTGAGACTCCATTTTTATTTTCTTGTAAGTAACATTTGACCATGGTTTTGATGAAAGTTTACTCAGTAAATTAGTTTCCATTTGACAATTTGTACACAAATTGTTCCACCACATTAGTTCTCTTTTTCACAATGTGTCAACATTCTCCTTAATTGCTTTCTAGTTGTTTCATTTCCAGGACCATAGTTTCCCTGTCCCCTCATCTTTTAATCCTTGCTTTAGAGTGATCGTCAACTTTTGGGTCTCATATAGGTAATTTTCTAAGGCAGCACTGGACCCATTTATTCATTTTTGCATTTAATTCCTTTTATTTTGTGTGGCAATATGTAATTATCCCCAGGGGGCAGTTTTAGCTCAAGGGTTAAAGTGTATTTTAGGATGATCTTCTCAGGAGGTCTTTCAGGCTCTGGTCTACTAAATATGGACTTTTTATATTTTTGTTGTTCCGTGTTTTTTCCTCCAGCAAGTAGAGGTAGCCAGGCACAATCTACTTCTTTTTGGTCTCATGATGGAGGAGGCTGTGGCTGAGATAGACTATTGGCCTTCTTGATGATATTCTTTGCTGAGACTTTGGTTTTCTTCTTTCTCTTTTGCTCCATATAAGTACAGAACAGTAATCGTTGGGTCCCCCTCTTGACCTCACTTGCCACGTCACAGAGACTGTACATACAATGGCTTTCAGCTCTACCTTTAGCTTCTCAACATGACCACCCTCACTGTAGTCCCGCTTCTTACAATTTCTCAACTGGACCATTGCCACAGCCTCCAAATTTCTCTCAAGTCTCTACCTACAAGTGTCCAGTTGCCAAGTGACTTTTTCTACCCATGATGTTAGCTAAATTTTGTCAAAGGCAGCTTTGCTATCATGCTTTTATTAAAAACACTTGTGATCACTCCTCATTGCCTCCTGCACTAAGCACAAGTGTTCAAGGCTTTAGCCAATAGTGTTCCGGACTGAACCTCCCAGGCTTCTTTTACCTGTTCTTCTCAATATACACGCACTCAGCAAAAAAGTGATCATCTGCTGTTTCCCAAACTGGAACTTCTTTCCCTGTTTCCCTACCTCTGAGTCCTCTGTCTGGCATGCCTTCTTCTCATTCCCTACAAATCCAATCTCTCCCAGGGCTCTGTCAAATTCCATTCTCTATGGGAAGATAGCCTTCCTGTTCCCAGGCAGATAGTATCAATTTTTCTTATGAATCCACAGAACATGATGTCTAAACCTCTTCTGAGATGCCTGCCACATGTTGTATTGTGGTAATTTGTGGACAAGTCTTACCCCCTATGAAGGTCAGGAACAGACTCTGGTGGCCTTTGAGGTCCCCTGCAGTGATGGGCACTACGGATGCTAAGTGAAGTTCAGGCACCTGACTTGTCAGTTGATTTTCCATTGATTTGCCTGGTCCTCTCAGTCCTTTTTCATCCATCATTGGTACTGACTAACCCTCAAGGAGGGCCACTTCCTGTAACACAGAGGCTCCACGGCTGCTCTGTGCTTACAGGCAGCTACAGAAGCTTGTATGTTGCTATACTTCTGAATAGGTTCCGGCAGAACCTCCAGGGCTAGGAAGAAAGGCCTGGCAATCTACTCCCACGCATAAGCCTATAGGTCCCCAGCAGATTACAGGGATGGCACAGGACCAGACTGTGCTCCATTCTTTATGAGTGGTCACAAGATAAGGATCAGCTCCACAGCAGTTAACGTCGATGACAGAATTTTCAAACTCAGAAAGCTTTTAGACAGCATACCCTCTTACACTTTCATTATACAGAAGGATAAACTCAGATCAAAAGAGAAGTGATGTATCCAGGGTCACACAGAGACACTGAGAATCACAGGGACAGGGAGAATTGTAGACATTACTAGCTCTATGGACTGAATGGCCCATTCACTTGCTTACTCAAGTTTTCACTTTCCTGCATTTAGCAGGCACTGCGTTTGGCCCTGAGAATCCAGACTTGAAAAGGACAGAGCCTCTGTCCCCAAGGAACTTAGAGCCCAGCTGGCATGGAAAGACTGGGAGGGACAAATAGGTAAACAGACAATCTATAAGAGGAAGATGATGTGGGTCCATAGGAAGGCACCTCGCCTAGCCCTGGTCGAGGGTAATGATGACATCCCCCATTGCCACTAAGGTGGCCCACACCCTGGCTCCCTCCCTGACCTAGAGGGATGGCTCGGTTGCTCCTAGGTATCTTCCTTGCACCTCCTCTCTCACAGCCATGGCGCTGAGACTGTTTAGTTGCAGTGGAGAAAGAACCTTTACCTCACTCACTAAGAGTCAGTCCTTATAATTACAAATAGGAAAAACAAGGCTCAGAGAGAGGTTAAGCAACATATAACACTGCTAATAAACGTGAGAACTGCTCCTGGGACTCCCGCATCTGTGTCTTCAAAGGTCTTTTCTTTCCAAATGCCACTCAGAGGGAAATTGGAGACTCCTAGTATGTCTTGTGGACTGTCAAGAAAACAAACAGGTCTGTCTTAGAGAAAGTGAAACCAAGCTGCTCCTTGGAAGTGAGGATTTTGAAGCTCCATCTCATACTTTGGGCATGTGGCCAGGCGGGACCAATCCTTGGAGAAGGACATCATGCTTGCGAGGGTAGAGGGACAGTGCAGGAGAGAAAGACCCCAGATAAGATGGATTGACTCAGTGACTGGGGTCATGGGGGTTGATGTGTTGGAGACAATGAGGTTGGCTCAGGACAGGGCCAACGTCAGAGCTGTTATACATGGGTTGCTATGAGTAGCAGATGACTTGGCAGCACATAACAACAACAAGAAGCATGTCTAGTCGGAGATCTGGTGGTATAGTCCACAGTGTGTGGTATTCTTAACCTAAAGGCTGCATGCCTCTGGCAGTTTGAAACAAGTAGTGGCTCCTTGGAGGGGTAGGGGGAGATGGGCAGTCTCCTCATATGCGATTTATAGCTTCAGAAACCCACCCGCTGGAGAGTCAGCTATGAGTCAGTTCCAACTTGGTGGCAATTTGAGGTGCATCTCACAGTTCTTGAGCTCGATCCTGGAAACCCACGGCTCAGGGCAGGCCTTGCTGATCCTGATGTGGCTGATCCTGGGGCCCCAGGGGTCAGCCAAGGACCTGCTGATCCTGAAAGAGCTGATCCTGGAGACCCACTGGTCAGGGAAAGCCCTGGTGATCCTGGAGCCCCGGGGGTCAGAGAAGGCCTTGCTTGCTATGTCCTGAATTCCTCTCAGACACACACAGCTCCTGCTCTGGGAAGAGGTCTTTTGTGGGTGCCTCTTGACCCCTCTTCTTGGCTCAAGCCCACACTCCCAGCCTCACTGTTGCCCCTGGTAACTCCTGTTCCCAGGCAGACTCTGTTGTGAGCATATCTTCAGGAGCAGTAACTTCTGCAGCCTTGGCTGGGCCTCTCGGTGCCCTTTTGTACTACAAAGTGCCCAAGATCCCCCGTGATGAGCTGATTCACTTCAGAGCCAACACTGTCCTGTGCCAGGGCGGCAGCAGAGGAGGGAGAGCTTTCTGGAAGCTAATAATGTGGAACCAACAGAGAGGACTATGTTCTCAACAGAGCTGGAAACACGTCCAGTCATTATGTGGGAATGTGGGAGCTCTTCCAAGAGGACCGAGTGTAGCCAAGTCCGTTTGGTAAATTCTTCTTCAAGTTTTATTCACCTGAAAAGCCTTTTCACAGAATTGCTTGGCAAGAAGAGAACGAAACCTATCGAGGGGACATGGGATCCAAACAGCAGGTCCTTGATTCAGGAAGAATCAATGTACGCAAGCCCAGATTCATAAAACCCATCGGCAGTTACTCATGCTACAAAAAAGATTCACCTCTAAATTCCCTTCAAATAGGAAATGGCTTCCCACTGTCATTTTTAAAACAGATCATTAACTATTTGACTAGGAGATGGTGGGAGCGTGAGGTCAGACAAAGTTAAAGGCACAAGAAGGAAAAATCTACCAACGGAAGGTCCTTTAGGACAGTCTAAAAATACAGTCAGCAGTGGAAGGGAACTTCATCCTTTATGGCCTTGACTTTGCAGCACTATCCTTCATGGAGGCCACTCAGAGGCACTTGCCTGCAGGTGTGTATGTGTTCCCTCACATGCACACCAAGGTTAAGTACAGCCTGTACCCCAAAACCTACACATGGGTGAGGAGGGCTGTGGTGATTAAGGCTACGCGTCAACATGGCTAGGCCATGAGGATCAGTAGCTTGGCCAGTACTATGCAATCACTCTCCACTTTGTGATCTGATATCAGCAGCCAATCAGGTGAAAGGGGATTTGAGACACTGAAGGCCCCAGTAAAGGTGAACTGAAGCTAGAATCGGCTCTTCAGGATCCAATATTGCTATGCCTGGGAAGGTGCCAAAACTCTGGGTGTGATATACGGGCGATTCACTGAATCATCTCTGTGAGCCTACTGTGTACCAGGGTGGCACCGGGTGTCAGAGGAGACTTGACTTCTCAATCCTGCCTTACCACTGACTTTCCCTGTTACCTCATTCTTCCAACCTGCTTATTTTATCCATTTATCTACCTCCCCAACAATTAATCCAGGGCATCTTGTGAAAATCCATTATTTCAATAGACTAGCAGATTTTTACCTTCAACCCAATTTCTTCTCAGAGCACCAGGTTTGTAAATCTCACAGGCTATTTAATATCATTTTTAATAGCTGTAGAGTTTCCTGACATTCATAATGCCTGCTGCGGGTTGAACTGTGGCTCTCCCAGCAGGTATATTCGTGTCCTAATCCCCAGAGCCTGAGAATGTGACTTTACTTCAAGAAAGGATCTGTGGAGACATAATTAAGAGACTTTAGGATGGGATCATCCTGGATTATCCAGGTGGGCCTGAAATCTAATGGCAAGTGTCCTCAGAAGAGACAGAAAAGTAGAAGAGGCAGACACAGAGGACAAGAGTCCATATCCACATGGAGGCAGAGAGCGGAGCAATGCAGCTCCAGGTCAAGGAACCAGAGGCTAGAAGAGACCAGGAAGGATGCTCCCTCAGAGCCAGCAGAAGCCTAGCTTCGCCAGCACCTTGCTTTAGAACTTCCCACCTCCAGAACGGCGAGAGAAGAAATTTCTCTTCTTGTTAGTCAATTTGTGGTAATTTGTTGTGGCCATTCTCGAAAACAAATACGAAGGCTAAACTTGGTCTTCTCTGGTAAACTATTCCCAGTGAAGACCTCCATCATGAATTCACTCAGTTGCATAAGGGTCACCTGTAGATCTTCTTTTTTCAACCACTTTAATTGATTGAAACCAATCAATTAACAATTCCTATTTATTTAACCTCCTAAGTATATATCCAATTCTACCCACTTTTATCCATCTTTACCACCATCATCACTACCCTGTGGTTTATTATCTCCTACTTGACAGGTTCCTAACAGGTGTCCCCACATTCACATTTACCCTCTCCTATTGGGCTCTCCAGTTTAAAGAGTAAGCCCTTCAAAATACAAATCTGATGATACCTCTATACTTAGAGTTGGGAGAGGGCTTCCTATCCATTATTCTTGGGTTAGAGACACAAACCTTTAGCCTGATGTGGCTTATATATACTCTGTGACTAGCCACGTCCAGTCTTATCTTGGACTCAGACACTGCTACTATTCCTCATCCTCATTGTTACTGAGTTGGAACTAACTCATAGCTGACTCTTCAGTGGGTTTTCAGAAGTTGTAAATCACACAGGAGATTTTCCATTTTTCTCTTTCACAGCAGCTGGTAGATTCGAACCACCTGTCTCTGGGTTGACAGCACAACTTCTTAGCCACTAGGTCAGAACTCCCTCAGAGCCAGCTACATTGACCTCCTTTTCAGGGCCTTATACTTGCTCTATTCTCTCCCATGACAAGGTGTTTGCTGATATTACTCCTCTATATGGAAAGCTCTTCGCTGCCCCCGTGGCCTGGTATTAGTCTCATCCTTCAGATGTCAGATCAACAGCTAACTCTGTTAAATTCTCTTAGCACCCTGACCTTCTCCTTTACTACCTTCACTAGAACGTGGCAATGTTTATTTTCATTCATGTAATTCTTGAATCAATATGTGTCTCTTCCACTAATTTTGAACCTGTTTGAGAGGAGGAAGCAATGAATTTGCTTTTGCACCTTACGCTGTCATACTCCCTAGCAGTGTAGTACCTGGTATGTTGAACTTCTGCAGTGATTGCTTGTGGAATAAATGGATAATGTATCTTGCTCTTCTAAATGCTAATGGCCGAGGGGTTAGCTGATGATACTAAAGTAAGCACTTTATACACAGAATGCCAAGTCACTGAGAGAACGTGTACTAATATTTTTCATATGTAGTATGATCTTGGGAGCCACTTAAGTCCCGAGCCTCTACCTCTGCCCCAGGCAGCAGCAGACTGTGCCAAAATTAAAGGTCAGCTCAGTCATGGCAAATTAACAGCTCGCCAAGTGCTGTGGGAAAGGTTTTCACTCTGTACATGAGAACAGGCTGCCCTAGGCCAGGAGTACAGACCAGTAACTTTACACCCTTGTCCTCATACTTGGAGACCCAGTCAGAGTGTGGGCCCTCTTTTCCCAGCTAGAGATGCCATATCAAGAGACTGTTCTGTAGGCAGTCTCTTTGCTCATGTCCAGAGCTTCAGAGTTCATGAGCATTTCCAGCTCTGAGAACTCAACAGTGATCCTCAAGACAAGCATGGTCCCTAGACAATCTGCATCAACAATCCCTGGAAATTTGTAAGAATTTCAAATCCTTAGGCTCTAGCCAAGCATGAGGATGGTGTAAGACAGATCAAGGTTCTGATCTCTTGTCACAGAGTCGTTCTGAGTTATAGCCAACCCGATGGTATCTAACAACAACAATAACAGCACAACCCCACAATCAGAAACTCTGAGAATGAGTCCAACAGCCCGAGTTTTAATGACTCCTCAAGCCTGCCACTTCATTACATGGCAAAGTCTGAGATCTGGAGATTATGGAAAGGCCGCCGCTTTGGAGAGAGGCAGATCAGAATTAGAATCCAGGCTGCTCTTTTGCCTGGCTAAGGGTCGGTGAGTCAATACAGACTAGGTTATTATTATTGTCATTGAGAGGAGTCCAGAACGAAGGCTGCATAGTGGAGTGGACTTGAGGGGAGGGATTGTATAACAATGAAAGGAAGTAAAAGTTACTATTCAAAGAGAAGAATGAATTGGAGGGGAGAGGTGGACCGGGAGAAAAGTGCAACAATGAATGAATGGAAATAAAAAAATCTCTAAATTTTTGTTAAAATTAATAATAAATGAAAAAAAATAGCTTCTACTAACTGTGAAATGGGGACATTACTTCCTTCCCCATGGAGCTAGAACAAGAATTTTCATGGACTGTATCTGGCATACTGTAAGCACTCCATAAATGTCACTGCTTTCCTTCTTTACGCTGCCCACCATCCCAACTTGTAAACAAGTGACAGACTTAGGAACTTGGCATGTGAGGGAGGCCAGGGTTGGGACTCACTCTCAAGCTCACTCCACACCTTTGAGAGGAGAGTGTGGTGAGAGACAGGCTGTGGGGGTGGTGACAACATGAATAGAGGAGCAGCAGCACAGCCTGACTCGTGAAGATGAGCGACAGAAGCAGGAAAACACAACAGTCAGAGGGACTCGAGTGCCAAGTGCTCAGGTCGGCTCCCTCGAAGCTACTGAAGAGGCTGACAGATGGACGGGAAGGTGAGAACGAAGGGCCCTCAGTGAGGGTAGGTGAGCCTGAGTGGAAGTGTGTGGACACCTTTCTCCTGTCCCTCTTTCTGCCTCAATCAGATAGACTGACACAGTGACTGCACCACTGGGCATGGGCATGGTGGAGATTATGAGGGTGGCACAGGATAAGGCAGGGTTTCGATCTGTTGTTCACAGTGTCAGCATGAGTTGCAATTAACTCGATGGCACTTAACGACAACAACTTCCTATGCCCTGGTAGGTGGGAAGAAGAGGAGCTGGGGATGAGAAAAAAAGCCATCAAGAGCTAAAGGTCAAGGGGAAAACCAAATGCTTTGGGTAGAAAATGCTGCAAGGGAAATTTGGAAGGCCCGTATCTATAAGTCTGTCTTCTATGAGCAGGAGAGAGTGCAATATATGCAAAGAGGTAGCACAGCTCAAAGGCCCTGTCCTTACCTTGTGTTAAGAACAGTACTCACAGCTTTGCCCGACTTTTCTCATGGAAATCCTCACAGCAGTTGAATGCTATTCTCCCCCTCACTTCCTTTTGTGTTGTTGTTATGTGCCATCGAGTCGCTTGCAACTCATAACGACCCCATGTACAGCAGCCCTAAACTCTGCTCTGTCTTGTGCACTGTCTCTGACACACCCATCCCGATTACTCCAGTCACTGAATCAATACACCTCATAGAGGGCCTTCCCCTCCTGCGCTGTCCCTCCACCCTCCCAAGCATGATGTCCCTCTCCAAAGACTGGTCCCTCCTTACAACATGCCCAAAGTATGTTAGACGAAGTTTCAGGATCCTTGCCTCCAAGGAGCAGCCCTGTTTAATCCTCTCCAGGATGAATCTGTTTGTTTTCTTAGCAGTCCATGGTACACTAAATATTCTTCTCCAGCACCACAGCTCAAAGGCATCAATTCTCCTTCTATCCTCCCTAGTCATTGTCCAACTCTCTGACGCATAACAAGTGATTGCAAAGACCATGGCCTTTATCAGATGCACCTTAGTCTCCAGAGAGACACCATTGCTCTTCAGTATTTTGGAGAGGGCCATCTTCTCCCTTCAGAGCAGCTGGTAGGTTCAAACCACTTGATTTTGGGTTGGCAGTGTAACTCCTTACCCACGAGGCCACCAGAGCTCCTGTAATGGGTCATAATTACAGAAGAAAACTGTCAGAATTTCCTAAGAAGGCACTGCCGAGTAGTTTTGAACTGCTAACCTTTCAATTAGTAGCTGAGTTGTTGCAGTTAAGTGCTGAGTACAATCTGCTTTTACCACTCAGGGCCCTTTGCAGACCTCCCAAGGCCCACCTATGTAAGAGAATACAACAAGTTCTGAAAAAACAAATCCACACATCAGTTCATTCATTCTTTCATTTGTCAAAAATTCACCATCATCTACTCTGTGACAAGCACTGTACTCATGATGGTGATTCCAAGATCGATGAGAGATGGTCCATGTTCCCGGGAGCTCACATCATAGTGGGAACAGAAAGGACTCAGTGCTGCTATGTAGTAATTGGAGCTGCTCACAGATATTCACTTCCTTCCAGGCACAAGCTACGTGGTTAAAGAGGATGACACTTAGTCCATCTACTTTGGGCATGTTGTCAGGAGGGATCAATACTGGGAAAAAAGATGCAACGGTGGGAAAGGTGGAGGGTCAGAGAACTAGAGGAAGACCTTTGACAAGACGAGCTCACACAATGACTGTGACAATGGGTTCAAGCATACTGGAGATTATGAGGATGTCACAGCATAGGACCAGGTTCAGATCTGTTTTCATAGAGTCCCTATGAGTCATAATTGACCTGAAGGCATCTAACAACAATTACAATATGCTTTATGGTCACACGACTTGCTTCACATGTATGAAAGCATCAACATGCATCAGTGAAAGGAAGACACTGTAAGACAGTACATTTAGAAGCTGTCCCCTGTCTAGGTGACTATAGAAGGTCATACGGAGATGGAGTGTGGGTCCCCGAGTGACTCAACATCAACCCACTTTGGGCATGTAACATGAGAAAAAAAAAGCGTTTGTGTTGTGCCAAGCCATTTGCATTTGGAGATGAGCATTCACAGTAGCTTAACAAAAACAACAACAACAAAAAAACCCCCAAAAAACAAAAAAATAACAACAACAACAAAAAAAGAAACAAACCCCACTATCCTCAAGTTGATTCCCCTTTACAGCTACCTGGCCCATCTGATGTCTTTGCCATTATGATGAACTCTTCTCTCATGTGCCACCTCCCTGTCAAAATGGAGCTTCTTTCACAAAAATTTAAAACCCTAAGCAATTAAGATGCTATAAATTGAAAAGTCCTTCCAAATGAATAAAATTAGTCTTGTTTCTAATGGCTTACATGAAGCTAAGTACCCTGGTGATTATGAAATAGCCGGCATAGAATATCAACATTTCTTCTTTCACCGCTAAAGTGGCCTGTTAATTTATACTGATTAGGTCTTTTCCTTTTGCAAAATCTTTCTCCCTGACAGCGATTCTATGCACAGTTTTCAATTCAGAGACTGAAGTGGCCTTGAATGTCTTTCTCTTCCTAATCATTTTAGGAAACATTTCTAATCACTTCTTCCAAAAAGATCTTGGCAAAATATTTTATGGACTGTTAGGCATCACTGAGTTGACTTCAATTCATAATAACCCTGTGAACTATCAAAAACCTTGTCCTATTCTGACATCTCCATGATCTCTGCCACACTCAAGTTCATTGTTATGGTCACTGTGTTAATCCATTTGGCCAACCTTCTGTTTTCCCAGCATGTTTCTTCCCCCAAAGGGTAGTCTCCTCCTGAGGATATGCCCCAAATAGATCAGATGAAATTTCACTCTCCTTGCCTCTAAGGAGCATGCTAGTTGCTCTTCTTCTAAAACAGATTTACTTGTTCTTTTTGTAATTCATGATATATTTACTGTTCATCAACACCAACATTCTTGTCTCCCTTATTCATTGTCCAATTTTGGTATGCATATATGAAGCAATTGAAAATACCATGGTTTGGGTCAGGTGGACCTTAGTCTTTAAATTGATATCCTTGCTCTTTCTTGAAAGAGGTCTGTGGCAGCAGATTTTCCCAGTGCAACTTGTCTTTCGGTTCCTTGATGCTACCATCATGTTGACTGTAGATCTAAGCAAAATTAAATCATTGGTCAATCTTTTCTCCATTTATCATGATGTTGTCTACTGATCCAGTTGCAAAGATTTTTTTTTCCCTTTTGATGTTAAGATGTAATCCAGGAAATTAAGAGATGAATTGCCTTGGGAAAGTCAGCTGTCAGGAACCTCTCCAGAGTACTGAAGAGCAATGACATCAGGCTGGAGAGTAAGGTGTGCCTGATGCAGGCCATAGTTTTGCAATTACATGTTATGCATCAAAAAGCTGGATAATGACTAGAGATGATAGAGAATAGATGCCTTTGAGCTGTGGTGCTGGAGAAGAGTGTTGAATATACCATGGACTGCTCAGAGAACAAACAGGTTCTTCCTGGAGAGGGTGAAGCTGGGCTGCTCCTTGGAGGCAAGGATTCTGAAGCTTCATCTGATGGGCATGTTGCAAAGAGGGACCAGTCCTTGGAAAGGGACATCATGTTTGGGAGGGTGGAGGAATAGTGCAAGAGAGGAAGACCCTCGATGAGATGGATAGATTCAGTGATTGGGATAATGGAAGTAGGTGTGTCAGAGACAGTGAGGTTGGCAGAGGATAGAACAGGGTTTAGGGCTCTTGTACATAGAGTTGCTATGAATCACAAGAAATTCGATGGCACATAACAACAATAACAAGATGTAATCCATAGTGAAAAATACATCTTTGATCTTCCTCATTGATAACTCTCCTCCAGTTTCCAAGGATATTTCCCAAATTAATTTCACTTAACTCTTTAAAAAAAAATCAACACCCAAACCCAAAACATTTTGCAAGTGAATTAACTTAGTCTCACAAGGATAAAAATACTGCATAAAACCATTATTATAAAAATAGAAAGATGACTAGCAGAATGTGTATAAGGGTCCAAAGGAAGAAGGAGAAGGGACGGGGGGCTTAAGTGTAGAAAATCATGGGGTTGCAGATCTTGGTGGTGGTAGAAAGGGGGTGAAGGGATTAGGAAAGAACCAGTGGGAACCTGAAAAGATGGGGTAACAGTGGGCATAGAAGAATGGTGATTAATTTTATAAAACAATGTATGGAAGTGATCATACGAAATAACATGAGAAGGAAGCAATGTGTGAAATGTATATGAATGAAACAATGTATGTGAATATTGTATGCAAACCAATATAAAAGAAAAATAAATTTTAAAAATTCATTTTGAGTTTTGTGTCTTGCCTTTGGAAGGCTATAAAGAGGAAAAACTGCACAAACAGATAATTCTATGTAAATTTTCTTTGAGATCTCTAAAATATGCCTATGTATGAAAAACAAAGGTTATTGGTTGTCAGCAGGGAAGAGAGGGGTCCCTGAGTGGTACAAATGTTAACTGCTAGGTTTCTAACAGAGAGGTAAGTGGTTTGAACCAATCAATAGGTATGATGAAGAAAGGGCTGGTTATCTGCTGCTGAGAGCAGCCTTGAAAACCCAACAGAGCATTTCTGCTCTGGGAACATGAGGTCCCCAGGGGTCAGAAACAATTCACAGCGGGTCTTCCGCCTTTGATTAGCCAGGAGTAGAAGGGAGGGCTGAAATGGGGACTCAGCCCTGAGTGTCTGTTAATGATGATGGAAAATCTGGCAAAGGACTTAGGTGGTGGTGGTACAACATGATTAATGTAATTGGTGTCATTGAATTGCACGTGTAAAAAATGTTGAATTAGCATTTTTTTTCAACAGTGCACTCAATCACTTTCTCCGATGACAAGAAGGTGCAGCAGTATGGCCTTGTGGCAGACTGACTTGACGCAATCCTAATCCTACCCCTAGAATTCTCACTCATTACCATCGAGTCTGAACTGACTCATCGGTGATCCTCTAAGAAAGATGGGCAATCTTTCTCTCTCAGAGCTGCTGGTGGACTCAACCTGCCAGAAAGATGACCCACCAGAGAGACGCGACCCTCAGGTTAGTAGTGCAACTCCTAACTGCACCACCAGCGCTCCCTGCCCATAGAATGACAACTCTTTATTATAGAAGGAGCATTTTTCAGTTTGTAAGTCCTTTCCCACCTGATTCTGGCCATCGACTTTTTAATCACTTGCTATATATCGGAAAGCTGGGCGACAACTAAGGATGATAGAAGAATTGATGCCTCTGAGCTGTGGTGTTGGAGAAGAGTACTGAATATCCACTGACTGCTGAAAGACCAAACAGACCTGTCTTGGAGAAAGTGCACCCAGAATGCTCCTTGGAGGTAATGATGGCAAAAGCTACATCTCTCCTTGGAGAGGGAAATCATGCTTGAAAAGGTGGAGGATCAGCAAAGAAGAGGAAGACCCTTGATGAGCTGGGTTGACACAGTGACTGCAACAATGATGCAGCAATGGGTTCAAGGGTGTCAGAGATGAAGAAGATGGCACAAGATAGGACAGGGTTCAGATCTGCTGTTCATAGGGTCACACACAAAACAACATCATCAATTCCAACTGCTGCTCTCGCCTAAGTATCTGTTGAAGCCCTGCTGCTGGTGCCCCTCAACTCAGTCTTCTGAGTCATCTCATGATTAGAGTTAGGGTTAGGGTTCAGGTTCGGGTTAGTCTTCTCAGTCATCTCTTCCTTCAGCTGCTCCCATTAGCTCCTGCTAGGTCTTGCTTGACTCTCCTGTCTTCCTTCTTCCGTGAATCCCCCACCCTGCAGCTACAAGTGATCTTTCTAAAATGTGACTCTGAATTTGTCATGCTTCGGCTCAGAATCCTTCCTCACCGTGTTCTGGAAAGAGCTTGATTTGGTGCGTCCGTCTACAACCAGCCCCTGCTCACCTCCCTGATATAGTTCTATCTATCCTCTCTCCAACATGCTGAGCACACTGAGCTCCTGAGAAAAATGCCACACTCTGAACTCTTGGCCTTTGCACAGGCTGCAGCTTCTTCCTGGAAAGCCCTTGATCTCCTATTCTCTGTCGTTCTTGTTAGATGTCTTTGAGTCAGTTCCAACTCATAACAACTTCATGGAGGACAGAGGGAACACTCCCTGGTCCAATCCTCACCCGTGGTTGCTATGTTTGAGTTCATTTTTGGAGCCCATGGGTCAGTCCATCTTCTGTTTGTTTTTTCTTCTAGGGTCAGTCCATCTTGTTGAGGTTCTTCCTCTTTTCTGGTGACCCTCTACTTAACCAAGAATTTGATCCTTCTCCAGGGAAGTGGTTCCTTTTGATGATGTGTCCAAAGTACATAAGATGAAGCCTTGCCACCCTTGCTTCTGAAGAGCCTTCTGACTGTACTTTTCCTAAGACATATATGTCAATCCTTTTGGCAATCCCTGGTAAGCTGAATATTCTTCATCAACACCATAATTCAAATGCATCAATTCTTCTTCAATCTTCTTTATTCACTGTTGGACTTTTCCATGCATGTGAGTCAAATGAAAACATTCTGGCTTGAATCAGGCACCGCTTAATCCTCACAGTCTCCTTCTCTAGTTAACACTTCTTTATCCTTTAGGTCCCTGCAGGGAGGTGTCTCTCCACAGACTTTCATACAGAACTGCAGCACTTCCCACATCCCAGTCCCATTGAAACCAGTCTTCTAGCTGCCTCCTTCTGCAGTGTGAGCTCTTTGAGGTCAGAGACTACGTCTCCATTGCTCTTCTACCTTCAGAACCTGGCATGTAGTAAGTGCTCAGTAAAGTGGATTTGAATTACCGAATAAACCCATTATCTCATTTGGGCTTGATGACAATTCAGCAGTGTAGGCAGAGAAAGAATATTCTTGAATTTTACAGATGAGGAAACAGGTTCTGAGACATGGGACCTGACAACCATCTTTCTGCAACCTAATGCTGCCCCCCTACAGCCTTTTCTGAGAACACCTTGTCCCCAGAGCACTACATAAGAGCCACCAAGGTGAGCCTGTGCCCCAGCCTGTCTCTCTCCAGAGGTGCAGGGTATAGTGGGCAGGGACACCTGTGTGTGTGTCTGATGTACCCATCCTCTGTGCCACTGGCATCTGAGTGCTTTTGTTCTACATCCAACGATATAGATGTTTGTAGATGGCTTACATTGATAAACAGAATGGGCTCTCCAGTGATAAGTACCTTGTTTTCCTCACTGTAATGGTTCCTTCCAGTGCAATGGTGGAGCTAATTTGGGAGTGTGGGAAATTCTTCAATGGCTGCGTAAGTCATGGGGAAGGGGAAACCATATTCCTTACAGGGAGCCCACTGTGTCCCACTGACATTTATCCTTCTGGATGAATTAGTTATATCAGGAGGGAACAGAACCTGAAGAAGGACATCATGCTTAGAAAAGCAGAAAGTCAGCTAAAAAGAGGAAGACTCTCACTAAGATGAATTGACACAGAGGCTGTAATAGTGGCCTTGAACTTGGCAGCCATTGTGAGGATGCTGGAGGGCTGGGTAGTGTTTCCTTCTGTAGAACACAGAGCCAGAACCAGCTCAAAAGTACCTGAAAACAACGACAAATGAATCGGATTCACTGAAAGCCAATGGGAGATGTTATGGCCCATGTTAGAATCTATAGTCCATCAGAAGCCCTAGAGCACCATACGAAAAAGGTTATCCAATGTTTTTGGATAAAGATAATGATTTCCATGAACAAAGGAAAATGATGCGATGGGGCATGGGGCATGTTCTTGGACACAGGCAGCAGGAGACAGGTTCAGAGAAGAAGTGAGTTCCTTCAGATAAAAGAAGCATTAAACACAACCAGTCAAGTTGCTAATGGGGTCTGGTTAGTGAAAGGCTGCTGAGTAGCTCTGAACTCAGCTGCTTCTTTGGGTCCAAGCTTTTTCTGTCTATAAGAGTTCAGAAACGGGTTAGGTGGGCTGGAGGTAGGCTGCTCCCGGCTCCAGAAAGAAGTTGGGATACCTGGTTAATATTTTGCTTCAGGCTTGCCAAGATCCAGTTTTGACATGTTTATGAAGTAAACACAAATGAGCTGTCTACTCTCACCCTTACTTACGAAATTTCAGGCTTTCAGCCTTGGGGTGCGAGAGACTAGTCCTGGAGGAATCACTGTCTCGGAATACGGTCAGGGTCTTGGGTCATTCACGCATTCCCTTACTCACTGAACACATTCTGAGCACCTACTGTATGCCAGCATTGAGCTGGATAGGGAGCCTAGCTCCAAAGACAACACCTGTCTCATTCTCTGAAAACCATGTCCACAGAGCATTAGACTATGAAGATTCAGTTTAGATGGGAAGGCAGACACAGAAACTATCATCTGAGTACCTTCAAGTCAGAAATGACTCATGGCTGAGCCTCCGGCAGGTTTTCAGAGGTAGTAAATCACGTTCAAGAAAGAAGACTGCCCATCTTTCTACCATGAATCAACTTGTGGATTCAAACCGTAAACCTATGGGTTGGCAGCGCAGCACAGTTCCTTACTAAGCCAGGAGAGCTCCCTTGTACAATACAGACATATTCCTGTTGTGCCAATGAGTCTCTGTAGTTTTCAATTCGACAACTTACACATATGTTGCTTCGTGACATTAGTTGCAATCCTCTTAATGTAACAGAACTTTCCCCATTTCCTTCCTGTTTTCTGTTTCCATTCATCTTTCTTTCTGCACCTTCTTGACTTTTGAACTTTACTAAGGGGTAAATGCTGCCCTTTTGGTCATGTATTGTAAGGTTCTTTCTGGAAGAAGGAAAAGAGGACAGCTGACTGGAGGAGAGCCCCCTGAAGGCAGAAGTTGTCTGTGTGTGCCTGGGTATGTGCTCATATACAACAGGAATGAGCCACAACTTACTGGTAGCTTGCAGCCAGCTTGCCCTCCAGTGCCTGCAGCACTGCCCAGAGCACTCACCAGGGTTTACTGTACCCGAGGCCCTACTGAGTCTTCTCATGGGACTGGCTTCCCTGATTCCAGTGCACAACCCGTCCCGAGAGAAAGCCTCTCATTTCTTTTTCCCCATTGGCAAGAATTTCAAGTGCATGAGAAATGGAAGCTCATTGGAGCTTGGATGCTAAAGGGTCCCCAGAGCCCAGTGCAATCCAGCACAGCTTGAATGCCTTTGTAAGCACAGCCACTAAGGGGTGGGGCTGTGGAGGGGACAGCAAGCCTTTCAGCTAAGCCACTTCTTCTTAAGGCTCCATCCTCTCTTTCCCAACTGTGAGACTTCACTTCATTTTAATAGGAGGCAACCAATTTCTTCCTTCCGTTCAGTTACTTGGCATACTGCATGTCCCCCTATGATATTTTTAGTGGATTTATTGCTGGCAGCTAGAGGACATTTTGTAACTACCACAAAACACTATTAAGTACAAAAAAAATAAAAAAGCGATCCAGAAAAAGAGTACAGACATGACTGGCTCTGTAAAATCTCTGTCAGTCAGTAGGCATATGGGTTCCTGGAAAGTTGGGCATAAATCACAATATTGTTAAAAGCATCCCTGAAATGCATCCCACTCTACCTGGCAAGCTTTTATTCTCCTTTGCGACCTGCTAAAATGCCCCTCCCCTTTACAGAACCTTTCCTGACTCTCCTGCAGTCGAGTAGGACTCAAGATTTTCATTGCATCTCAACCACGTGCCAGAGACTGGGCTATACTGTACATTACCTCAAATGATCCTCCTTACCAGCTCATGGGTGAGCATTGTTCCCATTGTACGGATGAAGAAACTGAGACTATGAAGTTAAGAGGCTCGTACAAAATTTCTGCAGTCTGTAGGCAATGAGGTCAGAAGTTGACACCAGGTCACATAAAGAAATTGCCATTTCAACGTTCTTCACACATACAATTCAGTGGCATTAAAATTAAGTTCATTGTGGTTGTCCATTCATCACCACTATCTGTTTCAACATTTTCCCATCAACCTAACAAAAGTGCTACAATCTACAATTATCAAGTTAATTCTAACTCATAGCCATTCTATAGGACAGAGCAGAACTGTCACCAGAGTAGGCAAGGCTGTGATTATTATAGAAATAAAATGCCACATCTTTCTCCCATAGAGTAGCTGGTGGGTTTGAACTGCCAATATTTTGGTTATCAGCCAAGTGTTTTAACTATTGTGTCACGAGAGCTCCAGCTAACAGAAGCTCAGTGCTCCTATTTGAGCAGCTTTAATCAGGGACTGTCATGGCCTCTTTAGGCCTCAGGTGTCTCTCCCACAGGAGGGCTGCAAGGCATGTTTATGGAGAAGGTATGAATTGATTATGGATTCCTTCTGAGATGCTCTCTTTAATCTTAGTCTATCTGTAATTTCTTCTTAAGCTACTTTGCTTCCTTCCTATGGATTCTGAAGAAGCCTGTTGTTCTTGTTAGCTGTCAGGTGGGATCCTGGTATGAATCCAGATATAAAGAAACCAAATGGTATCCAGACCTGCACAGTGACCGGTTGTGGATAAACCACTGAAGCTATTGGGCTTTTAATAGATGGTTTTCCAAAATAGATCATCAGGTCTTTCTTCCCAGTCTTTCTTAGTCTAAAAGCTCCACTGCAACCTGTTTGCCCTCACTGCAACCTATTGGTCACCTCTGCTGGATGGGTGGGGGTGGCTGCTCACGAGATGCATTGACTGGTAATCACACCTAGGTCTCCTGCACAGAAGGTGAGAATCCCACCACTGAACCACCTGTGCCTTCCTTAAGAACCTAATATCCCTTCAGATCCACCAGAAGTTAAAAAGAGAAAGAGGTGATCAAGAAACAAAAACCCCAAATTTATTTTACCAAGTTAATCCTAAATCATAACTCACTGGGAACAGGAGTGGGTCAGCATTCATTCTGTTTCTTTCCAGCTCTCAGAAACACACCTATTCAGACCTGCAACTGTGCAGTAGTAAAGATGTTGGTGGCCTAAGTGGTAAGAATCTGTGCTGCAATCCCAAAGGCACTCAGTTCAAATCCACCAGCTGCTCCATGGGAGAAGGATGGGCAAGCTCCTTGTGTGTGACTTATTGTCTCTGAAAACCTGATGGAGGTCAGCTATGGGTCTGTTTCAATACAATGACACAGAACAACACACAACAACAGATCAAGATACAAGCTCACATTAGTTGCTTCTGCCTCTTGTTTCCCCATCACCATCATCCTGTCTACCCGTCTGCATGCTCCAGTTCAGTAGGTATTCTCTGTATCGTAATGTTTCATGGCAATGACAGAGATAGAGACTGAGCACTAAGTGCTTTTTATGACTTAACTCATGTGAGTTAAAACTTAGGATGAGGAAGTGGAGGCTCAGAGAAGCTAAGGGATTTGTCTTAGTTACAAAGCTAGGAAGTGGTGGGGCTGACAATCCGGATCCAGGCACAACATCCAAGCCAAACACTCTGTAATACTATCTTCTCACAAGCACTGGTCCAGCCTGGGGCTGCCCCCCAAGCCCCTTTCAGTTACCTACTCACTCCGCCCAATGCCCAACGCTTCTTGTTCTTTGCTTCCTTCTTTCTTTTGCTTCTGACTGGCTATTCATCTCTGGTTCCAAACATGCTTTTGCCACTGATTTAGAGATCTTTTCCTGCCTGACTTGGATGTTCTTTCATAGAATACTTTTGATATCAAGTCCTATAGCATGTGTCTCTGGATAAGAGGCTCCACCACCATCCTGCCTCTCCATATCAGGAGCGGATGATCAGATTCCACTTCTCCCCAAAAAGCAAGTGTCCTTGGCATTCTCTTGCTTAATGAAGCGTACTTCTGCAAGGTGCATTCCACTAGAGGACATACTTTGTGAGCTGCACTGTTAATGGTGTAGCTGAGGTGGTGTAGGGGGCACAAATGGTTAAGTCCTTGACTACTATCTCAAAGGTTTTTGGTTCAAATGACAGCAAATAACAGGGCTTTATTCTTGTTAATGGTTGTGGTAACAGAAAGACCCCATGACTTGGAGTTCAGTGATAGCATCTGGCTTTTGCTTTCCTCAGGTTATATTCCAGTAGAACCTCTCGTGGCAAAGTCTACAGGGAGCTGTGCTGCTAACACAAAGGTGTGGCCTCTCTGGTGGCTCAAATCCACCAGCTGATCCTCAGGAGAAAGTTGGGAGTCTACTTCTCCTGTGGTTGAAAGCCTCTGAAAACCTCCTGGAGGGTCCACTCTGAGTCAGTTCCTACTCCATGGCGATGAATTCTGAGTTTTATATTCCACTCTCACCTCCATCAATTACCTTCCTAGCTCCTCTCTACCCTCAGGCCAAGTATCCCAACAAATGATACGGAGCTTACCGATTCATAAGGAGGCCTGGCTCGGGAAGGACTCAATAAGCCCCGGGGCCCTCGGATATTTAGGTCCATGCTATTTGACTGTTGATCTGACTCCTAGCTGTGCCCACATTTAGGCAGCCCACACTCCTCGAGGCTGTGGGCATCCTGGGAAGAGGTGAGCTCTCTGCACAGACCTCTGTGCTCACTGGGGAGGCATGGGGCTCTGCACAAATTGAAAGGTCACACAGCATGCTCGGCTGCACATGTGGACCATTTACTTTAGCAATTCAGGGAATCTTGGGGGACTGTTTGGTTGAATGAGAGAAAAAAATATATGTTTTGCTGAAAACCATTAGGCTAATTCCACAAATATTCTAGGAGCTTGGAGACACTTAAATGGAATTACCATCACCCAAGAGGAACCTGTAGTCAAAACGCCCAGCTTGGCAGGATTTGAAGCCATATTGTCTGAATTCTGATCCCTAGTCCACCACATAACAACCATGAGCACTCCGACAAGTCTTTGTCCTCTTGGTAGCTTGGTTTCATTACCTGTAAAATAAGGTTGATACTAATAGCAGACTAATAAGATCACTTGTAAAATACAGGTAAACTAAGAGACCCTCAACTAGATGGATTGATGCAGTGACTGCAACAATGGGCTTGAGCGTGGCCTAGATTGTGAATATGGTGCAGGAGAACAGTTGTCCATCTGTTCCTCAGAGGGTCATTGAGTCATAGTCAACTTGATGGCCTCCAGCAACATAAAAACAGCACCAAGAGGAAACACGTAAGAAAGCCATTATTTTGAGACTCTCAATGGAATGAATTAACACAGTGGCTGTAACAATAGGTTCAACGCTAGCAACCTCAGGCCAGGCAGAATTTTGACACTGGGTCACTACGAGCAGGAGCAGACTCCATGGCAGCTAACAACAAGACATACTGAGTGCTTATGTGGCACCAATGGTTCAGTGCTTGACTACTATATGAAAAGTTGGAGGTTCAAATCCACCTAGAGGCACCTCAGGGGGGAAAAAAAGTCCTGGTGATGTGTCAGCTTCCGAGAGACCACAGCCATTGAAAATCCTGTGGAGTGAGTACACACTGGCTGTTCTGAGATGGAGTCTACTTAAAGGTCAACTAGTTTCACTTGTTCCATACCTTAGCTCTGAGAGCCTATTGGCAAGAACCTGCACTGTAATCCCAAAAGTACACGGTTCAAATCCATCAGTTGCTCCTTGGAAGAACAATGGACAATCTCTTCTTGTATGAAAACCTGGTGAAGGAGTCCATTCTGACTCAATGGCACACAAAAACAACGACATGAAATAGTTAGTGCTATTATCCCATTTTACAGCCACACAAAGTGGTACATCTGAGAGGCAAACATGGGCAGTCTGGCTCCTGGGTTTATTTTTCAAAATTGTCATGTTAGACAAATGTTCATTTAGTCAGATACAACTCTAGATATTAGTCACGCAATAGTGGGAGGGGGAGAATGAAAGAAACTACACCAAGCCTCTGCCTAATTAATATGTTCAAATATAGGAGGGAAGCCAGTGTGACTGAGGAAGAGTGAGTGAGGGGAGAAAGGCGATAGTGGCCAGACCACGTGGGCTCTTGTAGAACTTTGATGTTTAATCCAAGCTGAGAGGAAAAATGAGTGGTGGATTTTGAGTGTAAAAGTGAATGATCCGCTTTGTCTAAAAAGGACCCCAGTGTGACCACTATGTTGAGAACCGACTGTGTATTCTGTATTGGTCTCCTCTGGATGCCATCAACATGCACTACAAACTGGGCAGTTTACAGCAGCAAATGTTACCGTCTCCTAGGTCTGGAGGCTACGGGTACTAAATGCGAGTATCAGCAGGTCATGGACCCTCTGAAGGGTGAGAGGAAGATCCTTCTTCATTCTGTTGGTTTCCGGCCACCCTTGATAATTCTTGGTTTGACTGAAAGATTGGAAAGTGGAACTTTTTCCATAGGAAAAAGATAAGTACTCTCTTCTTAGTTAAACTTACCACTTTGGAAACTCAAAGGAGGTTGTCTTAAATGGAATTGACTCAGCAAAAATGGATTACGTTATGTGTTTTTCATTGATTCTGTTTCTGTAGAGAACTTAGTCTCAGATAGGGGGTGCTGGTGACACAATTCAACTTATAACACAGGCCAAAGGCATAAACAAGAACAGGAAGACGGGGTTATTACAGCAATCTAGATGTGAGATGATGACAGCTTGGAGGAAAGGGCCAGCTGTGGAGAAACGGCCAGATCGTGAGCATATTTAAAGAAAGAATCAACAGGATTGCTGGCAGATGGGATGCTGGATATGCAAGAAGGAACCAGGGAGAATGCTGAGATGCCTGAGCACCAATCAACCAAGCACCTGGGAGCTGTGATTTAGTCTATCTCACCCTTTTTATATACTTTTTTTTTTTGAAGGCAAAGAACTGTTTTCTTGATTTTATTTGAAAAGCACACAAGATCACAAAACTAGAGCCAGTTTTTGTTCTCTTAAAAAAATATATTTTTTTTTCTCTTACAAATTTGAAAATCTGTACCACTGAATAAGCCAGAAAATTGAAACACAAGATTTTAAAATTGATCAATATGAATCAAATATGCTCGCAAGCAGGGAAGTGTCGTGTAGCTCTGCTGAATAACACTGGGGCTATGATTAGTATTATTATTGTTTTGTGATCTGAAGCTTTTTTCCGGCTCTGGGGTGCGAAGAGTCGCCAGATGGGGTCGAATCACTGTCAAGAAAATCGGTGTCTCAATTATGAGAGAATATCATTAGCTGGTTAGAATTTAAATCTGTTCTTTTTTCAGGACCTTGCTTTCTTCCTTGCCTGCGTTGAGTGTGTATTTGAGATTCAAGAAGCCTCTTTCTGTGCCATAATGGATGAGGCAATATCAATATAGACAGTGACAGAGGAAACAGTAGCAATTTCAGAGTTATCTCCTTGAGATGCTTGTCTTTTTTCCCCTTCTTGAGCCGTTGCATTTAAATGGAGGCGTTGCAGCTCTTTGCTCTTCTGTGGTGACAGGCTACCATGCTAGAAGTGATAAATCCATTCCCTTCCGAGCTCGCAGGCCTCTAGCACCATCATTGTTGTGACAGCTTCCTGTTGATTTTTCTTTAAAAAGAGCAATGTTCCATGTCTAATTCAAGAGTGTACATAATGAATTTTCATTATTGTTTTTGTTCATTCATTCAAACAGTTTGCAACTTTCAGAAACACAGAACCAGCTCCTCTTGAGTCAAAATTCCAACTTGTGACGGTTCTGTAAGTATCAGAATAGAACTGTGCTCCCTGGGATTTCCAACGGCTGCTTTGGGGCAAGCAGATTGCCAGGGCTTTCTTCAGAGGTGCCCTGGGTAGACTTGAAACTTTCACGCTGTCCGTTACCTACTGAGTTTGGCAACTATTTTCACCAAGCAGACATTTAACACATGGCAATGACTACTCTCATTGTCCCCATTTTCTAGATAAAGAAACTGAGGTTCAGAGAGGGCAAACGAACATGCTCTAGACCACACAGCTGGTAAGAAGCTGGGACTTGAAGCCCATTTGAATCTAACTCCCAAATAAAACGACACTCTAAAGCATGCTTTCCACTTGACTGGTTTTATGGAAACTAAACTTTATTTCTGTCTGTTTAGAAACAAAAAGGTTTCTATTACCCTTAGTGAAAAGTTTGAATCATAGAGTGATTTTAATGAAAAAAAAAACAGTTTTATTACTTTGAAATGCTATCTAAATTATCAACTTAGATATAATGGAATGCAAATAATGAATATGAGGGGAGCTAATGAAAAAATTACAATTCGTAATAAGCCTGCAGAACGCGACTCTGTATCATAAACATGAAAGACCTTTAACACTGCAGTAATTAATTGCTGGACTCAGAAGCTGCTGATGCATGAAAGGAATGTTTAATTTGAGAGCCCATGGTTTTAGAAAAGGGATAGAGATTGTTAAATGGGGTTTGCTTACCTGCTGAGACCCTCAAAGTTTTCAGTCGAACTAAAAAAACTCACTGCCATAGTTGATGAACTGACTCATAGTTGATGCTCTGGTGGGTTTTCAGAGGCTGTAAATCACATGGGAGAAGTTGTCCATCTTTTTCCCTATGGAGCAGTTGGTGGATTCGAACGGCCACTCTTTGGGTTAACAGCACTAACTCCTTCTTCACTAGGCCACCAGAGCTCTCTAAGTCTTCAGTAGTGGAGATGATTCGAAACTATTTGTTTGTAAGAGATCATAGATACTTTGTCTGCTTTTATATAAAAATTGGAATGAATTGGAGTAAAATTAAAGCACATTTATGGTATCCCTGAGAATCTTTCATCGGCAGCTTTGATTAAGTGCCGATGAGAGTAGCCAGGGAGGAAGGGAAGACCACCCACATCGTCTGCTCTGTTTTTCTGTGGCTGACAGCAGTCTTCAAGAATTACATTCCAACTTTCAAATTCCATATTCCAAATCAAATAATACTTTGCAAAATGATAGCTTGTTAGAGATAAAAGGCAGCCTGTGGCTTTGAAGTGGCAACCTTTCATGGATTTATTTTGGTCTTTTACCTTGCTGTGCAAATGTGTGCACATCCCTTACCCTCTCTTAGCTACAGTTTTCCAACAAGACATCTTAAGACAGTAATGACAACTTTACATCATAAGGCTGTTTTGAGAACTTATGGCTCGTAAATGCAATATCTACAGACAAAGGTGGCCAGTGAATGACATAAAATGCATTGCGTAGAGTCCAACTCGTAGTACTATCTAGTACTGCATTACAATAGCTTATTACAATTAAAAAAGCTCTGGCAGTGCAGTGCTAAAACGCTTGGCTGCTAACTAAAAGGTAAGTGGTTCAAACCCACGAGCTGTTCTACAAGAGAACAGTGTGACAGTCTGCTTCTGTAAAGGTTACAGCTTTGGAAGCCATACGGGGAAGTTCTACTCCTAGGATTGCTATGGGCCAGACTTGATCTGATGGCAATCGGTTTGGTTTTTCAGTATCATTAAAACCGAGCCGTACAGCCCAGACTCTTTACTTAGGGGAGGAGGAACTGTTTCAGGAGGTTAAACGACTTGCCCAAGTTTATTGAACGGTATAAAAGCAAAATTAAGGTGTCCCGCCTCCGTGCTCAATACCTCATCAACCGTTAATGTTTACACCAAAGAACTCCTCCTCCTCCATTCTCATCATAAAAACTCTCCACCTGGAACACATCGTTTAAGAAGGCCTTGCCGGTGAGGGGCTGGCCCTGCTGGAAACAAAGTCATGAGTCCTTTGAGTTTCCTATATGCAGACTTAGTGAAGGAAGGACTCAGTTCCAACCCTATGCCTTAAATGGGAACTTTCTCCGAGACACATGGTCAACCCCTAATGCACTTTATTGTGTCTTTCACAGCAGACATCCCAAATATGATTACCCAACCTGCTCCTGACGATTCTGAACTCTGTGTGCCTTTTCTGATTCCTTTAAATCTGAAGCCTGACACCTCTGCCCGAAACCGCCATGCTTTACTACCCTTTCCATATACTCCCTTGCCTTTCATCAGCCACGAGGAACACTCATCTTCTCCAGGATGAAAACCCTGCCCACCAGGCAGGCCTGCTGAGCCTGTAATTGGTGGTATACATAGCCTGTGTCCTTGCTGGATTTGCTCCAGTTCCACAATAAGTTTACAACCATAAAAGGTAATCCTATTTCAAATTCTTGCTGTTAGGTACTGTTGTGTTGACTACGACCCATAGTCACCCTGTGAACAACATCGCTGAGAAGCTTGAGTCTATAGGTACAGTCACCGGGTCAATCCAGCTTCTTGAGAGTCTTCTCTTCCTATGAGCCTCTAACTTTCGCAGCATGATGTCTGGCCCCTCTTTTCACTCCACAAAGTTGGCAATATTTTTGTATTAGTTTTCTTACAATCATTCATATACATTGTGCTTTATAGAATCACTCATACACATTGTATTTTAGATATTTACTATTGATCTATGCCTAGTATCCCCCTTCTCTTCAAGATTTCATGGAACCTCTCCTTTGACATCACTCCTCTCTCCTCCCACTAACCTCTGCTGTCCTAGTGTTTTCTTCTGAGCTTTATTCACCTTTTGCCTCCTGATGTCTGGGGACTCTTGACAACATGCCCACAGTGTGTGAGACCACGTTGGATAGAGGCAGAAAATTTCCAGAATGTATTACCCTTAACAGGGGGTACAAGTATGCACTCGGTGATATAAGTTGTTATTGAGTTGGCCCCCAATTCATGCAGCTACAACACACAGTGAAAGGAAATGCTGCCCAATTCTGCACCATTCCTGTGGGCAACTGTGAAACAGACTATCGTGATTCCTAGAGTTATTTTGGCTGGCTTTTGAAAGTTATCACCAGGCCTTTCTGACTAGTTTTCATTTGCAAGCACCACAGAACCTTGTTCAGCATCAAAACAACATACACACTTCCACTGACAGGTAGGTGGTGGGTGTGTGGGGGGGTGCATTGACTGGGAATTGAACCTGAGTCTCCTGCTTAGACAGAGAGACTTCTACTACTGAAACCCTCCCCCATATGCTGTTTACTGTTGTTTTCTGTTATTAAATCATAAGCAATTCATAGTGGAGCATCCAATAAGTTTTCAGAGGCTGAAAAGTACACAGGAGGAGACTACCTATCTTTCTCCCACGGAGCAGCTGGTGGATATGAACCATGCCCCATTGTGTTGGCTGTGTAACTCTTTACCCACTAGGCCACTGAAACTCCCTCATATTCTATTTATCCCCTGCTCAGCATAAGCAAATGTGCTAAACTCATTCAATATTCATCCTCAAACAAACAAACAGACCAGAAAACCCCTCCCTGAAATGTATCAGAAGTAAACAACTACCCGTCTCCTGCAGCAATTTGCCTCCAAGGATTTATTCTATTATAGACCTCTGGCACCTTTTCTAGAGTCTCTTCTCAAAATAAAGGGAAAAAACCCAAAAACACCACCACGGAAAAAAAAAAGCACCCAAAGAAAAAAACCAATAACAAATCTCGAAGTGGAAATCAAATGACCATGCCTTGTTTCTGATGCTATCCATTGGCATTTGCAAAAATTGGCCCTGGTATTTGGAAGTGCCTCCCTCTTAGATCAGCAGGATGTTTTGCAGTTTTTAAAATTAGGTTTTGTGTATTTGCTCCTCTATCTTCATCATGGTATGAATGGTCAGGGCTCAGGGGGAGAAAATAAACGCCACAAACCTGGCTATCCTTTGGGGTGACTCTAGAGAGAGTCTAGCTTTTCAAAACTCTAAAAGTCCATTCCAAGTGACTCAAATAGAAAAGAACTCTTTAGCTTAAATAAGGAATAGGCTGGAGTGGTTTTCAGGTATTATTGGGCAATAGGTCACGCTGGACAGGGAAGGGAAACAAGGTGAACCTTACAGTCACTTCATCTTAATGCATGCAGTTTCTAGGTTGTGGTGGCAAACCTGTTAAGTATAGATGTCACCAAACTGATAACCAAGTCATTCTGCTGTCAAAGACCTCTCCAAAGTGCTAAAGAGCAAGAACGTCAGTATAAAGACTAAGGTGCACCTGAGCCAAGCCATGGTATTTTCAGTTTGCTTCTTATGTATCTAAAGTTGAACGGTGAGGAAGGATGACAGAAGAAGAATCCCTTCCTTTTAGACAGACAGATATATATATATACACACACACAGATAGATTAGACAGATAGATATAGATATATATGGTGGATATGTCTAATCTGGCAGGAATCGTGGCAAGCTTTTGGAGTTGACTGCTTTCCGGGCATGTGTTTGATGTGCAGGTTTGCTCTGTCCCTGGGAGCGAGGCTAGCCAGCCTGGGCCTAGGGTTTGAACCAGGAGACAGCCTTAAGCCCAACGGGCCCTTGGGCCTGTGGCCGTAGGGCCAGGTTCAAATTGTTTTCCTGTCAAACATTCTTCTAGGTGGTATAGCACTGGTCTGTGTGTTGCTGTACAAAGGTAACTCGTGGTTGCTGTGATGCTGAAGACTGTGACAGTGATGTGCCAATTGTGGTAATGGGTACCCATGGTGGACAGTGTTGGCTGGAGCTTCCCGACTAAATCAAGCCTGGAAGCAGGAGCGGCATCCACTTCCAAAATGGCTTGTCTCCAGAGTCGTCTAGGACTTGATGGCACCAAACAACAACAACAACAACATGTCTAATCTATCTATCTATCTATCTATCTATCTATCTATCTATCTATCTATCTAATCTATGTATACACACACACACACACACACACACACACACACACACACACACACACACACTTTGAAATCTGATGTTATTTAAAATCTATTTACCTATGTTAATTGTAACCCATTTAGAATGCATAGATTGGCTACGTATCCAGTATGTGAAACCCCTACCACCAACAAGACACAGAATATTTCAATCAACCTCCAAAGTTTTCCTGTGTTCCTCTGTAGTAAACTCTTTCTTTTGCTCCTGGAACGACACAATCACTACTTTAGCTTCTGTCATTGTAACATAATTTGCAATTTTGAGGATCTCATTGGGAACTCTGATGGTGTGGTCTACAGTGAGTTGCACTGCTAACCCAAATGATGTTTGTGTCTAGTGGTTCATATCCACCAGCACCTCCATGACAGAAAGACAGACCATCTCTTTCTGTTAGAATCCACTCCTTTTAATTGTGGCATTGGAGAAGAGTACTGAATATTCACCAGATTGTCCAAAGAATAAACAAATCTATCTTGGAAGAAGAGCAACCGGGGTGCTCCTAGAGGCAAGGGTGGTGAAACCTTGTGTCACAAACTTTGCAGCCTGGTGTCAGGAGGGGACAGCTCTTGGGAAAAGACCTTATGATGGGAAAGTGGCAGGTTAGAGAAAGAAAAGAAGACCCTCAACTAGATGATATACCCGAGTGACTATAAGAATGGGCTTGAGCATCTCAGAGATGGTGAGGAGGATCCAAGACAAGGCTCAGACTTGTTAATCGGGTCTCTATGAACTGTACTCAACATGATGGCACCTAACAACGACAAAAACCTGGTGGCCCACTGTATGGCAGAGAAGTCCTGTGCTCTACGAGCCTTTCTTCCTGTGGATGAACTCAAATCGTCAACTCTTCAACCAGCAACCAAGTGCGTGAATCATTTACAACATTGCATGAAACGTTTACACCATCCAGGATTCTGGGTTATGGCTCCCTAAGTGGAATCTCAGACAGCCATGGCAATCGTCCTGAGTTGAGGAGTCTAACTGGAAAAGTAAGTCATGGCAAAGAGCTGAGTTCACACGGCAGAGAAGCAGGGAGAAGAAGGCTGGGCACGGAGCTCTAGAAATCTGCCAAAAGTGTCTCTTGGTCATCAGCATTGACCAGTGCATGTGTGTGAGCAAACTACTAAGGTGGAGAAAGTGCCGCGTCAGGCAGAATGACTCAGAGAGCAAACAAGACCGAGGGCTTTTGGGGTTTCTATTGGCCAGAATGGAACAACTTTGTAACACATGAGGCAATGGTCTTCAAAAGAATATGTTGTTGTTGTTAAGTGCCGTCGAGTCGCAGGCGACTCATAGCGACCCTATGAAGGAGAGTCCTTGATGCTTGGGTGCCTTTCATCCTCTCTCCAAGTTCATAGGGTTTCCGGAGGCAAGCTATTATGGAAGTGGATGCCACTCCTCCTTCCACGCTTGTTCAATCGGGGAATATATAGGAGACAAATTTGGGGATCCTGACTCCTGGTGATCTTATGCATAGAAAAATGAAGCATTGCTTAGCCGTATGCCATCCTTAGGGCTGACTGCAAACTGGGCTGAGCTACTGTGATCTGTAGGGTTTCATTGGCTGCTCTGTGGAAGTAGACTGATAGGCCTTACTTACTCTATTACTCTTCTTAGCCTGGAAGTTCTGCTAAAATCTAACCAGTATGTAAGCCTCTGCTGGTAGACTGAGGCGGCTGTGTATGGGGCACACTGGCTCAGAACAGAATCTTGATCTTCTGTATTAGTCTTAAAATAAGATCGTCCTCAACTCAACTTCAACGAGATGGATTAATACGGTGACTTTAATAGGTCATCAGAGGTCATGAAGATGGTGCAGGATTGGACCAGATTCAGATCTGTTATAAGGTTTAATCAACTGGATGGCACCTAAAAACAACAACGCCACTCAAGCTGACCCTGCATTGGTTTTCCAAGGTTACAAATCACAGGGGAAGAGACTGCCCATCTTTCTCTTGTAGAGTAGCTGCTGGATTCGAACTGGCAGAGAGAGGAAGCCTTTGAGTTCGCAACACAACTCCACATGGACTGAAGAGCCAGAGCTCCCTACAGAGTCCTAGACACACCTAACAGAGATGAAAAGCAAGTGTTTAAAGCAGAGGCTTAAAAGTTTTTCTGTGAAGGGCCACATAACAAACAGGTTTTCAGGCCCTATTATCTATGCTTCCATGTTTTAACTTTCTGTTGTAACACAAAAGTAATCACAGATGATAAGTAAACAAATGGGTGCAGTTGTGTTCCATTAACACTTTATTTACAACAAATAAACAGGCATTGGGAGCTATAGTTTGCCATTCTCCACACAAAAGCACAAAAGTGACTCCAAGTAATTTAACTACATCGCAGAACAAGGTTTCCAAATGTTTAAAGGAACAACAAAAGCTCCAGCAATCAGAACACAAAATTCACCATGTTTAACTCCAGTTAAAAAAAAAAACACACAAAAGTAACAGGCATGCAAAGACACAGAGAACTGTGACCCAGAGTGAGGAGAAAAATCAATCAATACAAACAGACCCAAAAAGGAAACAGATGATCCAATTAGCAGACAAGGACATTAAAACAGCTGCTATAAATACATACCATATGTTCAAGGAAGTAGGGGGAAGTGCCAGCAAAATAAGGGGAGACGTGGAAGAGGGGGAGAAGACTGCAGGCAATATTTTAGAGATGAAAAATATAGTATCTCAGGTGGAAAGAAAACACACTGGGTGGAATTAACAGCAGATGAGAAATACCCCTTCCTCCCATAGAAAGGTTAGTGGATTGGCTGGCCTCACAGTAGGAGCTGAGTGCTGGTGGCCTTGTGGTAAGGAGTTGCGCTGCCAACTAAAGGTAGGTGGCTCGAATCCACCAGCTGCTGTGCAGGAGAAAGATGAGCAATCTCCTCTTCTGCGATTTACAGCCTCTCACAGTCTACAAGAGAGTCAGCGATGAGTCTATTCCAATCTGAAGACACTTAACAATAAAAATAGGAATTAAGTAGAACGAAATAGAAAGGAAAAAAAGAATAAAAAACCATTCTTGTTGTTGGCAAATGCCCCTGAGTCAGCTCCAACTCATAGCTATACTATGAACAACAGAGGGAAACCCTGCCTGAGCCTGCTGACGTAAACCATTGCTGCAGTCTCTGGATCCGTCATCTCATTGACGGTCTTCCTCTCCCTCACTGACCCTTTGCTTTTCCAAGCATGATGCTCTCTTTTCTGGGCACCAGCTCCTCCTGATAGTATGTCCAAAGGATGTGAGGCAAAGTCTCACCATCCTTACCTCCAAGAAGCATTCTGGCTGTATTTTCCTCCAAGATAGATTTGTTTGGTCTTTTGGTCATCCATGGGTATACTCAATATTCTTCACCCATACCGTAATTTAAAACCAGTAGAGGGAACTAAGAAGCCAAAAGAGAGCTACTTTCTTTTAATAAAGAACCGAACAAAACCCAACCCCAAACAAGTAAATCCCCCAGAAAAATCTATGGGACCAGAAACATATATGTGGTAGAATATTGCCTAGATGGGATATAAATTAGCATACCTGTGCTTAGTCTTAGAGAAGAAGGGAAGACAAATATATATATATTTTAATTTCCATTCATTCATTGTTGCACACTTTTCCTCCCTGCCCACCCCTCCCCTCAGTTTGCTTTTCACTTGGATAAGTGAAAAAAAAAATACTCAAACCAAAATTTTCATTGTTATACAATCCCCTCCCCCCCAGTCCACTCCACTATGCAGGTTTCATTCTGAAAGAAAATATATTTGAAGAAATAATGGCAAGAAGTGCTCAACATTAGATTAAAATGATAAACTCATAGAAACAAAAAGAACAATGAATTGCATTGAAACAGGTAGAAAACTCCCAGAAGGCACATCATAATCAGGTTGATAAAGTTTAATGATAAGAGGGGGGAATTCTTAAATACAGTCACAGGAGAGGGCAAAGAAAGGTTCATCATATACTGAGGAAAAGAAATAAAAAAGGTAAAATTTCTCATAGAAACAATGAAGCCCTCAGAATGGTGGAGAAAGACCTTCGAAGTGCTGGGAACCTAGAATTCTACAGGTTATTGGAGTCCAGTAGGTTCTGACTCATGGCTGACCCTCCATCAGCTTCCCAAAGCTGTAAATCGGAATGAGAGCAGATTGCCCACCTTTCTCCTGTGGAGCCGCTGGGGGATTTGAACCACTAGAGAGGCTCAGCCTTGGCTTCGGCAGTGCAACTCCCTACAGACTACGCCACCAGAGCTGCCTTAGAACTTCAGGTTCAGCTAAAATACACTTTAAAAAACAAAGACGAACTAAACATACACATCATGATAGACTCATCACCAGCAGACAAATACCATATGAAATGGTAAAACAAGTCCTTTAAGCAGAAAACAAAATGATACCAGATGGGATTTTACATTTACATAAAGAATAAAGAGCACTGGAAACGGCAAATATGTGAGTAAATAGATTCTTTTTGGTATTTTTAAAATATGCTTAATCCTCAGGACTATGGCCTTTAATTACCCTTCAGTCCTGGAACTGAAATGATCCTTGACTAAACTTTAAGCCAAACAATGTCGTTGTTGTTGCTGTGTACCTTTGAGCTGAAAGCGACCCACAGCTGACCCTCTAGTAGGTTTTCAGAAGCAGTTAATCACATGGGAGGAGATTAGCCATCCTTCTCCCATGGAGCAGCTGGTGGATTCAAACAGTGTACCTTTGAGATTACAGCACAGCTTCTTGCCACTATCAATAACACCAGTGATTGTTCTAATCAATCCTTAGAACAATCAGTCCTATAAGGTCAAAAGGGCAGCATTTGCCCATGGATAAACTCAGAAGGCAGGAAAGCATAGGGCAAATAGATATGGGCAACACAGGGATGAAATAGGAAGAGTGCTGTTATAATGTAGAGATTGACATCATTGTTACAAAATATGATGTGCATAAATTGTTGAATAAAAAACCAGTTTGCTCTACAAACTTTTCGTCAAATAAAAAGATGAATTAAAAAAAAGATTATGTAGAAGAAAGTAAACATAATGTACTATGTGATTCCTGGTGTGAGTGGAAGTAAAATGCAGCGTGGGTGATATTGACTCACAGGGGTCCTACAGTACAGAGTACAAGAGAATTGTCTCATGGAGTTTTCCAGGCTGCAATCTTCACAGAAATAGACCGTCATGTCTTTTTCCAGTGCAATGGCTGCTGAGTCTCAGTTGCCAACCTTTGGACTAGCAGTTGAATGTTCAGCCACTGTGTTCATCATTGTTGTTGTGTACTGTCTACCTAGCTGACCCTCCAGTGGGTTTTCAAAGGCAGGAGTGGCACCCACTTCCTAAAGAACATGCCTCTGGAAACTCTATGAACTTTGATGAATGACAATAGTTATAGGGGGGCTTCAGGCCTTTTGTTCATAGGGTTGCTATGAGTCGTGCTCAACTTGAAGGCAATCAACAACAACAACAAAAAATCACTGAGAGTTGGCTGTTCACCTTTCTCCTGGGGAGCGGCTGGCTTTTTGAACCGTGTGCCTTTACGCTGACAGGGCACTGCTATATAGTCAGTGCAGACTCAGAGCAACAAACTGTGGGGCAGAGCAGACAGAGCGGTGCCACAGGGTTTACAAGGCGGCAAATCTTTACAGACAAAGATCCTTACATTGTTTTTCTTCTGCTGTGCAGGTAGTGTTTTGACTGCCAACCTTTTAATTAGTAGTAGAGCACTTTAATCATGGCATCACTGCCATTGTTGTTGAGTGCTGTGCAGTCAGAACTGATCTGCAGTGGGTTTTCAGAGGCAGTAAATCACATGTGAGGAGGTGGCCCATCCTTCTCCCACAGAGCAGCTGGTGGATTTGAATCACATGCCTTTGGGATTAGAATACAGCTTCTTACCACTAGGCCACCCGTGCTCCCTAGACCTCCCAAATATTGCTGCCTCTCCCTAAATGAATCTAGATTAATTGAAATCCCAGTGAAAAAAAATTTTGGGGAGTTATTGTGCCATTGAGCTGGCATGACTAATAACGATCCTATGAAGAACAACAGACCCTTGCCCAACCCTGAGCTGTCCTCATGAACCCGGGTATGTTTAAGTTCATTGTTACAGTTTCTATGTCAATCCATCTTGCTGGGGTCGGGGGATCTTCTTCTCTTTGTGGGAAGAGGAGAGTAAAAACTGACCAGCTTATTTATTCTACAAATTATATAGAAGGGACTTACAGGCAAAAGAATTTTGAAGAATTTACACTCCTTGACCCAAAACTTATAATGAATCAACAAAGATGAAGACAATGTGATGCTAGGGTGAAAATGTTGTTGTTAGATGCTGTTGAGTAATGATCCATAGCAACCCTATGAACAACAGATCTGAACCTTGTACTATCCTGTGCCATCCTCACACTCCTGACACTTTAGAGTCCATTGTGGCAGTCACCGTGCCAATCCACCTGGTCGAGGGTCTTCCTCTTCTTCACCAACCCTCCACCTTTAAGCATCATGCCCCTCACCAAGGAACAGCCCCTTCTAGCAACATGCTTGAAGTCTATGAGGCGAAGTTTTCCCATCCTTGCTTCCCAAGAGCACTCTGGTGCTCTTTCTCCAAGATCTAGATATATTACAGGGTGAATATAGACACACAGATGAATGGAGCAGACAATCTACAAACAGGCTCACATACACATGGCCAAAAGATAGAGACAAGACAAAAAGATAAGACAAAAGAAAAGACAGAGGTGTCGTGGCTTCAGTGAAGGAAAAGATGAAATGTTCAACAATTGTGCCGGAAGAACTGAATGTCATTGTTGGTGGCTACTGTCTGTTGTTGTTGTTATGTATCATCGAGTCGGAACCAAGCCACAGCTGACCCTTCAGCTGGTTTGCAGAGTCAATAAATCACACAGGAGGAGACTGTCCACCTTCTCCCATGGAGCAGCGGGTGGACCTAGACTGACTGCCTTTGGGCTGCCAGTGCAGCTCCTTACCACTAGGCCACCTAAAGCTCCCTGGGCTGCTGTCTAGTCAACTCCAAACTCACGGTGACCTAGGTGTTGCAGAGTAGAACTGCTCCACAGAGTTTTCTTAGATGTGACTGTTACAGCTGATTGATAGCCTCTGGGTGGATTTGAACTAACAGTGTTTTAGTTAACAGCCAACCACAAACTGCCCGTGTCACCTAGATTTCTAAGAACGGATTCAAACTCAACTCAAACTCATGCTGTTCAGCTTGAACCGACTCACGGTTGACCCTCCAGTGCACTTTCAGAGGGTATAAATCACCTGGAAGATTTGCCATCTTCCTCTTGAAGAGCAGCTGTCAGGTTTGAAGTGGCTGCCTATCTGTGGATTGTCAGCACAGCTCTTTACCTACTAGGCCATCAGAGCTCCCTATAGTCACATGAGTGGAAAAATAATTTGTCATCCTTACTTCTTACCATGTAGAAAATTAAACCAGGATTGGATAAGAACTGAAACTACAAGACTTTTTAGAGAAAACAGGTGATAATATTAGTGACTTTGTGTTGTTGTTGTTGTTCTTGTGTACCGTTGATTCAGAACCAATCCATAGCTGACCCTCCAGTGGGTTTTCAGAGGCAGTTAATTACATGGGAGGAGACTGCCCCATGGAGAAGCTGGTGGATTCGAACCACATGCCTTCAGGATTGCAGTGCAGTTTCTTACCACTAGGCCATTAAAAAAATAAATAAATAAATCTTAAGACACAGAATATAAAGGGGGGAAAAAAACCCTATAAATTTATAAGGAAAAAAACCCACCAACAACCACCCTGAACACTTTTGCTCTTTAAAGACTGTTAAGAAAATAAAAAAAGCAAGCTACAGTCTGGAAGAAAATATTTGCAAAATATGTATCTAACAAAGGACTTGTACCCAGAATATATATAGAACTCTCAGCATTTACAACTCAATGAGAAGAAGATGAACAATCCAATTTTTAAAAAATGGTCAAAAGATTTGAACAGATATTTCTGCAGAGATGCTATATGGATGGCAAATAAGCGAATGAAAATATGCTCAGTAACATTAGTCACTGAGGACATGCAAAGAGGAGCCACAGGAAATACCACTATGCCGGGCTCCAAGATGTGGTCTGTGATTTGATTTCAAGAAGAAAAAAAATCAGGAAACTTGATCTCTGTTGCCATTTCTCAGAAATGTTCAGAGATTAGCTGTGCCTTCCCCCCCCCCCCTTCTTCTTTCCTGGTTAAAAAGCAGTACCAACTTTTTCAATTGATATTTTCCTAGGCAATTAAAGTAGGTAACAGAGAGACCGGCTCAGAATGGGGCAGGCTTCAGAGCTGTTGTACATAGACAGCACATAACAACAACAACAAAACATGTCACACACGTGTTTGTCATGGCACTCAATAAAGCTACTTTTTGACTGAGTGGATCAAACATTGCCCATAAATATCTGTATTTCCAGAATTGGCCCTTATTAAAAAAAGGGTCACTCACTACCAGTAGAAGAGGGGATTGGAAGTAACTCAAGACTTCACCCTGGCTCTCAGGAAAATGTTTAGCAGACTTGACAGAAGGAACACATTTTAAAGCCCTTTAATAGTACTATTTGCATGTTAATGTTCTAATTATAAAGACATTTTATCTGTTCTTTTAAAAAGGGGGAAACCCTGCTTAACTCTACTTAAAAACCCTTTGTTAATACCTGGTAAGTGTCTGGAAGTAATAAAACTTCCCCCTGTAATGGATCTGCATTTAACTTCCTGAAGATTGGTGACTTGGCTCTTCTTGTTAGTGCACTACCAAGGGTGTACGCTGACTCAGGGTGACCCCACACATAGTGAATGGAGCTGATTGAACCTGCACTAGCAGTGCTTTCACTAGTTGATTTTCAGAAGCAAATCACCAGATTTTTCTTCTAGGGCACCTGCGGATGGGTTCATGCCACCAGATACTCATCTAAAAGGCTCCTGGGTATGCCGGACCAGTAAGCTAAAAGCTGGTGACTCAGATCCACCCTGGAATAAAGGCCTGACAATCTGCTTCTATAAGCAATGACAGCCAAAGAAATTCCACGGAGGAGTTCCACCTTGTACTACATGGATCGCCTTGAGTTGAAATTGATGGATCGGTGACAAGTCTCTTTGGAGACAAGGATGGCGAAGCTTCATCTCACGTACTCTGGGCCTGTTGTTAGGAGGGGCTATTCCTTGAAAAGAGACCTCATGCTTGGAAAGATGGATGGTCAGAGAAAGGAGAAAGTCCCTCAAGGAGAAGGACCGCCACAGTTACTGCAGCCGTGGATTTGACTATGTGGGAGGCTGAGCAGGGCACAGGTTAGGACAGGGTGCAGATCTGCAGCTCATACGGTCACTATGAGTCACAGTCGACTTGACGGCACATAACAACAAAGACATGTTTTAGTAAATCATTTGCTCAGGAATCTTCAACTCAGGGTCTGCTTCTGGGGGACCCAACCCGAGAGCAGATCATGAGCACATCGGTGGAGGGCACAAACCAAGGCTCATTTTGACTGTAGCCAGGTTCAAGTTCACACTCATCTCCTCCAACTACTCCATGTGACAGCCACACCTATTCCCCAGGTATCAGACACACGAGGAACTCTCTAAGCCACCTGACATTGGCACAGGCTAACGAATGCATCTGGAATTCTTGCTTGCATATTTTTCCATGCACCGAAAACCCCCTTTATTTCTTTCAACTCATTTCCAATGTCATCCACACTGTGAAGCCGTTCTGATCTCTAGGTGGATGCCAAGACGTTTTAACTGCTTGTTTAACAATGGGAAACCCTCCTTTACCTACAGTTCTTTGCTGATAAATGTCTGCAAGTAATAAAGCTTCCCTTGTTGAACAGCATGTTGGTTACACTTTGGTTTCGAGATCTGAACAGTTGTTGTTAGGCCCCATCCTCATAATCTCTGACCTGCTTGAGCCCATTGTCCTGTCAATCCAGCTCGTTGAGGGTTTTCCTCTTTTTCTTGGATCCTCTATCTTTCCCATCATGAGGTCCATCCTGACAACATGCCCCAAGTATGTGAGAAGGAGTTTCATTGTCCTTGTATCTGAGCAGTGTTAGTGTTGTTGTTATGTGCCCCCAAGTCGACTGTGACTCTTTTTTTTTTTACTGTGACTCTTAAGAAACCTATGAACAATGAATCTGAATAGTAGGTAGCCTGATAATTGCCTTTATTGCCCTCATAGAATTGTTGTGACCATCAAGTGAGGCGGTGGGTGTGAAACTGCTCCTTGAGCTGAAAAGGCTGATATAAATGCCAGCTGTTGCCATGATGAATCTTATGGTGCCTATGAACTTCCACAGGAGAGCAAATACTTTTATTCTTTATTTTACTTTTTCCCCCTTCAGGTCTCCATGTAAAAATTTTCATTTACAGCACTGGAAAGTTTTTTTGTAGCATGCTTGTAAGTCAATCCCAATGTTTAGCAACCCTATAACATTGATTTCTTTGACTGTAATCTTTTAGGAAAGCCAGTGCTCTGGTGGGTGACGAGTTGTGTGACCATTTTGAAGGCAGGTTCGAAGCCACCCAATGCTCCTCAGGAGAAAGATGGGCAATCTTCTCCTGTGCAATTTACAGTCTCTTAACCTGCTTTGGAAGGTCAGCTATGAGTTGCTTTCAATCTAACAATAAACAACAACAACAACAATCTTTATGGAAGAAGATTGCTAAGACTTTTCTTCTATGGAACAGTTGATGGGTTTAAACCACTGACCTTTCGTAGTAGCTACTTGAGCACAAACCACTGCTGCACCAGAGCTCTGGAACATATTTAATGTATTTAATGGTTGTTGTTGTTGTTATGTGCTGTCAAATTGCCTGTGACTCATACCGATGCTGTGTACAATGGCTCCGAAGCCTGCCCTGTCCTGAGCCAGTCTCACTGACTCTGACACACCTACCCTCATTGCCCTAGTATCAATCCCATGTGGGGTCTTCCTCTCCTGCATTGTTCCTCTACCCTTCTGAGCACGATGTCCTACTCCAAGGACTGGTCCCTCTTGGCCGTGTGCCCAAAGTATGTGGGACTGAACTTCAAAATTCTAGCCTCCAAGGAGAAACTTTGTTTCACCTTCTCCAAGACAGACCTATTTGTGTTCTTGGCAGTGCAAAGTCTGTTCAAGACTTTGCTCCAACACCATAACTCAAAGGCATCACTAAAATAATCAGATTAAGGTACAAATCAGATTGGGAGTTGCTGCTGCTGATTTATAACATTGCAGTCCAACCCCATTATACTCTACCAGGCTAAGAACAATGTCTGAGGGCAGAACATGAGTTGAAATCCCACTTCCAGAATATCTCAAAGGAACTCTTGGGACCATTCACATTCTGCCCCTGGAAGTAGTGAAAATGGTTAACATGCTTGCTTCTAACTAAAATCTTGGAGGTATGAATCCATCCAGAGACACCTCAGAAGAAAAGCCTGGTGATCTAATTTCAAAGAATCAGCCACTGAAAACCCAATGGAGCCCAACTCTACTCTGGCACACCCGGGTCACCGTGAGATGACAAGTGGTCTGGGTTCTGGGGTGGAGTGGGTGTGTGGTTTGTACATTGAGCTATAAAGTCTATCATAACAGGGTGAGTGGAAAATTTTGGGGGGAAAAGACAGAACGTTGTCACTTCTCAGGGGATGATGACAGCACCCAGGCACACATATCTGGAGCTCAGTGGGATGTGTGAAGACTGGACTGAGAAAGAGAAGTAGGAGGTAGGAAGATGAGTGTGGGAATGCGCTAAGTTGAGCTCCACGCTTGACAAATTCGTATTCAGCTTGCTTGTCTGGGCTGCGAGATATTATTTATTAAAATGGAAAGATAATTTAAAAAGGAAGATGTCAACCCCAGGCCCAACCTTCCGAAGCACAGACAGTTGGCACAAAGCTGGCTCTGCGCAGTTGAAAAATCCCCAAATGGCAGCAGTGTGTGGAATAAAAGAGTCATGAAGTCTATTTCGAATTGTATAAACCAGGTTCAAGCTCTGACCCTAAGATTCAATGTCTGAGTGACCTGGGGAGAATTACTTGCTAAATCTTCGTATTCTTAATGTAAAAGGGGGGTAATTACATACTAGCAGTGCAGTGTGAGGACTAAGGAGGAGTATGGATGGGGCAGCATTTTGACAAGTTCAAAACATTACCGCTATTATTGTGAATGATCATCATGATAGTGTCTGGGTTGATATATTACAGTGTTTGGAGTGTTTTTCACTAAACATAGTAGATGGCTACTGATCATTAGCTTTTCCACATTAAGAAATGAACCCTGTCCTCGGAGAGTTTGCAGGCCACTGGTGTACACACGCTGATAACCCAGTAATTAAAAGATATTATTTCAGGTCCAAGAATATACAGAATCGTCTTCATTGGACAGAAGGGGAAATTGAAAACCGGGTCATATGTTCTGTCCAAGGTCATGCAGCGAGGCAGGAGAGACACAACCTTCTCTGGTTCTCTGATCTCCCAGGTCACCTCAAGCATGGCTGGCCTCCCCTTCCTAACTTCCTGGGGCACAGTGATGAGACTCTGAGGCTGCCAGTCTGGTGAGGGTGTGAGAAGGAAAGAAAACAATTCGTATGAATCCTGCCAAGATCTTATTGGACTTGACATTTACATATGGCAACATAACTCAGGAGAGAAGGCAGTGTGTGGCAGGGAGGAGGAGGCTGCCCGGGCATTAGCATGGGCATGGGTGAGGGGAAGGCCACCTGGCCACCTGCCCAATTTGAGTCTCCCAGTGCGGGGAACCATGGTTCAGGCTGACACTAGTATACCTGCTCAGTCACACTGCTTTTCATGAGTGACAGTGTCCAAGCCCCCCTCCCCCAAGGATGGGCAGAAAGACCCCTGCTACCACAGCCAGCCCCTCGGTGTCACCACTGCTCCCTGCCAGGTGAGTTGGGCGATCATTGAATTCCTCCAAGCCTCAGTTCTCGCCTTTGTAAAAATGTGATCCACATAGCATGTCTCCTATCGCATGCCTGCTGTGTGCTGGGAGCATACAGCAAAGGGATTAAAGACCTAACGTGATCAAATGGCAGCTGTGCTGCCTGATGCCAACCAGTGCTCAGTGAAAGAGGTTGATGGCATTAGTAACTCGTCCAAAGGCAAGAAAGGAGTGCTTCAGGGATGGATCTCATCTCCATACCTTTTCAATCTACATGACAAACAGCTAATTTGAGAAGTTGCACTTTATGAGGAGGAATGCAGCATCAGGATCGGAGGAAGACTCATTGACAGTCAAGCACCATGCAGATGACACAATTTTGCTTGCTGAAAGTGAGGACCTGAAGTGTCTGTTGCAGAAGATCAAAGACTACAGCCTTCAATATGAATTGCATCTCAGCATCAAGAAAACAAAAATCCTCACCACCACGCCAATAGGTGGCATCATGATAGATGGAGAAAGGATGGAAGTTAAGGATTTCATCTTGCTCGGCTCCACAATCAACACCCTTGGCATCAGCAGTCAGGAAATCAAAAGACGAGTTGCACTGGCAAAAATCTGCTATCAAGTATCTTTCTAGAGTGCTAAAGAGCAAAGATGTCAGCCTAAAGACTGAGGCATGCCTCATTCAAGTCATGGTGTTCTCAATTGCTTGTTACGTGTCTGAAAACTGGCCAATGACTAAGGATGACAGAGGAGAATAGATGCCTTTGAGTTGTGATGCTGGAAAAGAGCATGCCATGGACTGCCAAGAGGACAAATAGGTCTGTCCCAGAGAAAGTGAAATTAGGATGTTTCTTGCAAGCAAGGATGTTGAAACTCCATCTCACATATTTTGTGCATGTTGTCAGGAGAGTCTAGACCTTGGAGAGGAACATCATGCTTGATGAGAAGAATTGGTACAGTGACTATGGCAATGGTGTCAGGTGAGTTGGAGATGGGGAGCTCAGCTCAGGACAGAGTATGATTCAGAACCGTTGTTTAGAGAGTCACTTTGAGTTGACTTGACAGCACCCAACAACAACAATTCCATTCTCATCCCTATTTTACAAAGGAGGAGACAGGGATCCAAGACGGGGCTCACATAGTAATAAGACGTTGTTGCTTTTGTTCTGTGCCATCTAGTCAGATCTGGCCCATAGCTGACCCTGCAGGAGGTTTTCAAAGGTTATAAATTGCCTGGGGGGAGACTGCCCATTTTTCTCCCTCAGAGCAGTAAGTGGATTCAAAACACCTGTCTTTAGGTTGGCAGCACAACTCCTTACCCACTAGGTCACCAGGCCTCCACAGAACATAGACCTTAGATGAAAATTCTGACTTTAACACTGTTCTTTCCACCACACAATGCTGCCTCTCAAGAGTCCCTGGATGGCACGATGGTTAAGTGGCTGACCACTAAGCAAAGGGTTGGTAATTCAACTGCTCCTCCCTAAGGCCCCGTGGAAGATAGATTTGGTGATCTGCTTCTGCAAAGGTCATAGTCTTGAAAGTCCTGTGGAGAAGTTCTACACTTGACCCATGAGTCAGATCAAGTCCAAGGCAATTGACACAGTGCTGCCGATAGATACATGAGGTGGTGAAAGCGATTATCATTTCTGGAAGAAGAATGCCAACAAAAGACGTTCCAGTCTCCTCTGGCCACCAAGAAAAGTACAAACACGTTGCCTGCGAGATGTCCCTGCGGTTATCTGCTGGGAGGCTCTCAAAGGGCCAGGCAGGACCGCAGGCAGCCAAAGGGTATATAAATAGAATTGCAAATGGCCTCTTTTCATGGAAGCAACGTGCCACTGTCAGGAGCAATAAACTCCAAGCGCTGGGAACTGGGCACTTGGGTCAGGGCATGATTCATCCTGTTTACGTCTGATTAGGAAACTCTGTCATGCTTGGTGGCTGGCGTGAACAGCTCAAGTTACAAGGGTGTTCTTCTAGGCTCGAGAACGATGGAACAACTAGAATTCCATTCTAGTAGGTGGGAAGTGGTTGCATATAAATATTTTAAGACAACAAACATTATTCAGAAGGCTATTAGAATTGTGCTGACACCACTCAGGGCCCCTGGCGGCATGGCGCACAGATGGATGAGGACTTTCTCTCTCTCCCTTGGCATTCAAACTCGCACACTAAATCACACGCAGGGAGAGGCCCCTTCAGGGACACACATCCAGGCCCTTGCTGCAAGCTGGCCCTTTCTTTGACCACACCTGATGTTTCTTTCTGGTGACTGCTTTCTCCTGATGACATGTCCACAGTAAAATGTAAACTGCTGTTACTGTCTGCCATCCAGACCTGGCTCCTATCCCCTAGTGGCCTCCTATCCTCCTATGGCTCTGTCACCATCCTCTCCTGCCATGTGGCACGTGGTAACTGACCTGGCTAGTCTGAATACAGCAATGCCTGGCATATTTTAAACTTTTGTGGCCACTGTCAGCCCCTGCAGCCCTTACCAGCTTAGCACTCCATCCTTGCTGCCAAGTGGATTCTAATTCATTTGACCTCCTGAGTTTCAGAATAGAGCTGTCATGACTTTAAAAAAAAAAACAATGACTTTACTATGCTGCTCTTATTCTAGACTGTTGTCATGCAAATAATAGCTAATCATATATTCCTTTTAAGTAGTTCTCTCCCTCATCTGTTTCATTGCAGTGTACATTATTTATCCTCTTCTTTTCTTAGTTCCCCCCCAACCCTCATGTCAGTCCTGTTTTATAACAGTGGCATTATGCAGTATTTGTCCTTTTGTAACTGAGATATTTCACTCAGCATAACGTCCTCCCGGGTCACTCATTTTGTATAATATTTCATGAGCTCCTTGTTTTTCAGTGCTGCATAGTATTTCATTGTGTGAATATACCACAGCTTCTCTATCCATTCGTTTGTTGATGAGCACTTGGGTTGTTTCATCTCTTTGCTATTGTGAACAACACAGCAATAAACATGGGTATGCATTTAATCTGTTTGGGTGGCAGTTATGGTTTCATTAGGGTATATTCCCAGTAGTGGAATTGCTGGGTCAAATGGTATTTCTATTTCCAACTTTTTGATAAAGCACTATACAACCTTCCATGGTGGTTGCACCATTTTACACTCCCACCAACAGTGAACAAGCGTTTCAGTTTCCCCACAACCTCGCCAGCATTTGTTGTTTGCTGTTCTGTTAAATTTTGCTATTCTTACTGGGGTGAGATGATATCTCAGAGTTGTTTTAATTTGCATCTCTCTTAGAGCTTAGGGCTTTTGAACATTTCTTCATGTGCTTGTTGGCCATCTGAATGTCTTCTTTGGTGAAGTGTCTGTTCATATCCTATGCCCTTCTTGTGACTGGGTTGTTTAGCTGCATAATAAAGAACACTGGGGGTGGGGATGGGGATTGTACAACAATGAAATAATTTTTTTCAAAGAGAAAAGTGAGCCTGGGGGGTGGGCTTGGAGGAAAATGTGCAACAATGAATGAATGAAAATCTAAGTTCTGTATAAACTGTCATTAAAATCTCAGTTAAAAAATAAACCCTTGACCTCACATCCAAAAAAAAAAAAAACCTCAACAACAAACAAATAAACAAACAAAAAACCAACAGAAAACAAGCAATGATTGTGATCTTTAAGAGCAGATTGCTGGCCTATTTAGGCCGAGGAACAGCAAGTTTGCACTGTTCAATCACAACAGCTTCTATCCTTTTTATCTGCTCAGCGTTGGCCATCCCTACCCTCACCGCCAAGATGGTGTGTAGAGGGACCTCTGCTGTGAAGCCAGCCATGGCCGAGATCCAGAAGATCGCTGACCAGGTAAAGTCCCAGCTTGAAGAGAAAGAAAATACCAAGTTCCTAATGTTTAACACTGTGCAGTTCAAGTCTCAGTTAGTTGCTGGGATTCACTATTTTATCAAGGTTCAGGTTGACGAGGATGTCTTCACACACCTGCGGATATTTCAGAGTCTCCCTCATGAAAACAAGACTCCCACCTTGTCCAGCTACCAGATCGACAAGGCTAAGCATGATGAGCTGACATATGTTTAATTCCTGGATTGATTTGGGTTCATGTGATCATACAAGAAAACAATTCTGTGGTTGGAGAGCAGAAGATGAATGTTTCTGCGTTGTAACGCTTGGAGTACAAGGGGGTGTCAGAGTTTCTCTGCTAGCTCTTCCTAAATTGTTTATTACAACCAGATGAATAACCAACATTTATCATATTAACCAAATTACTTTGAAAGAAGACTAAGTATTATCTTGAAATATATATTTTAATGTCTTTGAAAACAAACAAAAAAGCAGATTGCTAGGCTTTCTTACAAGGTGCTTCTAGTCTGCTTAACCACCAAATTTTAACCAGGCAAACTTTCTCATTGCCAAGACATAACTCAGTTTTCAGAGGCTTTAAATTGCATGGGAGGAGACTGCCCAGCTTTCTTCCATTGAGTAGCTGGGGGATTAAAACTGCTTGCCTTTAGGTTGGCAGCACAATTCCTTCCCCTCTGGGCCACCAGGATTTAATTACTTAAGGGCATGCACTACCTAGGGCCTCCCTAAGGTACAATGGGTTCACCATTTGCAAAACTAAAGCTTGGGAACTAAGTGCAGTGGTGCAGATTGTTCAGGGCAAGACAGAAATGGATAAATAAAGGCCTCTGGAAATGTCACCACCCAGCTAGCAGGAGCTGCCTGGGAGCGAAGAGGCACAACTCATGGAGATCTTGAAAGCACAAGTTGAAATTCAGGGCCAGAAATTGGCCAAACCATTAGCTTTCTTGCTTGGAGACCTGGCGTGTGATAATGCGCTGGAGGGAGGGATTGCTCTTTCGGTTTTACTTTGCCATCATTAAAAAGCCCTCTGTGTTCCTCTGATACGCTTATTTTATTTTCCCCAGCCTCGTGCCAGTTAAAAGCAGGATAAATGCTACATCTATTAATGAATACTCCAGTTAATTTTATGGCAGGAATAGCAAAGGAGGGAATGGGCCGGACCATGGCCCCACACTGTGGACTCCTAACCATTCTGGACATCAAACATTTATTAAGGACCAACAGTATAAAAAAAACCAAAAAAAACCCTCCCCGTGATAGTGTAATAGCTCATTTTAAATGCTGCCTGCTAATAAAATGAGCATTGATTTGAAAGACAATATTTAAATTCTAGCCACAGCATGTTAAGGGAAATGATTGTTGCAGCTGAGACACCAGAGCCTGTGAGCCGATCTGTTTACCCATCAGATGGCCTGCAAATTTACAGTGTGCCCTTGGCAGGTAGGGAAATGTGTGCTACGACCTGCTTCCCTGGGGTGGCGCTGTCAGAACCAGGTTCAAATCCTTCCTCTCTGCATTAGGGCTGGGGGACTTTAGAAGTGATACATAAATTCCCAAGGCTTTCCCTGGTTTCTCCATAAAATAGAGATATTTACATCTCTCTCTGGGCTAGTTTGGGGGATTAAAGGGACAATGCTCACAAAGTGATGTAGTGGCATTGATACATTTTAAGATCCCATCCACTTCCTCTAAGGCTGGCTGCGTCCCTGTCCTGGGTAAACATATTTCTAGCTTCTGGGTTGTTGTTATTATGCAATGCAGAAAAAGAAGGGTTTCACTCTCTTGTAAAGAAATGTTGCTAAGCAAGTTCCTAGGCCACCATCACCACCTACACGCCATATACCAGATGCCAAGGGCCGATACGGTGAACCTGATGATGGCATCCTCACACAGCCTCTCAGTGACTCTTCCTTGTTGACCTTGTGTCAAAGTCCAAGCTCCTCAGCATTGTATCTAAGATTCGTCCCACCTCTCTGCCTTCTCCAGCCTCACCACCCCCTTGTACAGGCGTGTCCTGTTTCAGTCCCACGCCTTGACTTCCTGCCTTTGCACATGCTCTTCCCTCCTCCAGGGGCACCTTCCCTTCAATCTCTACTTGAATAGCTCCTTGACCCTTGGGAGGACCTAAGAAGATTTGCTCTTTACAAGGCCTCTCCGGATGTCCTGACCCCGCCCCTGGCCAGCTGCCTCTCTAGCCCTCAAATTTCCCTCCTTGACAGTGATGACTGTATTATACTAACATTGCTTTTCACTCTTCGTCCCTCGTCCCTCGTGGACTTGAAGGCCAGTCTCACCTCTTTATGTTAAGCAGCTGTCACAGTGCCTGGCAGTGAGTCAACAACTTTGAAGGGTTTGTTGAATCAGCTCTCACTCCCTAGGGAATCTCGCCCAGACTCAGAGATTTAAGAACTATCTGTATGCGGAAGGCTTGCAAATAAATTCCGCCCAGATTGCTCCCTTGGCCACTCTACTCATATACCCAACTGTCTCCTGACATATCTCACTTGGATGTACAAGCCTGTCCAAAAGCGAGCTCCTGATGGTCCTGGCCAAGCAGGCTCCTCCTCCACTTCTTTCTCTTCCTTGCAAATGGAAACTGTCTTTGCCTTGCTCAGTTTCGACGCTCCTGGGTCATCCCCGACTCCTTTCACTTCTACATCACACACCTGTGTTATTGAGTACCGTCGAGTTGGAACTGACCCATAGCTGACCCTCCCGTGGGTTTTCAGAAGCAGCAAATGGAATGGGAAGGGACTGCCCATCTTTCTTCCAGCTGGCAGAAGCAGCTGGTCGATTCCAACCACGCACCTTTGCATTGGCAACACAATTTTGGCTGAAATTTGGCTGGCTCAGCCTCCAAAGTCAGATTCAGGATCTGATTCCTTCCCACCATCCCCACTCCGTGGTCTAAGTCATTGCCTTTGCTCCTCTGGATTATTGCTTTAGCTGCTTCAGGGACCTGTTTGCAGCTACCTTTATTCTCTTCAATTCATCCCCAACACAGTAGCCAGAGTGATCGTGTGATACCAACCACCACATCCCATTATCGCTCTGCTCAGAATACTGTTGTGATTCCCCCCCACATTCAGACTATATGCAGAAGTCCTTATTAGCATGATTAAGACCCTACATGATCTGACCTGTTACAGGTCAAGTTCACGTCCTGGCTTGCTTGCGTGTTCTAGGCAAGTTTCCGGCTCCAGGGCTTTGTCTTCACTTCTCCTGCTGCCTAGCACCCCCCTCCCCTGAATTCACACCGTTAGCTCCCTCATTCCTTCAGGTCTTCCTCAAATGGCTCCTTCTTAGGAGAGACCTCCTCTGACTACTTTCTCTAAAATTTTACATCCTCCTCATAAAACCTCACGTCCCCACTCTCTGATTTATATTATCCTTTTAGCTCGCCTCATTATGCTCCATGGCAAAGCCCACAGGGACTTGTGCTGCTAAACCACAGACCACATCTCTCTAGTGGTTGGAATCCACCAGTGGGTCCATGGAGAGAGATGGTCAATCTCCCACCGTGAGATTTACAGCATTGCAAACCCGCGTGACTCTGACTTCACAGCAATAACCTGAGTGAGTTTTGATAGATTCACTTCTTTATCTTCTGTCTCTTTCAAGCAGCAAGGGCATGGATTTTGATCTGTTTTAATACCGAAGTGCCCTTTGTGCTGCCTGGTATTGCTGTTACTGATTCCTGTTGAGTTGAGCATGACTCACAGCGACTCAAACTCACTGCTGTTGAGAGAGAACAGACTCACTCAGAGCCCACTGGTAGATTTGAACTTCCAGAGTGGTGCCACCTTTGGGTTTCCAGCAGCACTCCCTACGGACTACACCAGCAGTTGTTGTTGTTGTTATGTGCTGTCAAGTCAGAATCAACTCATATTTGATCCTCCAGTAGATTTTCAGAGGTTATGAATGAGAAGAGATTGCCTATTTGTCTCCCTCAGAGCAGCTGGTGGATTTGAACCATCTGCCTTTGGGTTGGCAGTACAATTCCTTACTCACTAGGTCACCAGAGCCATGCCCCTAGAGTTCCCATTAAACATTAGGTGAATGCATGAAAGACGAAGGAGGTAAATGGATGGATGAATGTCAAGTCCAGAGGAGAAACCCACCGCAGCCTGCCCTCCCACACCAGGGAGCAGGCCAGGCAGCACAAGATCCAGGAACAGAGAGCAGGCTGCCACTGAGGGATGGGTGGCCTTGGCCCACACCATCAATAAGTTACTGACAAACTTCTCTCTGGGACAACTTTGGATTCGTTGGCTAGACTTCTCGTGGAAGAAGATGGGCTATTTGGGGTCACTGGGATACTAGAAGCAGCTAGAAGCTTTTTCTCTAGAAAATGGTCAGAGATGGATTGCAGAGCAGGAAGATATTAAGCATAGATAGAAGACACCGTGTTCTTTTTTTTTTTTTTAATGATTTAAGACTCAATTTATTTCATCTGTAAATCTGAACACCAGCTTTCTGGAATTCCTTATAAAGATTTTTTTCTTAAGGAACTTATTTTCACAAGGGAAAAATATACTTTTATTTTATCAGTGGTAGACATTAAGAGATATAAATAACTTTAAGGTGCAATCTAGTTTAGGATATATGAGAACTTTATAAATCATTAGAAAAAAAATCCTTGTAACCTAAACTAAACCTATTTCTAGGCTGGGAAGATGAGTGGAATGGCTAGATTCTGCGAAGATATGTTTTCTGGTTTGGGGTTGAGACTTCTCACAACAGGGTGTGAGCTGATTTAATTTAGCCTTGTATTTAATAAGGCTTTTGGGTCCTTGGACTTATGGCCCTTGGGCCTGGTTTTTGTGGCTCTCCCAAATAAAACAAGCTTGGAAGCAGAAGTGGCATCCACTTTCAAAAAAGCTTGCCTCTGGAAACTCTACGAACTTGGAGAAAAGATGAAAGTTTGTGTTCAGGACTTTCGTTCATAGGGTCGCTATGGGTCATCTACACCTCTACGTCACTTAAAAACAACAATCAATTTGGAGTTTTGTATAGTTAGAAAATGCTATTTAAGATTTACTTAGACTTTGACATTTTTTTCCTTCCTGAAGAAGCTTTGTACATTTTTTTTTCTTTCTTTTTTTTCTATAATTATATTTTATTAATTTTCATAAACATTTACAGAGATTTTGGGCTTCCACTCATTCATTGTTGCACTAAGAAGACACCGTGTTCTGAGCCTCAGATCACTCACTCAGATTGTTGCTCCCCTAGTTGGATATTCAGGAAGTGGCAAGCAGGTCAGCCCTTTCTCTGGGGCACCACTAGTAGGCGCAGCTGAGCTCCCACTGGAAACTCGCCACAGACAAGCGCAAAATGTAAAACAAAACAAAACAAAACAAAACAAAAATAAGCACCAGTCCCATTCGCCCATCGACTTTTAGAATTTCCCCCCCTTTTTTAATCAGATACATTTTCTATGGAAAGAAAATGTGACTTCACGATATAATTGCTGCTGCATTGTTATTATCTTCCTAAATAAAGCAGCTATCTAAATTGTTCCAACCTAATTTTGTTTAGCTTAATCCTTTCATTTGGGGCTGATTCCCCGAGGTCTTTCCAGGAGACATAACACTTCAAGAAGCAGAGAGGAGGAAAAAAAGGAAAAGGATTGTCATTTGATTCAATGAGAAAGGGTGGCACGTAGTGTCTGCTCTGGTGGACTCAGACCCCTCACAGATGCTAACCGAGGGAACACACACTTCTTTCAGCTAAAGAATTAAAAAAGACAGCTGCTACAGAACGCAAAGGCCAGAGGGCTCCGAGACACACATCTGTCAGCTGGAGCAGCTTTTCCTGGATGTTGCAGAACCTGGCCAGCATAGAGAACGCATTTGTCCTCAGCAGAGTCAAGGGCCTGGAGAAAACAATTAGATGGGACTAGTATTATCCAGTAACTAGAGAGATGTGGGTTGGTGTGTTGGAGTCAGTGAGACTGGCTCAGGACAGGGCAGGGTTCAGAGCTGCTATAAGTAGGGTCGCTATGGATCACAGGCGACTCGACGGCATATAACAACGACAACAAACAACAATATTATCCAGAAGAGTGGCATCTGTCCTCCATAGTCAGAAAGTGGGGATCTTAGATCTTTTTTTGAGCTTCTCTGATTTGACCATGGAGACAAAGGTTCTTCTTTCTCTGTGCACGCTGGCCCTTCCCACAGGCACAGCCCCATTGTTTCATCTACCATGCTGTGTTGTGTTGATGGCTTTTCCACATCTATCTTCTATTCTAGGCTGGAACCAACATGAGGCAAAGAACACAACCCCTGCATTTGTATAGCTCAAGGTCTAGCCCAGTGTTTGGTAAGTGATTCTTCTATCGGCATAACTGCAAACTAAAATACACATATGCGTATATTTTTGTGTGTGTGTGTGTGTGTGTGTGTGTGTGTGTGTGTCCTTTTCAAACCACATTTGCTTAGGTGCTTAGATAACAGCCTTTCTCATCCCCGAAGTCCTGGGTCCTATCCTGGGTCTAGTCCACAGAGTTAGAGGTTTCACATGAGTCAACATGAGAGGAATTGGATATCTTTAGAATGATGCCGCCCTCATATTCCCACCCACAAAAGGGAACTTCAACTAATGGTACTGACCCCTTGGGAAAGTGCTGAGGAGGAGCGTCCTCTCCCTGCCCTTGTTTTATTGGCCCCCACTGTCGAGGGATGGTCACATGCTTCAGGAGTGGACAGTGGGCTCTGCTTTCCTTCCTTGTCTCCACTCCGCCACCTGGGCGGGCTGGGAGGTCAAATGCCGAGCCTCAGGTGAAGGAAACCCAGACTCGGTAAGTACATCCACTACTGAGGCCACACTCTGCCCTGCACTTGATTCTTCAGCCACTGTGGTTCAGAGATGAGCACGTGGACCAAGTCAAGTCATTTCAGTCAGTGTAGTAACTCAGTATGTGTGTGCATGCATGCAGCCATATGCACACTTTTGAAGAAGCAGGCTTTCGTTTCCAATGGATGTGACGCTGAGAGGATGGAGCACTGGGCACTTCAGACAGCTGTAGAGAAGAAGCGGTCTGGCTGAGATGAAGCCAAAAATGAAGATGAGCGTCAAATACGGAAAATGACAAATCATATCCCGATGACAGCATTTGATCCCTGCCTGAAGGCTCAACAGTGCCTTGGCTGAATGGTTCAGTTATAAGACCCAGTAAATTCCCTAGTTTACTTAAGGAACTTTGACGACGGCTTTCTCAGTGCAACCAAAAGTGTGTCCTTTTCTACAGGACAGAGCCTTCTTTCCCCAGAGGATCACCGTGCAATATGTTCCTTCCTTCAATCTTTCTTTTCAGTTGTTACATTTTTACAACTATCACCTCTGGAAACGGAGCTTAATCCTCTAGACCTGAAGCTCAGCCATGTTCTCATCTGTGTGACTTGTTCCTACCAATTCTCCCTTGAAGGCTAGCCCTGAACTCATCCCCTGACATTGCTTGATCCTGAGAACAGAACAGCTCACAAACTTGCTGCTGGCCTGGATCAGCAATTCCCAAGAGATGTTCTAGGGACACGAGTCCCATCGGGTGCCCTTTGGGAGGGAAAAAAAAAAAGAAAAGGTTTACAGTTTTCTAAAGCTGGCAAAGCTTTGCATTATATTCCCCTCCTGGAGAGCCACAAGCACATTTATTTCCTCAAGGTTCCAATAAGTCCTGCAGTAAAGATTCAACATATCATAATGTTCGACCATCGAACTCTTAAAAACCTCCATAAGAACCTAAACATACTCTCTGGTGGCCTGGTGATAAGAAGCTGTGCTGCAATCCCAAAGGCACACGGTTCGAATGCACCAGCTGCTTAATGGGAGAAGGATAAGCAATCTCCCATTTACAATCCCACTGGCGGGTCAGCTATGGGTTGGTTTGGACTCCACGGTACACAACAACAAACACACTTTGGTAAATATGTCACTGGAATTTGCAGAAGTTCCCTGATCCTGAAAATTTGTGTAACTAGCCCCTTCTTGGGGAGGACTAGGCAGTCGGGAACTGCCATTTCCCTCCTGACCTGTGAAATTGACATCACTTTCCCCCCAGGGCGCCCAGCTTGCTCAGAGGCGGGCAGGCTGAGCTGCTTCTTGGCACATCCTTCCCGCAACAATGGCGATGGCGACAGAAGACAATTAGATTGGACTGACAACATTCATTCTTCTCTAGGCCGTGTGGACTCCCTGACACCCCATTCCGAGAGCACAGTTCAGTTTTGGCAACCCGAGTGTACGCAGTTATGTGGAAAGAGGGAGCTCAACACTAAACTATGATTGATGTTTCAAATCAAACACTCTCAGGGCCAGACTAGGAGATGATTTTCCAGGAATCAGGCCCCGTAATGAAACCCACCAGGGTCATAAAAATGCAGGGCGGCCACAGGAGGCCTCCTGGAGACTCCAGACTATATGACAGAAAGAGGGCTAAATTGTAATTTATTTATTTATATTTTTTTTACTTTCAAAACAGCAGCGTCGTACTTCCCAGGAAGCAGAAATGCTGGTCTGCTATTGCCTCGTAAATCCTCATGACTCACTCCGTGATGAGGCTGAAAGAGGTGTCTGGTGTAGGCGTGGTGATTTCTGGGACTGGGGAGAGAGAGGAAGGTGAGGAAGACCACAGAGGATTAAGCACTTGTTATTTGCCTCTGCATTTATAATCCCAATTGTTGGTGTTGTTGTTTGGTGCCATCAAGTTGAATACGACTCACAGAGCCCCGATGAACAACAGATCTGAACCCTACCCATCCTGTGCCATCTTCAAACATCCTGACACACTAGAGCCCATTGCAGCAATCGCTATGTCAGCACCTGATTGAGGGCCTTCCTCTCCTTCAAAGATCCTCTGCCTTTTTAAGCATCCTGTCTTTCTCCAAAAAAAAAAAAATAGCCCCTCCTAGCAACATGCCAGAAGTATGTGAGGCGAAGCTTTATCATCTTTGCCTCCAAGGAGCATTCTGAGACTTTCTCTAAGACACTTTCTAAGGCACTTTCTCTAAGACATATTTGTTAATTTTTTTTGACAGGCCCTGGGATATTCAGTGCTCTTCTCCAACATCACAGCTCAAAGGCATCAATTCTTCTGCCACCCTTATTCACTACCCAGCTCTCAGATGCATAGCAAGTGATAAGAACGACAATTGCCTTAATCAGATGCACCTTAGTCTTCAAACTGACATTATTACTCTGTAGACTTTCCCAGTGCAATACATCTCCTGATGCTTAATCCCAATTAGTCTTCATAAATACCAAAGAAGACAGTGAGGCTTCTACTTTGCAGGAGAAGAAGTTGGAATCAAGAGGGTGAAGTCTCTTGCCTAAGACCATGTAGCAATAAATAGAAACACTGGGTTTTGAACCAAAGTCTGTTGACCACCCAAAGCCATGACTAGGGGTGGATTTCTGTTTGGCATGTCATGAGTATAGAGAGCTGCTTAGACTTGATTGGTTTGTTTCTTGAATATTTTCCTTTTTACACTCACAGCCCCTCAACTGTGCATCCTCACAGAAGTAGAGTTATCCTTTCAAGGTCAAGATCTCTCTCATGGGAAGGTGAGGTTCTGAGAGGATAAAAATGAACTGGATCTGGGGTAAAATGCCAAGACGATCCATATCCTGCAAAACTGGAGAAGCTCCTTTTAACTCCACCAGTTGTCTTGATGTCATCTTGTCATGTTGTGGTGACCTGTGCCGTGCTGTGATGACTGAAGTCATTCCATCAGCATTGCACACATCAGGAGGGTCACCCGTGCTGGGCAGGTTTCAAAGGCGTTTCCTGACTAAGACAGGCTAGGAAGAAAGACGTGACTGTCAACTTTTGAAAACTAGCCCATGAACACCTTGTGACCCACACCAAGGCACTGTCCAACCTGCTTGCCTTGGGCATGTGAGCAGCGGGAATCAGCCACCAGAAGAGAAGTGCATCTCTGGTGAAGCAAATGGCCAATGAGAGGGACGGAGGCTCTCAGTGAGAAGGGCTAGCACAGTAGCTGCTCTGATGGGCTTGGGTATGCTGGCCACCAGGAGGATGCTGCAGGACTAGACATCACTTCTACAAGGTATAAGCTCCCCATGAGGAGGGCAACATGATAGCAGCTAACAGCTCTCAGGCCAACCCCTGATGACTTCCTGGAAACTAGTATTTCCAGACATAGGCACCCAAAGGATTTGTGACAGGCTGATGACCTAAAGGTTGGGAGTTCAAATCTATTCTGTAACTCTGTGGAAGAAACACCTGGACTTCCACAAGGATCATAGGTCTTCATTCTTCTCCTGGAGCATTTCTAATCTGTAACACGTGGGCTCACCATGATGCAGCAGCCAGAAACAACCACATCATCTCAAGAGTCAGTAGGCTGGACTACTTCTAGAAAACATTGACATGATGGTTTGCTTATCAGCACTGAAAACATATCCATTCCAAGAGGCAGCAGTGGAGGAGTAGATAGGATACTGGGTTGGGAACCAAGAGACGAGAAAGTCCTTGTCCTAGCCCTGCCTCTGCTCGAGAGTGTGACCTATGTGCACAGGAAAACTCACCATCTTGCTGCCTCAGTTTTCTTATCCGTAAACTGGGTTTAATACTTCCCACTCAGCCTACTTCACAGGGCAGCTGTTTTGTTTAGTTCAGCAAGGAGTTCTTGAGCTCTAGCTATACTGCAAAGGGACGGAGAGCACAAGACATACGACTGAGGAAGGTTTGGTGCCTTTGAGTTAAGGTGTTGGAGAAGAAGACTGAGCATGCCATACCTTCCCAGAGGAATGAAGACTTCTGCTTTGGAAGGAAGGAGTACAGCCAGAAGGCTCCTCTCAAACAAGGATGGCAAGAGTTTGTCTCATCTGCTTTGGACGTGTTATCAGGAGAGACAAGTCCCTTGAGAAGACCATCAGGGCTGGTAAAGCAGAGAGTTCATGAAAAGAGCAAGACTCTCAATGAGATGTACTGCGGAGAGGATGCGATAAGGGACTCAAACATAGCAATGAGTCTAAGGATGGCACAGCGTCAGGTGACATTTAGTTCTGTTCTATGTAAAATTGCTAAGCGTTGGAACCACCCCAACCACACCAACGATGACAGCAATAGCTATATGTCCAGCATCCTACCATGTGGAACCCAATGCTACCAAGCAGATTCTCACTCACCGCCACCCTCCATTGGGCTTTGAATTTGGAGATGTTTATGGAAGGAGACAGCCTCTCATTCTGCTGTGGAGTGGCTGTTGTTGCATCCCATCGACTTGGAACCAACTTTTAACCTCCACTGGTGGGCTTTCAGAGGCTGTAATTGCACAGGGGAGATTGCCATTCTTTCTCCTTTGAAGCAGCTGGTGCATTCAAACTGCCTACTTTTGAACTGATCCTCATCCATTCGGTCACCAGTGCTCCCAGTGGCATGGCTAGAGGATTAGAATCTCTGACCTTCTGGCTAGAAGTGCATCACAGAACGGACTACACTATGAGAGCCCGTTTTACCAGGTGGAGGGAGCTTACAAAGGTAGATCCCCCTGGACTTTTCTCCTTATGTGATTCATTTAGTGCAAAGAGGATGGACGGAGTTGGTGAGCAATGCTAGCATTTGAATGTAAAAAAAAAAAGAGCTTTAGCGCTTTCTCAGTCATGGTTTCATTGAAAGCATATGATGGCTGTCCGAAGTAGGCAGAACAAATACCTGTATTCTCATCTGACAGATGGAAGAACCTGAGGTTCCAGGAAGTAAAATTACTTACTGAGCAGTGAAAACATCAAAAGTCCGTACCCCCAATTCACTTGCACAGGGTCTTCAAATGCATCATGTCATCTGATCTTCCAAACATCCCTGTGTGGTAGGGTTGGCTTACTATTAGCCCTCTTTATAGATGAGGAAAGAGCCGTGCCTGGTGTCTGGCACAAAGGAGAGGCTGTGGCAATAACGTGTGTGCTCTTGAGCCTGTGTCCCCTTGGACCTTACCATTTTTAGCACTTGCTGGGCCAATTTTCAGTAACTAGCACCCGCCTTTCTTTGCCTGTGGGCTTTCTCTGACAGCAAGAACCCTGCTTGCCCAGGTACAGCGCAGTCAGAAGCTCGGGAGAAGGAACACTAATGGGAACTGCCTTTGACCAATGACTGTCAGGAGTCACTGTGTAAACCCCACACCCCCTCACCCGGCAGGTGGCATGACACCAAGGCCCACGTTCCACCCTGGCTCCCAGAGCTCTCTGTGCGCTTCAGCTCCTAGTTCTCACAGCGCTAACTTGCTCAATGTTGTTGGTAGGTGCTGCCAACTTGATTTTGATTCATAGTGATTCTATGTACAACAGAAGGAAGGAGCCTGGACCTGTGTCGTCTTCATGTTCTGTTGCTATGTCTGAGCTCACTGTTGCAGCTGCTGTTTCAACCCACCTTGTTGAGGGTCTTCTTTTTAACTGACTGTCTACTTGATCAAGCATGACGTACTTCTCCAAGGACTGGGCTCTCCTAATAACATGACCAAATTATTTGCGTGTGTCATTATCCTTGCTTCTGAGGAATATTCTGGTTGGACTTCTTCCAAGATAGATTCTTCTGTCAGTCCACAGTATATTCAGCATTGGTCTTGGCCAACATCATAATTTAAATGTGTCAATTTTTCTTCTATCTTCTTTATTCATGTCCCAGGTTTTACATGTATACAAGGCTGTTGAAAATACCATGGCTTGCTTCAGGCAAATCTTCGTCCTCAAAGCCCTTTCTTCTAACTACATTTATTTATCTTTTAAGTTCCTTTTCCTCATCTCAAAAGTCTTTACTTTCTAATCCTTATTTATTGTCCAGTTTTTCACAGGCATATGAGATGACTGAAAATATGGTTTGGGTCAGACACACCTTAGTCTTCAAAGTAACATCTATCCTTTCTTAACACTTTAAAGAGCTTTTCTGCAGAGGATTTGCCCAGTGCGGTATGCTGTTTAATTTCTTTCTCCTTTTTTTTTTTTTAATTTTATTTCCCTTGTTGTGTACTGTCGAATCAGATCCGACTGGTAAAGGAGATTTCCTCTCCTTCTCTACTGGAGCATCTGGTAGATTTGAACCACGCGCCTTAGGGATTGCAGCACAGCTTCTCGCCACTGCTGTTCTATTTCTTAAGTGCTCCTTCCCTGGCCATTGATTGCAGATCCAAGTAAAATGAAATTCTTGACTTCAACCTTTTTTCTGTTTTTATCCTGATGTTGCTTATTAATCCAGTTATGAGGATGCACACCCCCGCCCCATGTTGTGCTTTAATCCATCTTAACATCTTTGATCTTCAGGAGTAACTGCTTCAAGCCATCTTCCCTTTCAGCAAGGCTGGGCCACCTGCATATCACGAGTTATTATCGGGTTTCCTCCAATCCTGACGCTAGGTGCTTCATATTGCCCAGCTTCTTAGATCATTTGCTTAGCAGTCAAGTTGAATAAATATGGTGAAAGGATACACCTCTCCTGCGTCCCTTTCCTGATTTTAAACCACGCACTATCCTCTTTTTCTGTTCAAACAATTGTTTCTTGGTTGACACACAGATTCTTTATGAGCACAATTACGTGCTCTGGAATTTCCATTCTTCATAGTGCCATACATAATTTCTTATAACCCACACTGTCGAATGCCTTTGTGTAGTCAATAAAACACAGGTAAACGTCTTTCTTGGATTGTTTTGTAACTTACACACTTGTGCTAGACCCTTTCCTTCCCTGTCTCGTTCCCCTACTTACTTCTCTTTTTTTCCCCCATACTTAACTCACTGGTGTTGGCCGAGGTCATCATCTTCTGAGTACATGACTTGCCTTCACGCCTTGCTCCAGAGCTTGCTGCTAAGGGGCTCAGACTAAGTCCAACTCAGTGTTGGCTTGTGAAGTGAGTGGATGAATGAATCCACGCGAGGATGCATCTCAGCCCAGAACCTCTGAGCGGAGACAGTGAAGGGTCAGTTAGTGTAACTCCATTTTGATATTCTTGTTTCACAAAGGACTGAGTTGAATCTGCATCTTTCCAGCTGCTATTGCTGTGAGGAAGTAAAGGAAGTAATACTAGAACTCTTGGGCTAGAGGGGTTGCTAAGGTCAAGGTCAGAAAAATCATTACTAAGTAATCAATTCTAGATGCACTCAGGGACCTTCTGCTGAGATAGCTTCATGGCTGCTCAGTTCTGGAATCAAATCCCAAATCCTTACTCAGCTCTTCTCATTCTCCCTGACCCGTAAGAGGCCTTCACCCTCCGCCTGGGTGTCCCAGCCTTATATCGCCGAATCTTTGAACACCTTACGCTCATATCTCCCATAGGCCACCCTGAAACTTGATCACCCTTTGCCTGAAATTCTCTTCCCCAGCTTTGCCCCACTTTCCCCTTTGCTTTGAGCTTACACCCTGAAGTGGCCTCTTCAGAAAGGTCTTTCTTAACCAATCAGTGTTGTCATTCTGTCTCTATCTCATATCACCTTATTCTATTTTTATCATAAGATTTATTTCTGCTGAGTCTTTGTTGTCTGTGATTGTTATTCATTTGTACTCCCTCTAAAATGCAAGACCTTGATTCACTCGGTTCAGTGATGTAAACTCAGCACTCAGGACACAGTCTGGCTCCTAGCAGGTGCTCAATGAATAGGTGCTGAATGAATGAATAAATGAAAGAATGAAAAACAAGCTTAAAAGAAGGCACCAGACAGAGATCTAGAGAAATTCAGAACTATAAAGGCCAGTGTCCTTTGGTCATCTTTTAATGGCCCTGAAAAGGATTTCTTATGACCAGCTGGGTCTATTTAAAGAGATCTTATGAGTTGAGTCGGCAAGATGTTATGTGAATGATGTAAGTTCATTCAGTCAGGCGCAGGGCAATCGGAACCCCCCCATGGGGTCTGGACCACCAAGCCCATGGTCTTGGCCACCATCCCACACTGGCTCCTTTAAGGTACACTCAGCACACCTGAAACAGGACCTCCTGATCACTTAGCCACATCTTCAAACATGTCACATTCACACAAGGTCCTTTTCTTGTTGCTGTGATGCTTAAGCCTTTATTTAGAAATTGTTCCAGTTTTATCTTTTCCTCGCGTATGTTCAAACTTATAGGCCAGTCTCACCAATAATCTGTCCTTGCAAAATATGTCACATAAAAAGGGATGTGATACCCTAAAACCTCTAGCCCAGGGTTTCTCAAGCTCAGAACTACTGGTAACTTAGGTTGGATAGTTCTTTTCTTTCTTTCTTTTTAAATGGGTGGCGGTGTGTGCATTGTAGGAGATTTAGTGGTACACCTGAGCTCGATACAACCAGATATCAGTGGCATTCCCTCACACGCACCCTCTAACCAAGATCTCTCCAACGGCCAAGATCAAACCCACGGCTGCTGAGTTGATTCAGAGGCATGGGGACCCCATGTGTCATAGGAAAGAGTTGCTCATATAGTTGTCTTGGTTGCCATTTTTTTCTAAAGCAGAAATCCAGGTGCTTCTGAATGAGTTTGAACCACTAGGTTAGTAGTCAAACGCTTAACTGCTTGCGCCAAATGTCCTGTGGTGAACAAAATTGTCCCTTGTTGAACAACTGTCTTCAACTATATCGTTGAATCACTACCCGGAGCCTCAGAAGGACAGGCACTATACCTGTTTTGCTTAGAATTGGGCCTCTTGTGCCTTATGGACGCTAATTAAATGCACTGTCAGTACTTTTTGGATGAAGGGATGAACGGGTAAGTGAGGAAATGGATGCATAACCATAGCTATGTCTCTGGACTGAACCTCTCAAATCACATAAACTCAGAAGCCTTATTTCTTGCCTCTGGTTTTCTTGACCTCACCTTGGTTACCAACCTCACTGACCAGACAAACCAGCCTTTGGGATAGTCGTCCCATCCAGCTTCCCACAACTGATCCCCCAATAAAAAGCGTCTCTTGACTTGGTCTGTCCAACACAGACACTTGGACCCATCACTCCACAGTGAAATGGAGAAAACAACAGAATAGTGTCCACAGCAAACGTCCCCAGGCCAGCTTCTCACGTCCACTGGACTCCAGTCTGAACTGCAGCAGGAAAGGAAGGCTCTGGGCTGACACTTTTACCTGGCTCCCTCATATTTCTCCATCTGAAATGCCAGAGGAGCAAGCATCCATCAGGGAACATTAGGCTGCATAATGAAGCAAGGGCACTCAAATCCCAAATAAGAAAATGGGGAGGCTCCTATTAGACTTTAAGCCGCTCAAGTTCACTCAGCCTCTGCTAATGAAAATATGAGTGGCATCCGAGGCTCAGCCTGCTCCCCCCACGTGGTCCAGTAAATATCTTAATGTCTTCAGCTCCCTTTCTGCCTTCTAAATTGTGTGCATCACTTCTGACATTTACGAGTTTGTTATGATGCCTGCAAGATTAAACCGCCATGAAAACTCTCCATCTGCACTCTTTTATTCCCAACGCCACCCCTCCCCAACCCGAGCCGAGCTAGCATCCCTTCTGACTGTGAAAGCAGATCCCATATGGGTGAGATTGGAGGGCAGCTGCAGACCTTTTTGGGTACAATTCCTTCCTCATTTGTTTGCACTGCACGTGTTGCAATATAGGCTTCATCTCACTTCAGTCAGCCTTGGCCCCACTCTGTACCAGGAAGAGCCTGCGTGCTGCCCTCCATGGAAGAACGCCCTCATTTATTGGGCACCTACTGTGTGCCTGGCACTGGCCTCGATACCCTGCAGGCAGCCGCCTCCCAGTAACTCCTCAGTGGAACAAAGGGTTGGTCCCTTCCTCACACAGTAACAAACTAATGCACTTTGAACAACAAAAGCTACTTAAGGGGATTCAACTCAGGCCAGCCTGTCTCCAAAGCCAGTGTGTTGTTTTCAGATTTTAGGGAAGATAGACAATTTCATGACTTAGCCTCCTACAGCAAGGCAGGATGAAAAGATGTCCCAAATAAAGGTATAAGCAGAGAAGGCGGGGATTAATTGACACAGAGGATTTAATGGGTCTGGGATTGCAGAACAAAGAAATTCTGATTGGTGGAAATGGGGAAGATTTCAGAGCTGAACGATTGTATGTGCAAAAGCCAAGCCAGTCCTTCAGGAGAGCGGAAGTGTGTGGAGAGAAGGGGGGGAGGTGAAGAGGGGCGTCCAGTGACATGTTGAGGCCAGCTTGCAGGAGCTTGTGAGAGCTGGCTGTGCTTGCCTAGCCCTGACTCCAGCTTCAGAGGGGTCATGCTTGTAACTTGACCCTGGCTGGTTTGCACCCTTCAGACCACCTAAACAGAGAATCAGGGCTTTCCATCCCTGAGAAACCCAGTTGTTAATTACTCACCAGTCGCTTTGAAAAGGAGAAAGGCATTCCCTGCAAGGTGACCCAGGGACCCAAGGCTCAGAAAGCAGCAGGTTGGCCAAGCTGCTGATGGAGGCAAGAGCCCCAGGGAGCTGAGGCCGCTGGTGGGAAATTCAGTCCTGTCCTCTCAGAAACGAGAAGTGACTGATTGCCCACTCTCCCCGCTCCCTCCCCCTGCATTTTCTCCCCAGGAAAGTGGAAATGCCAAGTAAACATCCCTTTAAATGAAGAAGAAAAAAAAGAAATCAAAGTGGAGGTCTGGACTGCTGGAGTTTGCCAGCAGGGAAGCAGGCAGTGCATACAGCTCCTTCTACCTATTACCGATATTACATTACCCCGAACTCGCTTATTCAGAATTCTCTTACCATAGATCAGCGCTTCACCTCTTCTATTATGAGCTAATCCAAATGGACCTGGTGCTAACTTAATTTTGAGGGTAATGGAGGCCTGCTCTGTTTGCACAATCGGCTCTTGCATCTTGACAGCTTCTGCTGACTCTGTAAAACCCATAAGCCTTTCCCCTTACAGTGAGGAAGCAGGATTCTCAGGGTGCCCCCACCCCACTCCTCTCTACGCCCTATGCCAGGAGTAAAGACCTGCCAGCAATAACACCAAGTCCTTGATAGAGGTACAGCTAAGTTCTCACCACAGAATGAAAGGGTGGATGATGTCACCTCTATTTTACAGAGTGAAAACAGAAAAGGTTGGCCCAAAGTCACATACCCAGCAAGCACCAGACTTTGGCTCTGAACCTAGTTTCTCTCTAAGACTCTAGTAGCTGGATCTTGTTACTTCCTGTGCTTGGCAGTATCAAGAGCCCCAAAGACATCGACCTGCTAAATCCCTGGAACCTGGAAGTATTACTTTGCAGATGGAATTAAGGGTCTTGTGGTGTAAGGACTATTGTGGGTTGTCTAGGTGGGTCCCAAATGTAATCGAAAAAGTCCTGATGAGAGGGAGGCAGAGGGGATTCGGTAAAAGAGGAGGAGATGGCAATCTGGGGCTGCAAGAAGAGGCTGGAGTGATGTTGCCACAAGCCAAGGAGTGTTGGCAGCCACCAGAAGCTGGAAAAGGCAAGGAAGCAAAGCTCCCATGGAGCCCTCAGGAGGAACCAGCCCCACCAACATCTTGCTCTGAGACCCAAAGGACTCGTGTCAGACAGATCCTGTGAAAGGTAAGTTTGTGGTGATTTTTTGCAGTAGCAACAGGAAATGAAAAATGGCTCCTAAAGGAAGAAGAGGAGGAGACGAGTGGATGGGTCAATGGGAAGAAAGGAACTAGACAAGAGTGGGTCAGCACGTGTCACTGGTTGCCTGTAAGCATAGGAGGTCAGAGTAGGATGGCCTGGCTTCCTCCCCTTCCCATAATCCGATCCCACAAATCGGAAACAGAGCAACCCATAATTAGGAGAAACATTCCTTTGTCATTGAACGAAAAGGACGAAGGTAGACAAGGGACAGAGGAATACACACGGAGGACACAAGCTACATTTCCCACAAGCTTCCAGGTGGTGTGAATGCTGCTGGATGTGGAGTCACTCCTTGCCGCTGAGTTGGAAACAACTCACAGTTGACCCTCCAGTGAGTTTTCTGAGGCCATAATTTGCATGGAAGGAGATGACCCATCTTTCTAGCTCAGTGCAGCTGGTGGGTTTGAACAGACTACATTTGGGTTGACAGCACAACTTCTTACCCACTAGGCCACGAGAGCTCCTGCTTTTACCCACCAGACCACCAAAGCAGCAGAGGCCTAAAGGATTATCCAGAGGCAAGGAGAGATTCCAGGACACAAGCAGACAGGAAGGAGAACTGAAGCTGCATGTCTGCAAAGTGTTCAGGAATGTGCTGGGTGGCTGAAACTCACTCCTTTCTCATCCTTACAGCAAACTTTCAAAGGTAAAATAAGGATCTTAATTTCACAGATGAGGAAACAGCAGCCTGAGTTACAGATGTGGACACCGAGTGAGAGAGCTGGCCAAGAGATGCAGGGAGCGAGCGCACGGGGCTGGCTTCCGCTGGGATGGCTTCCCATTTATGAAGAGTCAGCTCTGTCATAAATCAGAAACGGGGAAATACATCCAGTAAGTAAGCGTATGGAAATGCTCCGTCTCATTTTAATAAAAAAAAACTGAAACCGTGTGAAATGATTTCTCACTAGTCAAAACAGAACAGATATTTTAAAATAATAATTGCATGAGAGTAAAGGTAACTGCCAGGGAGGTAACAGGAAACTGCCAGGAATTCAAACCGAATTCAGAAGAGGCTGTGGAATGGGGGAAATCACTGCTGAGAACAGACAGATGTTGGCTCCAAGCTAAAAATACCAGAAAGATGTTTACATGTGTTTTATTGACCATACAAAGGTATTTTTTAGATGGTAAAAATCATCATTAGATAATATTTTAACCAATATGAAAGATATAAACATTCAAAGGACTCAACTGAAACTTTTAATCCTTCCCAAAAGGCATTTGAGGTTCCTTATCACTCCTTAATCTAAGCCCTTTTGAGTTGACATAGTAACAACTAACAGACCCAAGTGATGAGATTCTCAAAAAGTATGCAAGGCATCTGACTATGTGGATCACCACACATGATGGGTAACATTGAGAAGAACGGGGATCCCAGAACAGTTACCTGTCCTTGGCTGGAACCTGTGCATACACGAAGAAGCATTTGTTTGACCAGAACAAGGGTACACCGCACAGAAAGATATACATCAGGTTATATAATTTTATCGTCTTTATCTACTCTCTATGTTCAGAAAATAATCTGAGAAATTGTACTTTATGAAGAAGAGCATAGCATTAAGATCGAAGGAAGACTCATTAGTGTCCTGTGAAATGCAGATGACACAACCTTTGCTAAAAGCAAAGAGAACTTAAAACACTTGCTGATGAAGATCAAAGACCCTGGCTATCAGTATGACTTAAACTTCAACATAAAGAAAGCAAAAATCCTCACAGCGGGGCCAATAAGTAACATCATGGTAGACAGGGAAAAGATTAGAACTGTCAAGTATTTAATTTTACTTGGATCTACAATCAACACTCATGGAAGTAGCTGTCAAAAAATCCAGTGACATGTTGCATTGGGAAAATCAGCTGCAAATGATCTCTTTAAGCACGAAAAGGCAAAAATATCACTTTAAGGGCAAACATTTACTTGCCCCTGAACACGGTCATTTCAATCACTTCATATGCATGCAGATGCTACACAAGGAATAAGGAAGACCAAAAGAGAATTGATACATTTGAATCAAGATGATGTCAAAGAACGGAAAATAATCCATGGACTAGCAGAAGAACGAACAAATCTATGTTGGAAGACGTTTATTTAGACGGCTTCTTAGAAATGAGGATGACTGAAGAGCATTAAGCTGAGTGAACTCAGTCCCATAAGGATAAATATTGTATAAGACCGTTATTGTAGAATGAGTATAAGGATCCAGGAGGAGTGGTAGAGGTGGGAAGCAGAGGGATGCGGACGTGTAGAGGGGATTAATCATGGGGTTATACAATTTGATGAGGTGAGGGAAATGGAAAGAATTTGTTCAAATTTTGTAAATAAACTAATAGGGGGGAAATAAAAGTATGTGTTAAAAAAAAGAAATTAGGATGACAAGACTTTTTACATACTTTGGACACATTATCAGGAGGGAACGTGATGTCCCTTGGAGAGGAAATCATGCTTGATGAAACAGAAGACCCTCAAGCAGATGGATTAACACAGGGGCTGGAATAATGGGCTCAAACATGGCAATGACTTGGGGGATGCCCTAGTGGAGTAATGGGGTAAGGACTCAAACACTAACTGAAGGGTCATAGGTTCAAATCCACTAACCACCCTCTGGGAGAAAAAACCCTGGCAGTCTGCTCCCAGAAGGATTATATCTTAGAGAACACCATAAGGCAGTTTTGTCCCGTTCTGTTGGGTTGCTATGAGTTGGAATTGACTGGAAGGCACATAACAAAATCAACAAAGGAATTATAAAGTGAGGCTCCTCCTACCAGAGAGAATTCTGGGAGAATGTAAATTAGGGCAACTGAGTGGAAAACATGTGAAAACATCTATCAAGAGCCTTAATAGTGTTCATAAGCTTGGATTCAATAAGCATCAGGGCTTCGATGTGGATTCACGTTTGTCTCTCCAACTCGTTCTTCTAGCCATCTCTTGTCACTTTCTGTAGTACACTGAACCAAAGCTTTCAAAGACAGTCATACGCTCATCACTGGAACCAGTGTTGCCTTATGAAGCAAATAGGATCCTATGGTGGGGATTTTTCTTACTGAACGTCTTGAAACAATGTGCTTCACAACATTATTTAGGGGGAAGAAATAGCAGTAACAATTTAAACATCTAGAAATGCGGCAAGGTAGCAAGCTTCAGTAGTAGAATTCTCATCTTCCATTCAGGATGTTGTTGTTATGTGTCACTGAGTCAGAACCAACTCATAGCTGACCCTGCCGTCAGTTTTCAGAGGCAGCAAATCACATGAGAGGAGAATCCCCATCTTTCTTTCTTGGAGCAGCTGGTGGATTTGAGCTCGGTGCCTTTGAATTGGTAGCACAGCTCCTTAGTGCTAGGCCACCAGAGCTCCCTACCATGCAGGAAACCTAGGTTTAATATTTTGGCCAGGATACTTGACATTTGTGAATGTTTAATGCTTTTGCCACTAGAGGCTGGCAGGTTGTGATGATGTTAAATAGATCTGATTCCATTCTGAAGCCAATCATGGGAATGGGGCAAGACCAGGCAGTGTTTCATCAGGAGTCTGGGCCGGCGCAGCCGCAGCTAACAACGGGAGAGGAATGAGATGTAATCTATGGAACAGCCACTAAATGGAGTTTTATGGAGCCATTAAATGATGTGTATGTAATACCATGAAAATGCTAATGCTGGAAGGGGGAAGTGGCTTGCAAAATGAAATACAGAAAATAAGCCCAAATTGATATTTAAAAAGAAATATCCTAAGCCTACACAGAAAGAAAAGAAGACTGACTGAAAAGAATTATACGATATGTTGGCAGGTGGGTTTGGTGGGGAATATGGGTGATTTTTAAATGCATTCTCTAAAGTGCTCTTAATATACATGTAACTTTAACAGCAATTTTTAAAAAGTCCTTTCAAATGAATATAGGATTATTACATATGCCTTACATGACAAGGACATCCCTCAAGATGCCCAATATTTATGAATGATTCTTTTAAAATTATTAAATCACATATGAATGATTCCTTCATATTTTCTTCTTGATTCACATGAGCATTTCAGAGACAAGGCATCTTCATTTCTGATTGGTCATTGATTGGCAACAATTTCTCTGTTCTCAGCATCGAAGCTTACATATGTTCTTATGTTTAAGCAAACACAGTTAAGCTATCAGGAGGATAATATATTACAGAGAGCTATGAGCGCTCATTCTTCCATTCAACAGACTGCACTCTACAGACACTGAGCTGAAGTACTGTTTGCAAGTGGAGTACAGTCTAGAGGAGGAGAGAAGCAAAATCAAGGTCCATTCGCAGGGGGTGTGATGGAGAAGACAGAAGGGTACTTCAGATAGGATCTGCAGACGTGACGGAGAGACGTGGAGAATGTGGGGAGTGCAGAGCCGGGGCTGGCTCACCATGCTTGGGAAGGGAAGAGGTGATGAAGTGGAAATGGCTAGAATTTCAGGGGCTGTTCAAGTTATGGTGCGGTGGGGTTTGGATGTTATTGTAAAGGAGATGGGGAGGCCCAGGAGTATTTTAAACAGGGAAAGCTCATAAACAGATTGGAAATTAATAATGATCACTCTGGCTACAGAGTGGAGGTGAGATGGCAGCATGCTGGACTGATAGCGTGGGTGAACTCTTACGAGTGTTTTCAATAATTCAAGTGAGAAAGAATAGTGGGAGAGAGAAAGAGTGGTGAAAGTGGGGAGACCTGGACAGCAGGAGGGAGATGGAGGTGGTAAGGCAATAGCCACTGTCATGCAAATTAATTAGGTAGAGAGAGCTAAGCAGGGGGAAGAAATCCCAGATTTCAGGCTTCAGGTAACTGAGCTGACCTTTCATTTATAAATCCTAATTTGCATAATTTTTAAAGATCACATTTTGGTGCAAATTAAAATGCAATTTGACTGAACAACATATAATTTAAAAACAAGTGCTCAGGAGTATATACAATCCCATTGCTGTCAAGTAAATTTTAACCCATATCTACCCTCCGTATGGTTTCTGAGGCTGGTGGATTTGAATTGCTGACATTTTGATTAGCAGCCTGGTTTGCTATGCACTACACAAGCCAGACTCTGTGAAGAAGAACGCTGCATCAGGATCAGAGAAAGACTCATTAACAACCTGTGTTACGCAGATGACAACAGCCTTGCTTGCTGAAAGTGAGGAGGACTTGAAACACTTGCTGCAAAAGATAAAAAACCATACAGCCTTCAGTAGGGATTACATCTCAACATCAACATTACAAAAATCCTCACCGCTGGGACGAAAAGCAACATCATGATAGATGGAGAAAAGACTGAAATGGTCAATGATTTTGTCTTACTTGCATCAGCAATCACTCTTGGTACCAGCATTTAGGAGACCATAAGACATATTGCATTGGGTAAGTCCACTGTCAGGGACCACTCTAAAGTACTGAGCAAAATGATGTTACTTTGAAGACTAAGGTATGCTTGGTTCAGACCATGGTCTTCTCAATCACTTGCTGTGCATCTGAGAGCTGCAAAATGAATAAAGATGGCAGAAGAATTGATGCCTTTGAGCTATGGTGTTGAAGAAGAGTGATGAATATCCCATGGACTGCCAAAAGAATGAACAGATATGTCTTGGGGGAAAAACCAGCCAGAATGTTCCTTAGAGGAAAGGATGGTGAAGCTTCAACTCACATATTTTGGGCATGTTGCCAGGAGAGGCCATTCCTTGGAAATGGACATCTTGTTTGGAAAGGTTAAGGGTAGAGGAAAGGAAGGAAGATGCTCAATGAGACGAACTGACACAGTGACTGCTGCTGTGGGCTCATAAGTGCCAGAGACGATGAAGATGACACAGGAAAGGACAGGGTTCAGATCTGTTGCTCATACGGTCACTATGAGTCATACTCAACTTGACGGTACTAACAACAATGACAACAACAATAACAATAACACAGCTTTCAGGAATAGATAAATCTTGGCACAATGCAGGTGTATGTGCAAATCAAATGCCTTTTATCCCTGAGCTCTTGCTAACATTTGGGTCCAGCTCCTCCTGGTGTGTCTGGAAGGTTGATAGCCAGCAGTGAGACACTTTGCATGGGACAAGCAAAGTCCAAACTCTGACTTTATTTGGTAAGTGTCCTTGCCTGTGGACAGCAGAAAACACTGTTTCATGGAGACATGTCTTTTTGATTGAAGGCAGGCTGGGGAGTGAGAGGATTATAGACATGCAATGCTTTCTAGGGACCCCTCAAATATCTACAGCTGGGCTTCCCTCTGCAGATGATTTCTCCTTAAACAGCAGAGAGGGAATGTGCATGATACTGTGGGTATTCTTCCAGGTAGGACTCTCAGTCATATTCTCTCTCTCTCTCTCTCTCTCTCTCTCTCTCTCTCTCTCTCTCTCACACACACACACACACACACACACACACACACACACACAGCTGGGTTTCTCAAGCAGTCTATTTAAAGTCTTACTATTTCCTATGACCGAGTCAGAGCTGAGCCTGAGTCTCTAGGGCTCCTCGGTTATTACCCTTTCCTAGTCGCTGCGCTGAGAGCATTTAAACAATCTGTACCTGCCACATACCTAGAGCACTTTGTAAACCACAGTCTGACAGCTCGGTGCTGGGGAGAGGGCCCAGGCTCTACCACTGACAGTGTCACCTTGTAGGGTTCTTGTGAGGAGTAAATGATAATGTGCGTACAGCAACTGGCGCATAGTAGGTAAGCACCTGCTACTTCCTTTAGCTCGCCTTACGGAGGTTCTTAGGAAGTCTTTTTGACACAATAGGCAAGGACTTGGCTGCTAAAAGAAAGGTCAGAAGCTTGAACCCACCAGTTACTCCTCAGAAGAAAAGACTTGGCAATCTGCTCCCCTAAAGATTACAGCCTTGGGGGCCCTATGGGGCAGTTCTAGTCTGTCCTATGAGGCCACTATGAAGAGTAATTGCCTTGATGGCAAAATACACTAATGTCGAGGCACTTACAGATGCAGGGGGCACTCTCTAGCTCAAGAGGCCGATAAGGAAACAGCTCCCCTTTTGGGTCTCAGGAGGGGGAAATTGAGGGGACAGGTCTGCTGGTACCTCTCTGCCGAGAGGCCCTGTTGATATAACCCAGGTCCTGGATGCTCCTGTACAATATGGTAATTTCTGCAGCAAACTCTTCCGGTGAAAGACAAAGACTTCTTTGCTACATGGTGTGCAACTCATGCTTTTAAATGTTTTTATTTCAAATAAATTAGCTGTGTCGTTGACTCTGGCGCAGCACCACAGGCTGTGCCCATAGTCTGCCCCGCTGCACTGCAATGCTGGCTGCACAGTGGAGTCAGCGAGCCCAGCCGGGGCCACGGTGGTGGTGGTGGTGGGGTTGGAGATTGGGTGAGCCTGCCTGGGGCCCTGTTGGGCGGGATGTTGGAGGGGTTGGGAGGGCACAGGTCTGGGGGCTGGGCTTGCCTGGTATGTGCTCCAGCTGCTTGATCAGTGACTTTGAGAATGTGGCTGTGACCTTGGGAAAATCATCATCGTGCAGCTCCATTTACTTTCCAGCTCATTCCGGGGGGGCGGGGGGGTGTTTGTGTCCTCCTCACCAGTGCATTTTCATCACCAGGAATACAGGACCCAGTGCTGTGGGGGCCCAACGTCTGTCAAATAAAGGAATAGACATCTGTGTTTCATCTCCCAGTAAAAGTGGATGGTAAATCTTCCTTTGAAGACTCTCGTTAGAGATGAGGAATAGATAATGTCAAGCACCGTGCTTGATCGCTAGAGTCCCTCAGTGGTGCAGCGGTTAGCATGCCTGGCTGCTTATGCATGGGTTAAAGTCCAAGTCTATTCAGGGGCACCTCAGAAGAAAGGCCTGGCAACCTACTCACAGAAAACCAATCACTGGCCTTTAGGGGGGGACTGTGAGTCAATTTGATGGGACGAGTGGTGCTCAGTGCATGGAAGATGCTCACTGTGGGGGTGCTCATGTTTTTCTCACCATTATAGTTGAGGGTGATCCCTGGCTGTAACCCTGACCCTTCCGCAGTGCCTGGAAAGGTGTCTCACAGACAAGAGATGCTCAGTCTACCGTGGATTTTTGGAAGTATACTGTAAAAGGAGGCATGGTCAGTGGTTGCCAGGAGCTTAGCAGTCAGGAACTGAGCGGGGCCTGCCCCAGGGGAGAGAGAATTTTTAGGGCAACTAGTAAGTGATCCAGGAAATATTAAAAGAAGATGGAAAGAGTATACAGAGTCACTGTACTGAAAGGAATTGGCAGACACAGAAGAATTTCATGAAGCAACATATGAGCAAGATCCTATGGTGATGAAAGAAGAAGTTCAGGCTGCTTTGAAGGACATGGCAAAAAATAAGGCTCCAGGAATTGATGTTATAGCAATTGACGTATTTCAGCTAAGAGATGCTGCCCTGGATGTGCTCACCAAGTTGTGTCAAGAAATCTGGAGGACAACCACTTAGCCAGCTGACTGGAAGAGATCTGTATTTGTTCCCATTCCAAAGAAAGTGGACCCGACAGAGTGTGGAATTTATTGAACAATATCATTGATTTCACATACAAGCAAGATTCTGCTGAAGATTATAAAAAACAACTGGAACAGCACATAAACAGAGAATTGCCAGAAGTTGCAGGGTGGGTTTAGAAAGGGTCCTGGTACTAGGGATATTATAGCTAATGTTAGAAGGATCTTGGCTGAAAGCGGGGTGTACCAGAGGAATGTCTATCTGTCTTTCATTGATTATGCAAAGGCATTTGACTGTGGATCACAACAAACTGTGGCTGACTCTGAGAAGAAGGGGAATCCCAGAACACTTGATCATGCTAACATGAAACGCATACTTGGATCAGGAGGCAACTGTCAGAACAGAGCAAGGAAATACTGCATGGTTCAAAATTGGTGTACACCATAGATGTGTCCTGTCTCTGTACCTTTTCAACCTATATGCAAAACAGATTATCCGGGAGGCTGGGCTGTATGAGGAGAAGTGTGGCATCAGGATTGGAGGAAGATTCAACAATCTGTGTTATACAGATGACACAACACTGCTTGCTGAAACTGAGGAGGATCTCAAGCACTTGGTGCAGAAGGTAAAGGACTGCAGCCTTCAATATGGATCAAGGCTCAATATCAAGAAAACAAAGATTCTCACCACTGGACCAATTGGCAGCATTGGGATGGATGGTGAAGAGATTGAGATTGTTTACAGATTTAGTTTGCTTGGCTCCACAAACAACACTCTTGACACCAACACCAAGGGAATTAAAAGATGTATTGCGATGGGAAAAGTCTGCTGTTAGGGACCTCTCCAAAGTACTGAAGAGCAATGGTGTCACTCTGGAGACTAAGGTGCATCTGATAGAGTCTGTGGTCTTTGCTATAATTTGCTATGCATCAGAGAGTTGGACAACGACTAGGGAGGATAGAAGGAGAATTGATGCCTTTGAACTGTGTGGTGTTGGAGAAGAGTATTGAGGGTACCATGGACAGCTAAGAAAACAGATTCATCCTGGAGAGGGTTAAACCAAGCTGCTCCTTGGTGACAAGGATTCTGAAGCTTTATCTGACATACTCTGGACACGTTGCAAGGAGGGACCAGTCCTTGAAGAAGGACGTCATGCTTGAGAGGGTGGAGGGACTGCACAGGAGAGGAAGACCCTCTATGAGGTGGATTGATTCAGTGACTGGGGTAATTGTGGTGGGTGTGTTGGAGACAGTTAGTTTGGCACATGATAGAGCAGGGTTTAGTACTGTTGTACTGTTGTACATAGGGTTGCTGTGAGTCGCAGGTGACTCAATGGCACATAACAACAACAATAACACTTTTTTTTTTAAACAATTTAACTTCTATAAAAGGTGCCTTGGTAGTGTTTCACTCTAACCTGCCAACTGTTCCAGGGGGAAAGGCAGCAGCAATCTACTTCTGTAAAGATTCACAGCCTGTGTACCCTCCAGGGCTCTTCTGCCCTGTCCTGTGGGGTCGTCATGAGTTGGGAGTTGACTTGATGGTAATGGGTTTCGTCTTTATTTCTCTTTCCAGTTTCCAGTGGGTCCATTCTGATCCAGAGCTGATTCTCCAGTACCAAGGCTGTAAATTGCATGCAAGAAGACCACCCATCTTTCTCCTGAGGAGCTACTGGTGAACTTGAACCCTCAGAGAGGTTCTGCCTGCCTTTTTGCAGCTCAGTTCTCTATGGATTATACCACCTGTTGTTTGTTGCTGTGTACAGTAGAGTCAGAACCAAACCATAGCTGACCCTCCAGCAGATTTTCAGAGGCAGCTAATGGCACGGGAGGAGATTGCCCATCCTTCTCCCACAGAGCATCTGGTGGTGGCCTCGAACTGCGTGCCTTCGGGATCGCAGTGCAGCTTCTTGACTCGAGGCCACCAGAGTTCCCACCAAAGCTCCCTTTAATCTTTATAGTTGCTCTAAACCAGAAATCTTTTAAAACTGTGTATAATTATAATCAATGCAATTAAAGGTTAATTTATACTATTTTTATTGTATAAACATGAAGTAATTCTCTATGCCACTGTAATAGTGGACACATGCCATTATGCACTTGTCCAAATGCATAAGATTATATAAAACAAAGAGTGATTCTTAATGTAATGTGTGGACAAGTTCATAATAACTTCTCCATATTGGCTCATATATTTTAACATAGGAATCATAGGAATGCAAAATGTTAGTACTAGGGAAGATAATAGCTTATCAGAGGAGGTAGATGAGAACTCTCTTTACTTTGCTCATCATTTTTCTATAAAATTATTTGATGCTATTTCTCTCTCTGTACATACATACATACACATATACATATATATATTCCACCTCGTAATGACACCTCTCATCAGATTTCTGAGGCTATAAATCTTTATGTGAGGAGACTGTTCATCTTTCTCTTGAGAAGCGATTGATAGATTTGAAATAACTACCTTTTGGTTAGCAGCCTGGTGTGTTATACATTATACCACCAGAGACTGAGATATAGATCTCATTTTTATACCTAATCACACTCTGATGAAGCTGTCCATAAGGAATTGTTCTTCTGAGGCAAAGGCTACACCTCTCTGGCAGTTCAGAGGGTCAGATACAAGTAGGTTTCAACTCAGTGGAAATGATAGAGATAGTTCTTATGTACCATTGAGTCAGAACCAAGTCCTGGCTGACCCTCCAATGGATTTTCACAGTCAGTTAATTGTATGGGAGGAGACAGTTTAACTTTCTCCTACAGCATAGCTGGTGGATTCGAACTGCTCACCTTTGCTTTGCAAGTCCTTACCACTAAGACACCAGAACTCATGTAGATAGAGACATAGAGCTATCTTTTAGTGGTAAAAAGCTCTGCTGCAATCCCGAGGGTACATGGTTCAAATCCACCAGCTGCCTCAAGGGAAAAGGACAGGCAATTTCCTCCCATGCAATTAAATGCCTCAAAAATCTGCTGGAAGGTCAGCTATGGGTCAGTTTTGACTTAGCAGCACACAACACACACACACAGAAAGAGAGAGAGAGAGAGAGAGAGAGAGAGAGAGAGAGAGAGAGAGAGAGAATATACATGTGTATATATACACACTCATGTAGATGTTTGTATATAATTCCCTGTTCATTTCTAGTGCAGACTGATCAAGTTGCCTGGGGTGTGTGTCTCTCCCCGCTGCTTCCTCTCCCCTACCTCTTCAGGGGGCGGAGTGAGGGACAGGGGCTACTGTATTTGATGACTCAGGATCTGCCAGGCATAGCTCTCAGCCCCACCCTGGCCATGAGGAGCTGAGCTGGGCCCAGGGAAGTATTTTTGGTGTTTCCCCCAGCTATTCTAATCTCTAACATTCTGTAGTGGGTGGTTAGAGCTGGTGATTTTCCTTTCTTTTGTGCAAACGAGACCAGAATAAACAGCACAGGGTGAGTCACTCCAGGCTCTTAGCGCTTCAATTACTTAAAAACTCAAGGGCCTGATGAAGCTTAGAATGTCACCTTCTCCAGAACAGCCATAAGCAGATGGGAAATGCTCCATATTCTAAGCAGTTGATGCCTTCCCGGCACTGGAAATCTGCTACTAGCTAGCTCCTGTTACCCGGAGAGGGAAGCATTCACAGAGCACCTTCGAGACACCGAGTACACTGCACACACACTATTTCACATCTTACTTCATTTCATCTTTACAATGACCTTATGAGCTAATACATTTAACGTCTATGAAGTAATATATGACAGCACCCATATAAATATATTTTTTCTGGCATACAAAGGTGTCAGTTCCTCTCTCTTTGCTTCCCATCCATTATCTCCCGGAATCCTTGCAAAAACCCTATGGCATCGTTACTGCTGTCTCCACTTTATAGATGAGAAAACAGGAGCTCAGGGTAGTGAGTAGGGGAATGAAGAGGGCTTCTGTCTATAAAGCCCCTAGTCCTCGCCTCCTGCCAGCATTTCTCAAACTGTGATGCAAGAAACTGTGAAGAAGGGCCTTGCTTATGAGGTACAAATAGAGGGTGAAAGGTTCTGTGGTCAAAATAGTTCAGGGGAAGGAGTTAGCTCTCTTCTAGAACTACCTTGGAACCCTTGGGTGGTGGAAACAGGCACACGCTTGGCCACGAATCAGAAAACTGGAGTTTCAAATCCACCTCAAGGTACCATGGAAGAAAGGCCTGGCAAGATATTTCCAAAAGGTGACAGCCATTGAGAGTCCTATGGAGTAGTTCTATTCTGAAACACATGGGGCTCCATGATCAGAATCAACTGTACAGCAACTGGTTTAGTTTTACTTCTTTCCAGGGTGACTATGCACAAGAGGGGAGCTTCAAAGGCACACGGTTTGAATCTACCCGTTTTTCCTTGGGAAAGAGATGCGCACTCTCCTCCCGTGTGATTTACAGCCTCTGAAAGTCCCCCGAAGGGTCAGCTATGAGTCCTGCAGACTTGATTGATGCCCAATAAAAAAGCAGCAACAACAGGTACACTGCCTTATTAAAAAGTCTGAAAGATTTTATGTTAAAGACATTTGTTGACTCTATTTCACCTTGCCATTTCTCTAACTTACTGATCAGGTATCCATTCACTCATCATTCATTCATTCACTCATTCATTCATCCCATCCCTGCTCCCATCTCAAGGGAGCCTGGGGTCTATGGGGCAGACTGGGAGATGCTGCATTGTTGCTGGCCGGAAGTCTCACAGGCATGCCGACTTAATTAGTTTCTTACTGGGGCTGGTTTTCTGGGGGGGGGGGAATGTCCCAATCAAGAATAATCAGGATTTAGGGAGCTCTGGTGGCCTAGTGGCAAGAAGCTGCACTGCAATACTGAATGAAGGCATGCAGTTTGAATCTACTAGATGCTCTGCTGGAGAAGGAGGGGCAACTTCCTCCTGCGACACTTGGATCTGATTAAATGGTAAAGAACAAGAAAATAAATCAAGAATAATCAGGATTTAAAAAAGAATATCATTTTCCTGAATCCTCAGTGAATAAAGTCTCCCATAAACCTTTCAGTAGAAGAATTAAGATGTCTTATAGCCTAACTCTGGTGACTTGGTGGTAAACAATTGTGCTGCCAACACAGAGGTGCATGGTTTGAATCCACCAGCTGCTCGACAGGAGAAGGATAGGCAGTCTCCTACCATGCAAATTACCGCTTCTGAAAACTCGCTGGAGGGTCAGCTATGGATTGATTCTCACTCCATAGTATACAACAACAACAATGCCTTACCCTACAACTTCACCCCGCTCTTTCCCTCCTACAAGTTATCACTCAGCTTGTGTACCGTCCAGGGATGAGGGGACCACTACCTCATAAAACAACCTGTTCTCAGGACAGGGCTGACTCCTTTCCAGCAGTTCTCAGTCAGTGGTCCCTCTTCTAAGAACTGGAGCAGCATGAAGGCCACTATCCCTTCTCCCAGCGTCATCTTATGTTCTCCAGGCTAAACATCAATTCACCACTGACATTTTGTAGCCCCTTTGGGACAGAAGGTAACTCTGGAAAGGTCATAGACCTTGAGGCTTTGGGTTCAAATACTGAATATACAATTCATAGCTATGGGACCTTGGGCAATCTGTTTCACTTTCTCAAGTCTCAGCTCTTTATCTCTGAAAACTTATCTTTAGCATGCTGTTGTGACTTGATGCTGTCAAGGGAGGTCTGACTCAGCAGTCCTATGTACAACAGAGGAAAACAGTGCCCTATTGCTCACCATCACTGAGCCCATTCTCACGGTCCTAACTTCAATCCTTCTCCTTGATAGTCTTCCTCTTTTCCACTGGCCGTCTCCCTACTCTTCCAAACAGGATGTCCTTCTTCACGGACTGGCCTCACCTGATAACATGGCCAAAGCATGTGAGACACAGTCTTACCACCTTCACTTCTAAGGAGTTTGCTTGTTGCCCTTCTTCCAAGAAATATGTGTTCGTTCTTCAGACAGTCTATCCATGGTTTAGCAAATAGTTTCTGCCAACATCATGATTCAAAAGCATCAATTATTCTTTGTTCTTCTTTAGTCGTTAGATAGCTCTCGCATGCATATGAGAGAATTGAAAACATCATGGCTCGGATCAGGTTTCTTTAGTTCTCAATGTGACATCTCTATTCACCATATAGAATCTCTTAGAGGCTAAAGGGGATAATGTTTGTAAAGCATCTAGCATACTTTCTGGCACCAGGTGAAGTTAATCAATACATATTATAGATCTCGCCTCTTCACCTTTCTGTTTCTTCCATCTATCTATCTATCTATCTATCCACACTTCTGTGCCTATGGGATTTGCTTTAGTTTGGGCTTAATCCCCTCGCACTGCTTAAAGATTACTGAATGTAGTTAGAGTCCTAGAATTGATATCAATGTTCTCATATGGAAAACATTTCTAGTCCTCATTCTACCTTGAGCTCAAGTGGCATCTTGGTCACCTCCCATCTTGATAGTTGGAAAGACATAAGGTAACTATAGAAATTATTTTTTCCTAAAGCCACAACTTCCTGGTTTGTAATCTATGATGGATAATGTCATGTGTCAACTTGGCCGGGGCATGATTCTCAGTGGCTGGGCAGACATTATCTTCTATATTACATATGATCTGAGCAGCCAGTCGGCTGCAGGAGGAGTTCCTTGGGGGTGTGGTCTGCATCCATTATTAATGGATATTAATAGAGGTGGGGTGAAGTTGTAGGGTAAGGGTTGTTGTTGTTTTATACTATGGAGTGAGAATCAACCCCTAGCTGACCCTCCAGCGAGTATTCAGTTGCCTGTATCCATTATTAATGGATATTCTGGAAAAGTTTGCATGTGCTCTTTCTCTTTCACCCTCCCCAAATTTCATATCTTCTTTCTTTATTATTAGGATTTGAGTTATAGATTACAAAGCAGTTCGCTCTCTCTTTTGTCCTGCATTTATAATCTTCTAGTTCCTAGTTCTTGGAGCCAGCAGCCTGCCATCTGACCTGCAGATTTTGATTCATCAGTTTCCACAGCCTCATGAACCAACCAATTGACATCTGACCTGTAAACTTTGGCCCCCTCAACCTCTACAACAACCATGTCAGTCAGAAGAATGTTCCAGTTTGTTGTCTGGCCCACATATTTGGGACTTGATAGGTTCCACATTCATATGAACGATTTCCATGAAATAAATCTCTCTATATATATTTATATAGGAAACTCTGGTGGCATAGTGCATAATGTGTTAGACTACTAACTGAAAGATCATTGGTTCAAATATCCTAGCTGCTTTGAGGGAGAGAGATGGGTAGTCTCCTCCCATAAAGATTTACAGCCTCAGAAACTTGATAGAGGTTCCAATGAATCAGAATAGCATAGACAGCAGTGGGTTTTTAAAATACATATGAGACTTAGCCAACACAGTGGCAATGAATTTTAGTTTGTTTTCATTCGTTTTTACTACTTCAGAGAACCCAGTCTAAGACACTATCCACCCTGGCAAGAATTTAACAAAGTAACTGATAAATGGATAAATAAAATGTTTTACATATAAATAAAAAATAAATATAATATAGAAATGTATTTTTAATTTTTTATATGTGTGTATATATATATTGATATTGTTTTTGTTGTTTACTGTGTACCACAGAATCAGAACAGACCCAAAGTGACCCTCTGGTAGATTTACAGAGGCAGCTAATCACTCGGGAGGAGACTGCCCATCCTTCTCCCATGAGGTGGATGGTGGCCTCGAACTGCAGGCCTTTGAGACTGCAGCACAGCTTCTTGCCACTAGGCTACCATATATACACACTGGAATATTATTAGGCAACGAAGGTAAATGAAGTGCTGATACATACTACAATATGGATGAGCCTTGAAAACATTATTACAGTAATGGTTGCTTTTTTAAAAAAAAAAAAGCAGAATTAAAGCAATTGATGGCATATTTAACTTTTTCATGCACCAGAGAGATCTGTCTCTCTCTTCCCCAGCTGGCTAAGTGCTGGCCAGCTATTCATAGAAATAAACAGAATGTCTGTTTCAATTCCCTAATATGGGAATTGTATTTTAGACAAAAGTCCTGTGTTTTTTTAGCTAGAGTATTCTCTGCTTAAAACTATAGTCTGGTGTTAATAATTTTTTCACTCCTACAACAATAATTCATTTATTCATTCCCACAACAAACATTTACTGAGCACCTATTCTGTGCAAAGTGAAGAGCAACACAATTTGTGAAGCATAAAGACAGTTGTAAAATATAAAAATAAGAGTAATGATTAGAGTCCGGCAAGAAAATGGAGGAAGTGAGCACGTCTATCACAGGCCTCCAGAGGGAGTGAGGTTGACCTGAGACCTGGAGGTGAGTGGGAGTGGTTCAGGTGACATGGGGGTGCAAAGGGGGTGAAGGACATTATAGGCTGAGGTGGTAACACTTCTAGCATTTTGGAAGTACGGAATGGTAAGCTTTGGGAACATAAAGAAAGTTAATGAAAATATCGAGAACGGGGCCACAGAACAAGAATGAGATTTGAAAGGGATGCAGGGACCTAATTGCTCAGGGCCATGAGCTCTGACAAGGAGATTAAGCATTAGTTAGGGCAATTCAAAGCTTTTGAAGACTACAAAGAGAAAAAAGATCACAGGGTCAGGCTGATAGCAGTGACTTATGTGCAAACTAGGGAACCAGATCACATCAGGGATCTCGGTTTACACCAGATGGCCAGGTTGACATTAGGGAGCAAGGCTCACACCAAGCTGTAAGATTCACCTCAGGGAGAGAACCAACTTCACACCGGACAACAAAGTTCACACCAGATGGTCAGGTTGGCACCAGATAGCCAAGTTCACACCAGAAAGAAAGTCAGGTTTACAACCAGGAATCTAAGTTCATACCAGATACCAACTAGGGAGCTGAGTTCAAATCAAGAAGGTAGGTTCATATCAAAGACTCTAGGATATTCCAGAAGCAAGCTATCCATTGGAGCTCCAGGCTCTCACAAGAGCCCGGATGTTACTAAGGAGCCAGGTGCATCTGGTAAAGCCCTAATTCAGCTTAGCATTCTGAAGTGCCATAAGCCTTAATTAACCCTGTTTTAGACCTTGCCCTTCATCTCTCAGAACTGAGACAAACCACAGTGGTAAATATTCAAACTCCTTCTCTTTCAATTTTTTCTTTTAACAGCAGATTTTTTAAAAAAAAACAACAAAAGGGAAAGAAAAACAAACATCCAAACACTTGAGATTATAAACAAAATCTATTAAAATACTTGATAAAATGACTTGGCTTCAAAGAGGGAATTTGCCTGGTACATTTAAATGTTTGTTAACAGAGTATGTTGTTATTGATCATTGCCATCTAGTTGGCACCAACCCATAGCTCACCCTCCAGCAGGTTTTCAGAGGCTGTAAATCGCAAGAAAGGAGATTGCTCATCTTTTTTCCCATGGAGCAGCTGGTGATTCAAATCATCTGCCTTTGGGGCTGGTAGCAAAACTCTTTAACCAACAGGCCACCAGATATCTATCTCTGTCTCTATCTCTCTCTCTATATATCATCTCTCTCTCTCTCTCTCTCTCTCTCTCATCTATATCTAATCTCTATCATCTCTATCTCTATCATCTATATCTCTATTATCTATATGTCTATGTCTATCTCTACATCTATCTGTCTAATCTATATTTATCTATATCTATATATTCAGAGGAAGTTAATTGCATGAGAAGAGATTGACCATCTTTCTACTGCAGATCATCTTGTGGATTCGAACCAGTCCCTTGGGCTTGCAGTGCAGCTCCTTACCACTAGGCCACCAGAGCTCACATGTACACACTCACACCCCCCCTATATATATATATATATATATATATATATATATATATATATATATATATATATATTGTCATTGTTGGGTGCCATCGAGTTGGAACCAACTCATAGCTGACCTTGCACTCATAGCAGGTTTTCAGAGGTAGTAAATCACATGAAAGGACACTCTCCACAGAGCAGCTGGTGGATTCGAACTGCATGCCTCTTGGCTGGCAGCACAGCTCTCTCCCTCCTTCCCACTAGGCCAACTGCAGCTCCCATATAGATATATAGAGTGATAACCAGACAGGGGAATTCAGGACAAAGAACTGGTGTTTGAGGGCATCACTTAGGAAAGATTTCACAGAGACAGGTAGATAACATTCCAGACATAATAATGCAGGTAAAGTTCAATGTCACAATCTTGTTGATGGGCTCGCCTTGCACCAGCCCTGTGCTGGGATCTCCTTGGTGCTGGGGACTCAGATGGCAGAGGCCCAGACTCTGGACTGACTGAGAAGGAGAGTCAAGGAACAAAAATATGGAGGTCACTTAAGTCAGGACCCCTGATTCTTGCACAGAACATATTAAAGGAGAGGAGTGTGTGCATTTCTGCAGGCACCTCCGCTCCCTCGCTTTCCAGGGTTTACTAATAGACAGGTTCTGGAAATGAGCTCGTCCCATGGACTCTACAAGACTCGGGCACGTTTTAATATGGGAAGCAACTTCAAACGCAAGCCTAGAACACAGGGTCAGGTGTGGTGCATTTAAGCTTGGCAAAATCCTAACATAAAACCAACGGGGCTGTGTCGACCCTGGAGATCCCCCTCCGCCTCGTGTTAATTATCATGCACTTGCTCTCTGGGTCTTGAATTATTCATGGATCCAGACATAAAATATGATGATGATTGGTAATCTCCAGCTGTGGCACCTGACTGTGTAGCTGCGCCGCATCTGGTTCCAAGAAACGTAGACCGGGTGACGGGCCTCAACGGGCCTCGGGGCTCTGGGGAATGGGAGGTGGCAGGGAGGACGAGAGATCAGAGAAGAGGGGTCAAGGGGAGGGAGGTGGAGGGAAAATGGGAGTGGACTGAACAATGACTGGGCTAAAATACAGGGAATATTTTCTAGAGAATAGACCCAATTAGAAGCAGCTCTGGGAAAAATGTCAAACAAACAAATGAATGTTAAAACATTGATGCCTGAGAGAGAGAAGAGAGGAAAGCAGTAGCTGGTGGATGCCTCGTTTAAGTCATTCTTCCCCATTCTCACTCTGACAGTGTAGTCTGGTGTTAAGTGCTATGCTGACGACCTAAAGGTCACTGGTTTGGATCCAGCAGCTGGTGTGTGGGAGTATGATGGGCTTCCTTCCAGGGAGATTTACAGCCTCCACTCATTGAAGAGTGACTATGAGTCAGAATCTATTTGACAGCAGTTGATTCATTTTGTTGGTGTTTTTTTGGGGTGGGAGATACTGTCATTCCAATGGTGGTTGAGTGACACAAATGGTTAACATAACTCAACTACCAACTGAGAAATTGGGTGTACAAGGTCACCCCAAGACACTGTGAAAGGAAGGCCTGGAGATGTACTTTAAAAACATCAGCTGCTGAAAACCTTTCTGAGCATAGATCTACGCTGACACACATGGGGTCAGAATCAATGAGCGTGAGTCAGAATCATTTTGATGGCAACTGGGTTTTGTTTGTTTTAAAGATACTCTGGTGCCTTTAAAGACACTTTACATGTGCGAACTCATTTAGTTCTTGCAACACTCTTATGAAGAAAGTACTGTTAACGACCCCATTTTACAGGTAGGAAAACAAAGACACAGAAAAATTAGTACAGTCTAAAAGTCCAAAGTCACCTAGCCAGTAAGCGGCACAGCTGAGATCCACACCCAAGTGGTCTGTCTCTATTGCCTGAACTCCTGACTTACCTCCTGTCTCCTGATACACAGAGCTGTATTTAATTACTCCCCTGTTGATGTACACTTGGTTGTTTCTGATATCCTTTCATAACAAACATCACATTGTGCTTGATTCTTTTTTTTTTACATGGAAGTCCAAAAAAAAAAAACAACTAGAAACAAACAAATAAACAAAAAACCCCAAAACCCATCAAACGCCAAGCACCAAGACTGCGATGTGTCACATTTGGGAAAATTTGCTTCGGATGGCTCTTTAAAATGTTAAAAAGCAAAGCTGTCACTTTGAGGATTTAAGTGCACTTGACCCAAGCCATGGTATTGTCATTTGACTCATATGCATGAGAGAGCTGGGTGAGGAATAAAGAAGAGAGAAGAATGGATGTCTTTGAATTAGAGTTGGTGAAGAATACTGAATATACAGTGGGCTGCTGGAAGAATGAACATGCTGGTCTTGCAAGATAGATAACCAGACTGCTCCTTGAAAGCAAAGATAGTGAGACTCCGTCTCAGCTACTTTGGACATGTTCCTGTAGAAGGACATCAAGCTTAAGTAGTAAGGGGGGGAAAAGTATTGGGTCAGTGATGAATGGAAGATCCTCCATGGATGGGTTGCTGCAGTGGCTCCAACAACAGGTTCGCCTAGGCTTTCCTTTGCACACAGGATGGCTATGAATTTGAACTGACAAGTTATACATACATACATATCCCTGGGATTTCTGAGTAAAACACATTTCACATCCTGACCTCCTATTTTGGTATAATGTTAACAAAAAAGGTTGTCCTGGTTTATGTTCAGAGAACGAGATGCTTTTTCTATACCAGGCAGAGTTCCCCAAGAACCAACCACCCTCTCATGGAAGGATGGTTCTGGTGGCCTCTTCCAGCAGCACACGACTTTCCCCCACCCGTCCTCTCTCGGTCAGTGCCTGGCCAGTGGGCATGGAGGGAAAGTCAGTGCTGGCAAAGACAGAGGCTCCAGGAGTCATCAGTGCCTCCTCCCAGCTGGAATGAGAGAGCAAGACGGCACCTGGCATGTGGTGTGAACACTGGGACCAAGAGTTAGATTCGACTCCCCTGACCATAAGTCCTCACTCCCCTGACCATAAGTCCTCACTCCCCACTAACACACCACACAGACCTCGTATCTTGGTTTCCTTCATCATAAGCAGAGCCATGAGCAGCTGTATGAATGTCAGGAGGATGAAATGAAATAAAAGCCCATGATGTTCAGGGCCAACTTGTCCCATTCAATTAGCAATGAAAACAATAGCTGTTGTCGAATCCACTTACGGGGGCCCTGTGAGTAGACTTGTGCTGCATAAGGTTTTTAAGGGGTGTTTTTCAGAACTAAATCTTCAGATATTTTTTTCAAGGCATCTCTGGGTGGTCTCGAGCCTCCAAACTTTCAGTTAGTAGCTGAATGCAGAAACCATGTGCATCACTCAGAAGCTCCACAGGATTTTCAATGATTTCACAAAAGCAAATCATCGAATCTTCTTCCTGAGGCACCTGTGGGTGGATTCCAACCATCAGTCTTGTGGCCAGTCGTCCAATGCTCAACTGCTTGTGCTGCACTGGTACTCCTGCCTGTCCTGGCATCCAAACCAAAGCCACTACCCTCAAGTCAATTCCAACTCAGTGACCCTACAGAACAGAGTAGAATGGCCCCATAGGGTTACCAGGGTTATAAATCAAGCAGAATGTCACAGCTCTCTCCTGTGGACCATGGTGCCATTGGGGCTGCTTGGCATGTGCTCAGCATTTAATGTCAGTAATGAACCCATTAACCTACTGCGATGGGGTCTATTCTGACTCTTAGTGACTCTATAGGTCAAAGGTGAACTTCCCATAGTGTTTTCAAGGCTGGACATTTTTATGGACACCAACTGCCATATCTTTCTGCTTTGGATGAGCTAGGGGGTTCAACACACCAAACTTTCGACCTTTCCAGCCGTTCTGGTCTCCAGAAGTTTGTGGAGCTCAAGGCTTGGAGCTGTGCATCAAAGGTCTAGCCAGCCAAGACTTGAATAGGAGCTAGACTGGGTGGCCCCAGGGGCTCGGGAAACACAGGCCTCAGTGTGGTCTCAGCAGCAGCAGCCAGGAATGGCGAGGAGGTGCTAGTCTGTGTGCATACCAGCGGAGCAGCTGATGTCATCTGCTCATAACCTTCCTGCCATCATCACATCCCATTTCTTCTTCTCTCAATGTTTTCATTAATTTACTAAGATCTTACAGAGATTTCCACAAGGCACTCTACTGAGGTAACCTGGAGTTGCTGTGATGCTGAACCTTGTGCCGCTAGGGTGTCAAATGTCATAACGGTTACCCACGGTGGACAGTGTTTGGTAGAGCTCCCAGCTTAAGACAGGTTTGGAAGAAGGAGTGACATCCACTTCCTAAATAACATGCCTCTGGAAATGCTATGAACTTTGATAAATGACAATATCAGGTCTTTTGTTCATATGGTCGCTATGAGTTGTGCTTGACTCAACAGCAATCAACAACCACAACAACAACCAGGCAACAGTTTCAGGATTCAGGACACATGAAGGCAAAGAAGATGATGCCTGTCTTCCTAGGAGCTTGTGCTCCAATGAGTGAGACCAAAAAAAAAAATTACAAGGCAATTATTAGCTTTAGTAGACCAGATTTCATCTTCTTTTTAAACTTTGACTTCCAGCTTCTATAACTGTGCCTAGTACACAGTAGGAGTCATATTAATATTTGAGATATATATATACAACTAACAGAAGTTGCACAAAATTTAGATTAGCACATATCAACTCTCTTATGAGGCAAGAAAATCTAAAACAGAAAATGACCTGAATATATGATCAGGGTTTTGGAGGATGAATAGGAGTTTGGTAGGTTTACAAGCTTAAGGCCTGTACAACAGAGTGTTAATTATAAATGTGTAAGTTTTGAGGCCACAGGAAATCAGCCTAAGATATATTTTAATCAGTGAGGTAAAGGAGATTCTGAATAGTGTTTTCTCCCCTTAATCCTCAGCCCTTTTGCCTACAACCTGGTCATTTCCTTCATAACCCTTGTCATAATCATACTAATCTTTTTCTTTATGCTCTGTCTATATTCCCCTCCACTTGTCTTTGTGGGCAGAGAATTTGAGTGTCTGGCTGTTATCTCTCCAGCATCTGGCTCATAGTTTGTGCTTAATAATTTTTTATTGCATAAAATAATAAATAAGCAGAATGGAAGAGGGATGAAAGTGGGTCCTGAGTACCTACAACCAGTGGGGTCCTTTTTTGCCTAGTTAAGCGTGGGGCAGAAATATCAAACAAATTTCTTAACGTAAAATTTTCTAGTAGCTTTGCTTTAAAAAGTAAGAAGCAGCATATGAAATGAATTCATTAGTTGATTAATGAATTATGAATGTTTCATTTTACTTACTCTCATACGTCCAAAGAAGTGTAATTTCAAAATGCAATCAATAAAAGAATCTATAAAAGTTATTAATGAGATATTCTTTCTTCCCAACAAAGCCTTTGAAATCCAATGTGTATTTAAAACAACTAAACATCTAAGTCTGGACGGGCTGTATTTCAATAGCCACATGGGAAGCTCTGGTAGCCTAGTGGTAAAGAGATGTTCTGCCAACCCAAAGATAGGCAGTTCCAATCTACCAGCTGCTGTGCAAGAGACAAAAATGGGCAATCTCCTCCCATGCGATGTGCTTCCTCTGGAAAACTGTTTGAGGGTCAGCTATGATTTGGTTCTGACTTGACAGTACACAGCAATGGCCACATAGCGAGCGGCTGCCGTACTGGACAGTGAGATCCGAGGTCTCCACTTTGCTCTTTACCATTGATTGTCAGTGGGGTCGACCTGAATCTTGCACTGAACGTGTTACCTTGGCTGGAGAGGTTTTGTGGGTATGTCTGATGAAATTGTTTATAATCATCTAATTTATATTTCAGGGGAGCTCTGGTGGCCTAGTGGCAAGAAGCTGCACTGCAATCCTGTAGAAAAGCAGATTGAGGCCAGCAGCTGCTCTGTGGGAGAAGGATGGACAATCTCCTCCCGTGTGATGAATGCCTCTGAAACCCCTCTGAAGGGTCAGCTATGGGTCGGTCTGACTCTATGGTACCACAGCAATTTCCATTTTAGCTCCTGCTCAACGTTCTCTCTCTGAACTGCACTGCCCCCTGCCCCCCGCTCCCAGTATCCCTACAGATCCAATCCTTCCCTTTCTCGTCTCCCTTTCCAGCACACACCACCCCAAGATCAGTAGAGTTTAGCATATTCCATAGTTTTCTTGCCTGGATCAAGTGTAACAGAAAGATTCAATTCTCTTGTAAATATCTAGACAAAAGGAGGTGAAGAGCTAGGCTGTGATGGTGAGGCCAGGAACACTGGGACACGCTTGGGTCTGTTCAACCAACATTTCAAAGTTCCTATTTTACTCCAAAGGAGCTCTGGTGTCATGGCCCACAGTGTGTGGCATTGTTAGCAAAAAGACCGTTATGTCTTTGGTGGTTCAAATCCACCAGTGGCTCTGAGGGATAAAGATAGGCAATCTCTTTCAGTTAAGGGTTTAAAGCTTTGGAAACACAGTGGAGGGTCTTTATGAGTTGGAACTTATACTACAACTACACTTATAATACAGCAATGAGTGAGTGAATATGTGTGTATTCGACTCCAGGCCTGGAACTGTGCTCCCCCGGTGTTTCACAGGTGAAGCAGCGCTGTGGGATGTGCCGGGCTCTCACCAGTGTGAGAGGTGCACATGGTATTTGCATCAGTCATGCGAGTAGGTAACGCTCATCACTAATGAGGGATTACACACGCCCGAAGGCCTCTAACAGGTGAGCGTGCGTGTACTCCTGTGTGTGTCACACAGGACAGTGCACAGGTGACAACTCAGTGAGGCAGCGTCACATGTGAACAAGCCAGTGAATGTTTCTATCAGTCTCCTGCCACTTAAAATCTGCATCACTTCTTCCTCTCTCTGCTGGAGCTGGAGCTGGAGCTTGTCTGATCCCCTAGCCAGCTCCTTCTGCTTCTCTGTCCTTCGAGAAGACACTGACACAAAGATAACAGGGCTGCATCGGACCTTCTCCTTTCTTTCCAGGATCTGGGGCTCAGATATAACAGTGCACACTCGAAAAGAATTGCATGGGGATTCGGGTACAAGGTCAGGGAAGACAAAGGGACTCAGGATGTGCTTGGCAAATCAGGTGGGAAGTGTTGAAGAAGCCTGTCTAGAGAAGAAACTATGTGTAGGAGGTGATATTGTTGTCGTTAGCTGGTGTTAACTCAGCCAGCTTCTAAACAACACAATGCTACACAATACAGCACTACACAACACAACGCTACACTGTCCAGTCCTCGGCCACCCCAATCATCAGTGAGGGATTGAACCATTGTGAGCTAGACGTTTTCCATTGTCTAATTATTGTTGTTGTTATTATTATTATTTTATATATTTTTTAACTAGTTTGTCAAGTCTAGTCCTCATCTATCTTAGTCTGGTAGCTCCACTGAAATCTGTTCAACATCACAGAACATGCAAGACTCCCTGACGGATCGTGGTGGCTTTGAGTGAAGCAGACTGGCTAGGATCAACCCGGGATTTCCCAAGGGAGGTGAGATTTCTACCAGTGAACCACTCAGGAGATGGGTATCACAGAGGATGAAATTGCCCTCGGAATTGGACATACAGGTTTCTCTCGCTGTCTGAAAGGAGAGCGTCCCTCTGAAACCTCAGGTATGCAGAAATAGCATAAAGTGAGGAAAGCAATTACCATTCATTTATGGGGCAAATTTTTTTACACGGAAAAATAATCTAGCAAATCATTCCAAACAGCACACGGAATGTACAATAGCACTAATACACAGCTCTCACAGACGCTGTTGGAAACCATGGCAGCTTCATGCTAAGATGCTGAGTGTAGTAATTTCTGCGGAAGGAGCAACGGGACACTACTCTTGCTCAAATCCTAATTTTATTTTATTTTTTGTTAAAGCAAAAAATACTCTTTGGATTTCTTTCAGTTTGCAAAAACAGATACTAATGTCGATCTTTCCTAAATGCAAAGTGACGTAAAGAGAACTTTAGAAAAGTAGAGGCTACTTGTCCAAGAATTTGAATAGCTGGGTGATTTGGGTGAATTACTTAGCTCCTCTGCAAAGATAGGAATAGTACCATGAAATGTAGATCTGTGCAGAGATTCGAAAGAAGGGAGAAAAGGGGGATGAAAATGAAGCAGAGCCAATAAGGATCTTTAGAAATAATATAGAGGATTTTTGGTGTGTCTATGCAATCATTCATTGGTCTATTTATTTAACTAACACTGACTATGGGCCAAGCATTTCAGAAAGGTCTGAGGATACAAATAGGGGTTCCTAGGAGATTGGAAGGAGAAGGAAGAGGCAGAAACTGGAGTAACAAGTGCTCTAATAGCTACAGAGGCTACACCCAGGCAAGTGCTCATTCTAGTTAACTCATCACCATCAAGTCATACTTCTTACTTCCTCCTTCAGCAAGGCTTAATGGTAAGGAATTGCACTGTCAATGAAAAGGCAGGCGGTTCAACACACCAGCTGCTCTGTCTCTGAAAACCTGCTGGAGGGTCTGCTATGGGTTGATTCTGACTCAACGGTACACAACAATAACAAATCACATGGGAGGAGATTGCACATCTTTCTCCTGAGGAGAAGGACTCCGCTTCTCCTGAGGTGGATTCGAACCGCCTGCCTTTGGGTTGGCAGTGCAACTCCGTACCCAATAGACCGCCAGAGCTCCCTCCTCATCATGCAGTACTGCTGTGATAAAATGACTGCACCTGGATGGCTTTCACAAACAGACCTCTATGATAGTTTAGGAAGCTGGAAGTCTGAATTCAGAGCACTGGCTCTAGGGGAACAACTCTGTTGTTTCTTCTGCTTCTACTCCTGAACAATCTTTATCTCTTTCCCCCCATCTCCTCTGCTTACTTGTTAATCTTTATTTTATATCTCAGAAGAGACTGACTCAAGATATACCCTACACTAATCCTGTCTCATTAACATAACAAAGACAATCTTTTCCCAAATGGGATTATAGCCACAGGCAGAGAGGTTAGGATCTATAATACTTTTTTTTTTTGGTTTGTATTTTCTCTCTTTTTTTATTAATTAAAAAATATTCCCCCCCCCCCACTTTCCTTCATTAACACCGTGTTTCATACAATCATTCTATAACACACATTGGTTCTTTTAGGGGCAGGGTACATAATACAATTCATAACACAGGAGAGCAGAGTTCTCTCTAACCGTGGGAAGCCAACTCCAGTGGTAGGATTTTGAAGAAGAGAAAGTGCAGTTGAGTCTTGAAATGGAGATGTGTTTTTCCATGCAGCTGAGAGAGGGAAGATAGGGTGTGAAGGGCTTTCCAGAAGGCGGCAGGGTCAGCACACATGTGGCCGTGCACCGGCCCATTCTGGGAACTGAGATACGACCTCAGTCTCAGATGTGGAGGAGGCAGTAAATAGATGTCTCCTTGTCACCAGCCCAGCTGGGTGACCTTGGATCACGCTGTTCTGGGTTGGGAAAGGTGTCCATCTGTGCAATGAAAGGATTTGACTAGATGGTTCCCAGGGTATCTTCCAGTCCTGGTTGCTTTTGGAAGGTGGGAGTTTCTTATCACTCAAGATAAAGGTCACCATTGGGAAGGATTTAGCCTCAGTAGGAAATTTGGATCAAAGAATTCTGAAGGCCATTTTCCAGCACTGAACTTGCCCTCTTCTGAGATTCTGGGACCTAGGGGTGTGTGTGTGTGTGTGTGTGTGTGTGTGTGTGTGGCAGGGGGGTAGAGCAAGCAGTTGAAGACTAATAAAGGACAATTCCCCCCTTCCCTAGGTCCCATATGGGACGCAAGCTAGTCTCAAGCGAGTCTGATGCAGGTTTCCTGAAAACCTGATGCACACACCTGCCTGGCCTTTTGAATGACTCATTTTCTGGGTTGAGGACCACCCTCCACTCACCCTGAAATTCCTGAAGGTCCAGGAGCTGGCAAGTGGTCACTCCAAGATGGCAGTTGTCAGCTATGGTTTCAGTCCTATTATACAAGTTCAGTACGTATCAGAACCTCTGCTGGCGTGGGCTTGGGGGCCACTCTGCGAAGACTTTGCCTCTTTGGTGGTATCTGGTGGCCAGTGCCACTATGCAGGTGAAGGGGAGGTGATACAAAGTCCTGGCCACTAGTCCAGCTGTCACAACCAAGAGCAGCACCTACTTCCTCTTGCATCTTATTGGCATCACTCATGGTGGCAGAACCAGGGGCAAGTGACACGAAGGACACAGAACAGGGCTATGGTCCCAGAAGACCTGGCTTCCAGACCAATGTGGACACTTTCTCACCCGGGTGACCGGAGGAAGCCATGTCCTTTCCCTATACACCTTGGTTTTCCCTACTGTGAACTGGGGTAATCAGGTCTCCCATACACACAAGAACCAAATGGAACAATGAGGTGAGTCATATAAGCTCAAAACTATAGACATTGAGGTTAATGCTGAGGTCTTCCCTTCTAGAGGGCCTGGGACAATGGAAATAGGACCCACCCAAAGAGAAGGAGGTGGTTCTGGTATATGATTCTGTCGGAAGAATTCTTGTTTTGCAAATGACTTATCATGAATGAACATCTTCTCTAAAGCACAGAAAGGACTCAGCCAGGACCTGTGCTCATTCACCCATTCCTTGCATAGCTCGCCGTACAGGTGGCTATCCTCTGCTCCGACAAACTGGAGGATCTCCAAAGCTGGTCTCTGAAAACCCAGTGGGGCTCCATTTCCTTTGAGGTCCAGCTCCTAGGTCCTCCCAGGAGAAAAAAAGATATACAGTGGCCTTGGCTGTAAATCAGGCAGACCTGGGGACCCATTCTAGCTCACTCCCAAGTGATTGAAGAACTGACCTCTGGACAGTTCCCTCCTCTGTAAAATAAGCAATAACTTATAGTGCTTTGAGAGCAAGTGAGGGTGATGTAAACCCTTAGTCTCACGCCCAGCAATAGCAGACACTCTGTGAAAGTGGAATAGGCTATCAAGAAAAACAAACAAAACCCAAGCAAGTGCACTGAGTTGGAAGTGGCTCACAGCTGACCCTTCAGTGGGTTTTCGGAGACTGCAAGCCACATGGGAGGAGACGGCCTGTCTTTCTGCTGAGAAGCAGCTGATGGATCCAATTCACCTGCTTTTGGGTTGGCAGCATGACCCCTTCCACTAGGCTACATTATCCACAGAGTCCAGGGTTTTGTTTGATTAGATATTTTGGACAAGAGTCAAGCAACTCAGCCAGGAGGGCTCGGAGACTCTCACTCATTTCCCATGTAGACAGAGGAAATGCAGCTCCTAATAATTACTAGAAGCAAAATACTTGCCAGATCCTGCCAGGAGTCCAGCATCACGCCAGGCGTACTGGAGAGAGAGATAGAAGAACCCCCACCCCAACCCCTGACCTAAACAAAGGGGAGAACTGAAGACCTGATTCAACTTGGGGGTCTAAGACAGGGCTGTCTGGTCCTCAGGAAGCTGGGCTTCTAGGTGGGCAGAGCTGAGCATATCTGTCAGTGTAAGCTTAAAAGGCAGCCTGTCTACGTCTTACCAGTGTACCTCAGTATATGAGGACAGACGCTGCCAGGCAGCTTCCTGCGGCCAGAGCTGATGACATAGCATCAGATGGCCAGGCTGCCACCTTCCTGGCCTCCAGGTAAACCCTTCCCCTCCGTGTACCCAGGCCTAGTCCTAATATTAGTAGGGCTTGGAGTTCTTTAGGGGAGGGAATTCCATGTGCTCAGTACCTATAAGAGTCAAGAAGGGAGTGGTACAAGCTTGACAAGGTCCAGAATAGGATCCTCTAAAGCACAAAATTTAGAGTTGAGGGTATCCTGTGGTACCTACTTGTGCCCCCTCAGTCCTGGATCTTGTTTTCCTATCCCAAGGACTCTAGTCTAAGTCTCATGCCAGATGTGGAACCAACACATAGCTCAACATGGTCACCTTGGCCACGTCAAGCTCCAGATACTGACTCCATCAGGTCTAGGTCTGATGGGCCCCTTTGGGTACTGTGGTCACAGCCCTGGCACTGTCACTCCTCTTTAAGGCATGCTTCTATGGTTAGGATCAGTTAACTCGGCCTTGGAGTTTCCTGCTTTGGCAGCACCCCTGAGAAAATCCCAAAGGCTGGTGTGCGTCTTTGGTGGTTCAAATCCAACAGCTGTTCTTTGGGACAAAGATGAACCATCTCCTTCCATGCCATTAACAGCCTTGGAAACTTAATGGTGAGTCAGCTATGAATCACTTCAAAGTGGAAGCGAGAGAGAGAGGCACCCCCAAAATGAAAGGATGAGTATGGTAAGGGTTGGATGGGGGGGCAACACTGAACAGGAATCAGAGATCTGGGTTCCATCTACCTCTGCTGCTTACTTTTTGTAGACAAATCTAGTGCATTCAGTTCCCTCATCAACACTCATTCATTCTCTTCCTTTTTTCTATAAAGATTTACTGTCTATTATACCTTCAACCCAGGCTACCTACTAGATCTGTACACCCAGTATGCTAGCTTACCCTGGCAAACTAACATAACCCTAAAACAAATCTGAAAGACTATTAACCACCTTATCTGTGCCTTCAATATGTTCTCACCCAAACCTTGGGCCACAAATTGAGCTTGTTCCATTTACGTGAAATGCCCATCATATAACTTAAGTGGCAGAGCCAGTCCTGATGGACAAACCAATAAGCCAAATCAGACTCACTTTCAGTTGAGAAAGTCTGGCATTGCTTTTCAACTCAAACAGACCCATTAAGACTCAGCTCTGTGACCAATAAGTCACTTTCGAATGCCAAGGGAGAACACAGATGGATGACTACAGAGATGGATGGAGGCAGGGAGCTAAGCCTGCAGCTTGACACCTGGTTGCCCTTTGACATTTCTCATTGAGCCTCTCTGCCAAAGCACACTTTGGAGGCAAGGATGGAGAAGCTTCATCTCTCATATTTTAGACATATTTGTAGGAGGAGGTATTCCTAGGAAATGGGCATCATATTTGGAAAAAGAGAGGGTCAGCAAAAGAGAGGAAGACCCCCAATGAGGTGGATTGAGACAGTGCAGCAATGGGCTCAAGTGTGTCAGAGATGACAAGGAAGGCAGAAGATAGGACAGACTTCAGATCTGTTTTTTATAGGGTCACGATGGTTTATATTGGATCCAATGGTACCTGACAACAACATGATTTGTCCACAGGAGCTTCTCCTTCTGAAGTAGGCATTCTTGAAATTTGGTACTAGGAAGTTTGGACCCTTAAGGCACTGTTTCTGGAAGGGAAGAAGCATATCTTGTATTCATTATCAAAGTCTGAGTAAAAGAGGGCTTGTGAAAGAGGAAGTGAGACCCCATGACTTCCTCCCCTCCCCATCTCAGCTCCCCTGTTCCCTTCCCTTCCCCCTTTGGACTTTAATACACATCTTAATAGTTATCCTTCTAGTTTGGGAGGGTAGATATGTCTGAGACAATGAGATAGAGCAGGGTTCAGGGCTGTTGTACCTCGGGTCACTATGAGTTGCAAGTGATTCAACAGCACATAATGACAAACAATAGTCTTATGCAGTATTTGTCCTTATGAAACTGAGTTAGTTCACTGAGCGTAATGTTCTCTAACCTCTTCCATGCTATAGAATATTTTTTTAATTGTTTCTTCTGAGGGCTGCATAGTATTCCATTGTGTGGTGGGAGGGAGGGGATGAAGAAATTAGGAGAGATCCAGTGGAGATCTGAAAAAACGGAGTGATAGTGGGCATACATAGATCAATGGTGATTGGTTTTATAAAACACATTGTATAGGAATGACTGTGTGAAACAAAGTAAATGAAGAAATGTGTGAAACACAATGTACATGAATAAAACACAAAGTACACAAATCTTGTATGCAAAGCAACAAAAAATAAGAAGATATCCCCCCAATGTTGCAATTTATTTCATTTTCAATTTCAGTATAATCAATTTTACTAATTATGTTAAAGGTAAAATATGGGGATTCATTTTTTCCTATTTGAGAAAAATAAAGTGTCTTTATATAGTGAATATGAAATGGCTGTTTCTCATATTTCATTTTTTCATTTTTTAAAAATTTTAAATTTATTTTAATGAAAGTTTACAAAGACTATAGATTTCCATTCACTGACTGTTGAACTTTTCTCCCTGCCCACCCATTCCCCGCCAAAGAAGATATTTTTAAAAATGAAAAGAAAAAAAAAAAGAGGAGGTGGGGAAGTTTAAAGACTGGGGCCCATCTAAGGAATGTGCATGATCTGAAACAGATTCTTTTACAACTTTCTGTTCCTGTGAGCCCTCCGGGGTTGGAGGGGGAGCTATCTCTGGTTCCCTTGGGGGCCGGTGTTCCTAATTTAAAGAGGTGCTTTCCTAGCCCCCTTCCCAAGCCTAACTGTCAAGAATTCCATGCCTTGGACCAAAATGTGAGTGGTGATTCCTCTTAAAGCCCAAATCCTCCTCTTCCCTCCACACCCAGCTTCTCTGGCAGTGTCAGAACAGAGAGGTCTTCAACTCATTTCCGAAGAATTTTTCACTCTGGAAACTGCAGATGCATTAACTGCATCTACTACATCTACTGAGTTCTACTATCTGACCTACTTCCCCAATTTATATCTACATGTACTCTGTCAGAATGTAAAAATAAAATGACACATTAAGCTATGCATTAATAATTTACACACACACACACACACAGACACACAGAGAGAGAGAGACAGAGAGAGAGAGAGAGAGATATTTACATAGTGGTTTCAACAATAGGCTCAAATAAAGCAATGATTATGAGAATGGAGTAAAACTAGGCAGCATTTCATAGGTGTTGACAATAGCCACTAAAGAGCAATGATGTCAGTTTGAAGACTAAGGTGCACCTGATTCAAGTCATGCTCTATTCAATCACTTGCTATGTGTCTGTGAGCCGGATGATGAATAAGGATAACAGGAGACATAGCAATGCCTTTGAGTAGAGATGCTGGAGAAGAGTACTTGAATATCCTATGGAATGGCAAAAGAACAAAGAGATATATCTTGGAGAAAGTGGCTCCAGACTACTCGTTAGACATAAGAATAGTGAAGCTTTGTCTCACATACTTTGAACATGTTGCTAGAAGGGGTATTCCTTGGAAAGGGACTTGATGTTAGGAAAAGGTGGAGGGTTAACAAAAGAGAGAAAGACCCTCAACAAGATGGAGTGAAACAGTAACTGTAGCAATTGCTCAAGTACGTGAGAGATGATAAGGAAAGTACAGGAATCAGATCTGGAGTTCATAGGGTTGTTATGAGTTGTTCTCAACTCAACTTGACAGCATATAACAATAATAACAATACCACCACCTACAACCAGGGTATTCCTCAGAGGCAAGGATGTTGATACTTTGCCTCCCATATCTTGTTATGTTGTCAGGAGGGGTCAGTCCTTGAAAACAGACATCATGCTGGGAAAGTTAGAGGGTCAGGGAAAGAGAGGAAGAGCCCCAACAAGGTGCAGGTCAGTAAGAGTGGCTATAACAAGGGGCTCGAGCACGGCAGAGGCGGTGGTGATGGCACAGGGAAGGGCAAGCTTCAGATCTGTTGTTCACAGGGTCGCTATGAGTTGTAGTCAATCTGATGGCACCTAACAACAACACAACACACACACACACACACACACACAGAGAGAGAGAGAGATGTGAGATTGAGGAGAGCCCTGTGGATTGAAAGGATGGGCAATCTTTTCCCGGACGATTACAGCCTCTGAAAACTCACTGCTATGTTAGCTATGGGTCAGGTCTGACTCGATGTACTCAACAATTAAGGTGAGAGAGAGACTGAGTCCACTCAGAAGCACCTTGGAAGAAAGGCCTGGAGATCAATTTCAGAAAAAGGAACCACTAAAAATTCTATGGAGCACAGTTTTACTCTGACACATGCGGAGTTGCCATGAATTTGTATTGTTTCCCTGACAACTGGCTTTATACACATCTGTGTATGAACCCATATATGTGTTAAGTGGTTAAGTTGTGGCCCACTAACTGAAAGGTCAGTGCCTTGAACCAGCAGTCTCTTTACAGAAAGATGAGGCAGTCTGACGGAACAAATATTTACAGCCTCAGAAACCCTATGGGGCAGCTCTACTCTGACTCATCAGGGTTGCTGTGAGTTGGAAAGGCCTTGATAGTATTGGGATTTGTGTGTGCATGTTTAATTTGTGTATTTATATACACACATAGACACACACAGAGAACTACAGATGCTAGAATGCAAACAGCATCAACAGCCACTCAGGCATGCTCCCAATAAATATCTACACATCTTCCTTTCAACTTGTTCTTTTGGAACCCGATCAGCCTGAGTGGATGTGAGCCACATACACTGTGTAAGCAGACATCGCTTCAGACACAACACTCAAAATACGTAGTGCCCCAAACCCCAAGATGAAGAGACTTGCAGAGCTGGTTCTCTAACAATGATCCACCTCACCCCCGCTTGTCCCCAGAGAAACACAGACCCATGCTATCAAATTGATTTCAGCTCATACACACTCGTGCAGTTTGTTTTATTTTCTTGGTATAACAGATTGTCAAGAGGTACTCCAGCACATATGCTTCAGAGCATGGCTTCTTTGCTTTCTGTCTTCGTCACTGGGGTAGCCCTGCACAGCCCGGATACTGTACTGTAAAAGGGAAAGTAGGTCATGGCCATGGGCTGGCTTCCCGCATAAATCAGTGACGAGGAAATAAAAGCCATCACCCACGAGGAAACAGGCACGTGGGCATCCCCACGGCCACTCTGCCTCCTCTTCCCAAAAGGAAACAGCCCGCTCTTCCTGAGAAATGCATTTTATTACAACCACCAAAATGCCTCAGGCGATTTCATCCTCCCCCCCCCCCTTAAAGTTAGCAGCTTTTTAAAGGAAGGTGAAGTTTGTAAAAAGGCAGGGATGTTATACAACGACACGATCCATTTTTTATGAGGTTTGGGGCTGGCTGAGTGCCTCTCTGGAATTTACTAAATGTGAGTGCTCAATGGCTCACAGACTTGCTTTCTCCTGGGTAAAAGCTGTGGAAATGCTGTCTGGGCTGTACCTCTGGAGTGACCCTGAGGAAGAGGAGAGTGATGGCTCCCATAGTGGGAGAAACAGCTTCAGAGTGTCCTGGTTTGCTGCCCACAGACCTTCACATGGTGCATATTCCAAGCACAAGAAAGGATGGCCTCATGGGAGGGAACTCTCCTGAGTTCTGTCCTGGAATCAGGCTGAGGCCACGTCCTTCTCTGTCCACTCACTTCTGCTTCCTTCATCCCCTTTGCCTTGAATGCACCATCGAGCCCAGTATGACTCATAAACTCTTATAGTTACTCCATAAACAACAGATCTGAGCCCTGTCCTGTCCTGTGACATCCTCATTATTTCTAACTCACTTGAACCCGCTGCTCCAGTTACTGTGTCAATCCATCTGGTTGGGTCCTTTCTAAGGAACATTCTGCAGCCCTCATTCCTTTTGCCCCGAGGGATTGGGACTCCTGTTGTTGTTCTTGTTGTTAGATACCTTTGAGTCAGCTCCAACTCACAGAACCCCTGCATACCATAGAGGGGAACGCTGTCCATTCTGCACCAGCCTCACACCATTGTGTCAACCCTTCTCATTGAAGGGATTCCTCTCCTTCGTTGATCGTCTACTTCTCTAAGCATGGTGGCCTTCTTCCAGACTTGCCCTTCCTGATAACACGCTCAAAGCACACGAGACAAGGTCTCATCATTCTTGCTTCTAAAAAGCACTCTGGCTACACTTCTTCTAAGATAGACTGTTGTTGATCGAGTTGGAACAGACCCTTAGTTTGCTCTTCACTGGGTTTTCAGAATCGCATGGGAAGAGATTGCCCATCCTTCTCTCATGGAGCAGCTGGCGGATTTGAACCGTGTGCCTTTGGGATTACAGCACAAATTCTTACCACTAGACCACCAGAGCTCCCTTAGAGTGTTCTATCGGCTACCCGTGGTATATTCAATATTCTTCCACAGTAACGTATTTCAAAGGCATCGATGCTTCTTCAAGCAGTGAATACCAGAAATATGTGACACTGGTCCCATTTAAACAAGTTGCCAGTCAAGTACACTTTGTCTCATGGTGACCCAGGTGTGTCACAGCAGGAATCTAACCCACAGGGTTTCTCCTGGCTGAGTTTCCAGAAGTAGATTGCCATGTCCTTCTTCTGAGATACTGCTGGGTAGACTTGAACCTGCAACCTTGGGTGAGCAGCTAAGAACATTAACATGTTACAATGTTAATGGTTAATTAGCCATCTTACATATGTCTATCAATCTTGCCATTCTCTGTTCTTGGAAAGAAGAGTCTTTAGGAACCTGGAGCACGATACATGCACACACACACACACACACACACACACACACACACACACACGGATGGCTGTGACCCACTCATACCCACCTTCATACTAACCTGCAGCCATTGAGCCAATTCTAATTCATGGCAACCTCATGTCTGACAGGTAGACTGTGCTCTACAGAGTTTTCAAGGATGGGTCTTTCTGAAGGAGACTGCCAGGCCTTTCTTCTGAGGCACCTCTAGGTGGGTTTAAACCTTTTGGGTAGTTGTCAGTCACCTAACTGGGCCACGCAGAGAGTCTTTTCTTTATTCACAGGAATTACCAAATATATATGAAAAACCAAACTGGCCTAGAACCCTTCATCTTCCTCATCCCAGGGTCCTGCTGTCCATCCTGATGAGGGGAATTCATGGCAGGGGACTGACACCCTGCCTCTCCCGCAGGCGTGGAAGGGAACACTGGCTGTGTTCACACACAGACCAGAACACAGCCAGGGAGGGATGCCTCAACACAGGATGGGAACTGGTCCTTCCCAGCCCTGAGAATCCCTGGCCTATTTCTGTCTGATCATTTTGAGAATGAGTCAGAGATAAACACAGCTTGTATAAATGTGGGAGTGAGTGAGTGAGTGAATGGATTGGAGACTAGGAAAGCCTGTGGGTGACCCTCGCTTAGATCCATTAAGGTTGTACAAGTGTCACCCGGCTTCTATATTAGTGTTTGGAAGAGCCCAGTGCGCTGTCCTTGGTACTGAACTCCCGCTTGACTCTCAATGTGCCTGGGTTCCTCATCAGAGCAGGTCCTGTGCTAGGAACAGAGACATGGAGACGAAAGAATGAGACCCCTGCAGCATCCTGGATCCAGGAAGGCACTGCCAAGGAACTTCAGGAAGCTAACACCTGGCTCTCAAGAAACCCATGTGGAGGCTGAGGCAGCATGTCACAGTAAGCCGAGCACCAGCAGGTCTGGGCCGGTTAGGGGGTCCCCTCTAGTTGGACCATAGCAGAGTTTGGGATAGAAAAAGCATAATGAGAAGATGTTGGAATTAGGTAGTCTTACACTGCCACCAAACACTGGTGGCCTAGTGGCAAGGAGCTGCACTGCCAACCCGAAGACATATAGTTCGAATCCACCACCTTCTATATGATTTACTGACTTTGAAAATCTGCTGGAGTGTCAGCTGTGGTTGGTTCTAACTCGAAAGTATATAACAATGACAACAACATTGTCACTACATGAGCAAGATACTTGATTGGTCTTGACCTTCATTTTCATCTCTGTAAAATGGGTGCAACTATGTCTATCTTACAAGGTTTGTGAAAGATTCAATGAGCCAGGTTTGACACAGAATGGGCACCTAATAGTCACATGCTCATCCTTTTATATTGCTAACAGGTTACATGCCATGGTTAAGACAACCCTTTCCAAGAAGCCTCACTCTCTTCCTTCATCCATTGCTTTATTGCTGTTGTTAAAAAACAACAAACAACAAACCCACACAAAAAAAAGTAAAACTAAAACCAAAACTCTACTCCCTTTCAGTTGGTTCTGGCTCATAGCGACCCTCTAGGGCAGCCTGGAACTGCTCCACTGGGTTCCCAAAGCCCCGAGTCTTTACAGAAGCAGAGTTCCACATCTTTCTCCCGAGGCATGGGTTGGTGGGCTTGATCCATTGAACTTTTGGTTCCTAATCAAGTGCTTAACCACTGTACCACCACACTCTGTAGTTACCCACTTCCCCAGAGTTAATTCCTACTCATAGCTACATTCCCTAGGTTTCCTAGGCTATCCATTTTCATAAAAGAGACTTCCTGTCTTCCTTCCAGGGACTGGATGGTAGACTTGAGCCAGTGACTTTTCAGTTAGCAGCCTGTAAGACGACACATCACCAGGATTCCTTGAACTCTGTATTTAGTCTGTATTTAATCAGCTCCAACTCATAGTAATCTATGTCTAACAGAACACTGCCAGTCATACACCATCTTCACAATCATTGGTATGTTTAAGCTCATTGTTATAGCTATTATGTCAATTAGTTTCCTTGAGGGTCTTTTTACCCCTCGTTGACCCTCTTCCGTCAATGCTTTCATTTTTCATAGATCCACAATCAACACCCACAGAAGCAGCAGTCAAGATTCAAAAGGCATGTTGCACTAAGCAAATGTGCTGTCTCGGATCTCTTTTAAGAGCAAGAATTGCCAACAACAAATTCTGGCGAGGTTGTAGAGAGATTTAAACTCTTTTTCACTGCTGGTCAGAATGTAAAATGGTACAGCCACTATGGAAGATGGGCTAGTGCTTTCTCAAAAAGTTGGAAACAGAAATACCATTTGACTCAGCAATTCCACTACTGGAAATATACCCTAAAGAAACCAGAGACAAGACTCAAACAGATGTATGCACACCCATGTTTATTACTGCATTAATCACAAAAGCAATATTATGGAAGCAATCCAAGTGCCCATAAGCAAATGAATGGACAGAAAAATGATGGTACATCCTCGCAATGGAATACTATGCAGCAGTGAAAAACAAATAGTAAAATATTACATAACCTGGGGGAGCTCTGAGGACATTATGCCGAATGAAACATCTCAGTCACAAAAGGACAAATACTGTATAACACCACTGTTATAGAATAGGACAGACATGGAGAGTGTTGGGGAGGGGATGTATAAAGAGTGAATAAATAAAGAACACTGCATTAGAACAGATGAAGGGAAGAACTGTCAAAATCATTATGCATTATATGTATGAGAACAATCTGGAACAAAGGGTGCATTAGGAGGTGGTCTGGGGGAGGACAGAAGGGGGGGAAAATGTGCAACTATGAAAAAAATTAAGAACAAGGATTCCGTTTAAAGACTAAGGTGCTCCTGACCCAAGTGATGGCATTTTAAATTGCTTCATAGGCATGTGAAAGTCGGACAATGGATAAGGAAGAATGAAGAAGAATTGATGCCTTTGAATTGTTATGTTGGCAAAGAGTATTGAATAGCCCACGAGCTGCCTAGAGAACAGACAAATCTGTCTTGGAGGAAGTGCGAGCACGGTGCTGTGCTCCTTAAAGAAAAGGATGGTGAAACTGTGCCTCACATACTTTGGGCAAATGATAACGAGGTGGGAGAGGCTGGGTGATCTCCTCCTGTGAGATTTACCACCTTGAAAAACCCACTAGATGGTCAGCTATGAGTTGGTTCTGAATCAATGGTAAACAACAACAACAGTCCTTGGGAAAATATATCATACTGAGAAAGGCATAGGATCAAAGAAAGAGAAAAGGACCTTCAATGAGATGGGTTGATAGTGACTGCAATAAAGGCCTTCTATCATAGGGTTCGTAGGTTTGCTACTCATAGGGTCACTATAGGGTCACCTGTGACTCGATGGCACTTAACACCACCACCACCACCACCAACAGCATAGAAAGAGTGGGCCTAGCAGATGGAAAGCCATGCTCCCAAGCCAAAGTGGGGGGGGTGACTCTACTCCGCGGCCCTCAGGCCTGCCTTGAATTGTTTTTGGTGAAACATTCTTCTAGGTCGTGTAACCCTGGTGTGTTCACTTGCTGTACAGCGGTAACTCGTGGTTGCTGTGAAGCCGAACACTGGGACCCTGATGAGTCAAATCCAAGAATGGTTACCCAAGGTGGACAGTGTTTGGTGGAGCTCCCCAATTCAAACAAGCTTGGAAGCAGGAGTGGCATCCACTTCCATAATAAATAGCTTGCCTCTGGAAACTCTATGAATCTGGATAGAGGACAAAAGTTATACAGGAGATGTCCAGGACTTTCGTTCATAGAGTCGCTATGAGTCGCCTGTGATTCGATGACACTTAACAACAACATGTCCTTCTGCTGATGACATATTCAAAGCAAGTAAGACTAAATGAGAACATTCTCACAACTTCTGAAAAGCTATACTTTCTACAAGACAGATTTGTTTATTCTCTGGAGGTCCGTGGTATTATACTCAATACTTCTGACTAGCACTGCGGGTCGAATGTGCTCATTCTGCTTCTGTCCTTCTATTTTATTGTTCGCATACAACCTATACTATTGCTACGTCTGCTGACCACACCAGAGGACCTTTGTACCAAGTGCGCTGTGTCTTCTCAGACATGATCTATTTTGTTCTCATCCAGTCCTGCAGGCTGTTATTGTCTCATTTTACAAATGGGGAGAGGAGGGTGCAGAAAGAAAAGGTGGCAAGTTAGTATTCTGATCCAGCAGACCTGTGCAATTCCAAAGCCAGAAGTGCTCGGCACTCTAACAAAGGGCCCTGATGTTTTCACAGCCACAGGTTCTGCTTCTTGTTTTTGTTGGAAGCTCATTTCTCCACCCGATTTCATTGCCACAGAGATCCAATGTCATGTGCTGGTTGGCTTGCCTGGAGAAGAATTCTGCAGGCAGAATCTAAGTGGTATGTAGGAGAAACTGCTGGGCTTGACTGTTTCTTTGTGGAAGCTGCACCTGACAGGCTCTCAGATGCCCCTCTTGCATCCCAACTGCCCCTTCTATGTGTCTTTTCCATGTGGCAGCTCTGGCTTCCCTTGCTGGCCCTGAGGGAGCAGGAGGATTTGAGAACTCCTCCCCTGGGCTGCTAGCATGGCCCTGGGCAATGCGGAGGCTGTCTGCAGGGAGTCCCACTGCTCACTGGCCTTCCTGCTGACTCTGTCGCTTCCCTCCAGGCTCTTCTTGATACTGGAGTCATCAAACTTAGCACATTCATGCTCTGCTCAAAGCTTGTCAGGTTTCATTCATATGAATGCTGGGTGTTGACAATAGTCTGCCCAGCTATGGGATCCGGCCTCACCTCCTCTTCAACTCATCCCACATACTGTGCTCAGGCTGCACTGCCCTCCCTGCTCTTCCTGAACACACCAGGCGTGCTCCTGCCTCAGGGCCTTTGGACATGCCACTCTTTCTGTCTAGATGATACAACTTTGCTTACAGAAACTAAAAAGGACTTGAAACACTGAAGAAGATCCAAGACTACAGATAGCTATCAATATATAGTATACCTCAATATCAAGAAACCAAAAATCCTCACCTGCAGAAGGCAACATAATAATAGAAGAGAAAGATTGAAATTACCAAGGATTCCATTTTACTTGGATCCACAATCAACACCTGGTAGTGGCTGTCAGATATCGACAGAAATGCTGCACTGGGAAAACCTGCTGTCAAGGACCTCTATAAAGTGGTAAAGAGCAAGGATGTCAGTTTTAAGACTAAGGTTCACTTGATTCAAGCCGTGATATTTTCTACTGCTTCCTATTTATGTGAAAGTTGGACAATGAATAAAGAAGACCAAAGAAGAACTGATGCCTGTGAATTGTGATGTTGGCAAAGGTTGTGAAAATATTTCTTGGAGTGCATTTGTTTATTCCAAGAAGAAACAAATCTGTCTTAGAGGAAGTGCAACAAGGATGCTCTTTAGAGGCAAGGATGGTGAAACTCTGTCTTATATACTTTGGGCATGTTGTTAGGAGGGACAGTTTCTTGGAAAAAGCTATCATGCTTAGAAAAGTGGAAGGCCAGCGAAAGAGAAGACCCTCAAGAAGACAGACTGACACAGCAATCACAATAACAGGCTTGAGCATGGGGGAGGCTGTGATGATGGTGTTTGATTTATGGATTTATTTTTCTTCTTGTTTGAATGAAAACTCTGTGTTGTCAGTAGCTGCTGCTAAGTTGGTCCCTGACCTATGGCAACACCACGTGCAACAGGCTCAGGCCACCGCAATATACAGCTGATTTTTGCAATAGATAGCCAGACCTTTCTACCTACTCTGTCTGAGCCTGGAAGCTCTGTTGAAACCTGCATCAGAGAACAACACTCAAACATCCACCAGCAGATGAGTGGTGGCAGTACACAAGGCACTTGGGCCAGGATCCAAACTATGTTCTCAGGGATGAAAGATCACTGTCCTCAAAAACTCTGAAGAACAGAGATCTTTGTCTCTTTTATTTCCTGCTATACAATCTAGTGCTTCTCCCTGTGCCTAACACATAGTAAGTTAAAGACAATTATCTCTTAATAAGGAGCTCAAGGGGTCCACTCTCCTTCACTGACCCTCTACCTATCAATATCATGTCTTTTTTCCAAGGACTGGTTTCTCCTGAAAATACGCCCAAAGTAAATGAACAAAGTTTCACCACCCTTGTCTCTGCGGAGCACACTGGCTGCACTTTCTCCAAGACAAACTTGTCAGTCCTTTTGGCAATCCATGGTGTATTCAATACTCTTCACCAACACTACAATTCAAAGGCTCCAATTTGTCTTCATTCTTCCTCTATTCACTGTCCAACTTTTAGATGTGATGCATAGGAGGCAACTGAGAATCCCATGACTTGGATGAAGCGGACGTTTGTCTTCACACTGCTCCTTGCTCCTTAGAAATGGATGGTGTTCGATGTTCACCTGCAGTCAGTGATGTCTTTCCTCCAGGCTCCTCTGTCATCTCCATGCCTTCACACACAACATTCTTAAATGCCTCTTCTTCCAGGAAGCTTACCCTGACCTCTCAAGAGTAGATCAGGTCTCACTCACAGTGCTCCCCCAGCACTTACCATGTTGTTTCTATGGGCTTGTTGATTTGCTTGTCAATCCTATTAGATTGTACAGTAAGAACCAGATCTGAGTCTGACACATTGTAGGTGCACAGTAAAAGCTTCTTGGATTCATTTATACCCTAGAAGCCTAAACATTTTCCAAATGGACACCCTCTTGGATGGCTGGTGCTTTGGGCCTGTGGGTACTGGTTCTGTCCCTGATCTGATGTGGTACTGGTATGTACAGTGGGAACACTCCACTGTCTTAGGGGGACACAGATGGCCATTACAAAAGTACTGTGCATCACCACGTCCCACCCAGGATAGAGGTCTCAGGTCAGAGCGGCCTCATACATCACATCTGGGGCCCTGTAGGCTTCCATCTCTCTTCTATACTTTAGGTCTGCTGCTGCTGGCACCCCCTCCTGCAGGTTCTCCCCTCAAGCAAGCACCTTGTGTTGATGCTGCAAAGAGAAATGCTTCTGGCAGAGAGCAGCCAGCCAGGGAGATGGGAGATACTGGGTGCTAGGCAACTGGTCAGGAAGCAAATAGCAGCCTTGTCTCCGGGGCGCCACCAGGCACATTGTGGCCATGCCTGGAATTCTCTGTCTGGATGAGAGGTTGCTATCTAATTAGATCTGTACCTGATCCTCTTGTGGGATCTGAGAGGCAAGCTGGGGCTGTCTGTATCCAGGCAGCTGGGGGGCAAGGAGGAGCTGCAGCCCCAGAGAGGTGGGTGGGCGGGTGTCCTACCTTCCCTGTCTGCTGGGGCCTAGCCCTGCGGTTTTTGCTGCTCTCTTGCTGGGCAGCTCTCCCCACAGGCCAGGATGCTCGCACCACCACATTCTCTGTCCTGTTCGTGACCAGCTTCCCACTCTACCTCGAAGCACAAACATCAAGAAGGAGTGACTTTGGAAAACTGGTATCTGGGGTTTCGAGCTCTGCAGACAATTTGGACTCCCATTTAGGGAGTGCCTTCTCTCCACTACTAACGAGGTATCCTCACGTGTCTCAGCTCATTTATCACCTAGGCTCAGCTGGTGGCATAGAAATCACCGGCTTCTTTTATAGACCAGGAAACAAAACTCTAGTTACCGTGTAGCTTAAGGGAGCTGCTCAAGGTCACACAGCGTGGAGGTGGCAGAGCTGTATCTGAATTCAGGGATCCCTGATTACATGTCATCCTAAAGTCACCCTGTATCCTCACAGTGCCACCCTGGCTGACGAGTGGTGGCATAGGTTCACTGGGCATTTGACAAACACAATTCAAAGGCTATTTGTCCTTGGGCAGAGGTGACATCAGACCAAATGCCACTCACCCTCGTTAAATGAATGCCTCTTGTTTCCCCTTTGCTATTTCCTTTTGCATGGGGGCGGGGGCTTCACACATGGCTCTGAGTCAGAATTGACTTACAGCTGACTCTGCAGTGAGTTTTCAGATGCTGTAAATCACACAGGAGAAGACTGCTGGATCTGAGTTGCCCACCTTTGGGTTGAAAGTGCAACCCCTTCTGCAGTGTTTCTTCACATCACTTTCTCCTCTTCCTCTCCTTGTTCTTCTTTGCAGCCACATGGGGGTGTAAGGGCTGTCCCAACCCTATGCTATCTTTGATTGTGGGGTGCCTCTATCACTCCACCTTCACTATTTGGTTAGCCACTGGAAGCCGAAATGATACCCCCTCAGAGAGGCCCTGTAGAGTAGAGTTGAAATGCCCTCTAGGGCATGTTGTAAATCTCTGTGGAAGCAGACGGCTTCATCTTTCTCCCAAGGAGTGGCTGGCGGGTTTGAACTATGGACCTTTAAGTTAGTAGCCTAGCACATAACCAGGGTGCCTTCACTCTTAGTTTAGAAAGGCATTACTCAGAGAGACACTTCTCAGCATCTTAATGGACACAAAAGCAGCACTTTGGTCCCTAGCTTGCTTACTCTTTTCCCTTCTTTTCAGCAGCTTAAAAGAGAAGAAGGCTGCATTCTGCATTCACTGGAGGGTCCAGGCGACTCTGTCATGCTATGATCTAATTCCATTCGATTCTGTCCAGGGCAGGCTCTGTGAGCACCCCCACCTCAACCCCACGCTCTGATTGAACCTGTGCTGCAGGAGCTCTCTAAAGGAATAGGTGGCATGTTCTCTGCTCTGCTGGGCTTTGCAGGGAAACTGGGGAGAAGGCCTCAAGCCCCACAAGATGCCTGACTGTTCGGAGGCAGCTTACCAGAAAGACTTCATTTGCTGTCACTAACATATCCAGCAATCGTGGTGCTAGCCTTTAAATTAATATCCTAGTCGGTGGTTGGCATGTAAAACTGGAAAACTTCCATCATGAAACATCAGAATACAATAATGTTCCACTGAAAACAGAATGTATTCTTTCTTCAACAAATCAGAAAGCTGTTCATGATCTTTCAGGAATTCGGGGAAATCACCACCATCTGTGGTGTAAGCTCAATTCTGGACAGAATTTTTTCAGTTAAGTCTTCAATGCAGTCCTAGGAAAAGAAAAAGCAAAACAAACAAACAAAACCCAGTTGCCAGTCAAGCCAAGCCCGGCTCATGGAGACCGTGTGTTGGCAGGGTGTGCTCCGCAGAGTTTCCACCTTTCTTCCAAAGTGCTTCCAGGTGGACTTGAACCATGACCATGAACATGACTGTTAGCAGTCAAGTGCATGAATCATTTACATCCTCTAAGAACTCTAGAAAGAATATCTTTATCCCCATTTTACAGATTTAAAGAATGAGGCTCAGAGGATTTAAATAACATCGCATTCACATTTGGGAGTAAAACCAATCTGTGTTGTTCCAAAGCCAAGTCCATCCTAGCACATCACGTTGCCTCTCAATAAACACTCAGGCTAAATCCTTGACATTCAGGAGAGTAATCCTGAGACCTTGGGGAGCTCTCGATTTACAAATTCCACTTTAGTATATAATCACCTCCATAAAACATCTGTTTTCTAGCTGAGACCCATCCCATTTTGGCCTCTCCATCTCTTCCTACTTCCATCGCCAGCAGCGGGGTTTACGTGTCTTTTTCAGGGCAAATTTATTTTTGGAATGGGACACAGTTGTGGCTCCCACTGTGAGTGTTAACATAGATGGGAGGGTGGACGGGGAGCAAGAGGGCTGTGTTGAGGCTGTCTGCTTGGCTCCCCTACATGGGACCACTCACTGCCCTACACCAGCCCCGCTTCCTACAGCAGCTGGTAGAAATGTCAGGAGCATGTGTCAGTTTCCGTGAGGGGCTTGTCTGTCACATGTGCGTGCACACACACATGCACACATAAACACACATCCATATCCCACACCCCCCTGCACTCTGGGCAGAGAGTAACAATTAGGGGCAGAGGGGAGGAAAGCAGGACTGGGTCTGCGAGCCAATGCTAGTAGCTTCGGTCCCCTGCAACTCAAGGCGACCCCAAATGCACAGAAAAACCACAGTCTAAATTGAGGTTCTGGGTGGTACATTTTGCTTTCTTACTAACTATGCATTATATGTATTAAATGCTAATTGTCTGTTAAATGACTGTTAAAATAAGTGTAACCAGTACATCCACCCCCAATTTCATAGATAATATGGCTGATTTGCCTCTGATAGCCATGATCTATAGTTATACCTGAAAACATGCTTAAGTATGCAGCTCACAGAAAAACATTACCATATTTTTATGCAAATAGCACACATATTGTACCATTTCTGCAAAAACACAATCCCCTCATGCATTCATTTCCTATGTATGCTGTGCGTGTTACAGGCGTACACACGTTGTGCATGTGGGCAGGCTATATGTGAAAATGCCATAAATAAATAACAGCACTTGTGGTAAGGGAGCTTTGGTGGCACAGTGCGTAACATGTCTGACTACTAACTAGAAGGTCGGTAGTTTGAATCTATCAGCTGCTCTGTTGGGGAAATCTGGGCAGCCTTCTCCAGTGAAAATTTACAGTTTCAGAAACCTGATGGAGGGTTGCTATTACTTATAACTGACTCGGTGTCAAGGGGCTTTGTTGTTTAGGATGGTACATGCCGTTGGTAAAAATCCTGGTCTTCAGGGACACCCTGGCCTTGAGGGCTCAGTGCGCGCAGGAGAGGAAGCTTGGAGGAGAAGCTTAAGACTAGTTCCTGAGGGCTTGGAGCTTCAAAGAGGGAACTGACTTGCATTCTGGCTGCTAGACAGAAGGAAAAAAACTCAAACCTGCTTCACCACTCGTAATTATGTGTGGAACAGACTGTGTGTAATGTTGAGGGAATTCAAAGTACAGGAGAGATCCCTTCGGGAAGAATTAAACAAATCTTCTTTGAAGAGGTGAATATAAAAACAGGACCCACTCCTACTATAATCAAACAGTCTTCTAGGACTTTTTTCCTTGACTATTGCTTTTTTAGCAATAGTTTTTAGTATGCAAATGTTCAAACACAGGAAGAGTAGAGAGTATAAAGAATTCCAGATACCAATGTTCAGGTTCACCCGCATCATTTTAACTCTTTAAAGGAAGATCTATCTAAGTAGGAATTGAAAATACTGGATTCTTTGTAAGCGAACCAATACAAAAACGTGTTTTTTAAAAAAAATACTCCAACAAATAAAAAACAAAAGAAAGAAAAAGACTAGATTCTAGCTATAGATCAGCCACAAATTGGCTGTGCGACTTAAACAGATCAGTTAACACCTCAAAGCTTCTGTTTCCCCAGTCAGAACATGAGCAGGAGACCTACTTCTTCTATAAGTCTATGAGCAAAACCCAGAAGACTCCTGTTGAGTCAATTCTGACTCATAATGTCTCAATAGAATAGATTAGAATCAGCTTATAGGATTTCCAGGACTGTAAATTTTCCTGCAATTCAAAGACTATAGCCTATAATATAGATTAGATCTCAACATCAAGAAGACAAAAATCCTCACCACTGCAATAATAGGCAATAACTTCATGATAGATATGGAGGAAACGGTGCACGCCAATGGTTTTATTTTACTTGGACCCACAGTCAACATCTGTGATAGCAGCAGCCAAGAAATCAAAAGAAATGGTGCACTGTGGAAATCTGCTGGCAAGAAACTATTAAAAATTCTAAAGAGCACGGATGTTAGCTTAAAGACTAAGGTACTCCTGATTTAAGCCTTGGTATTTCCAATTGCTTCCTATGATCTGAAAGCTGGACAATGAATAAGGAAGACTGAAGAAGAATAAATGCCTTTGGATTGTGGGGAAGCGTACGAAATATCCAATGGACTGCCAAAAGAGCAAACAAATTTATCTTTACAACACGTCCAAAGTACATGAGATGAAGTTTCTCTATCCTTACTCTGAAGGAGTACCCTGGTTACATTTCCTCCAAGGCAGATGTGTTTCCTCGCCAATACCACAGTCCAAAGGCATTGATTCTTCTTCTTTCTGCCTTATTCACTGTCCAAGCATAGGAATGATTAAATAAGAGGCCCTGGTGGTACAATGGTTAAAGCAATCACCTGCTACCCAAAAGGTCAACAGCTTGAATCCATCAGCCACTTGATGGGAGAAAGACATATCAGTCTGCTTCCTGAAAGATTTTACAGCCTTGGAAAGTCAACAGGGTCACCATGAGTCAGAATTGACTTAATGACAATTGGATCATAAGGGTCCCTGGGTAGATACATGGTTACTATGCTTGGCTCCTAACCAAAATGTTGGAGGTTTGATCCTGCCAAAAGCCACTTTAGAAGGCCTATGAAACAAGTCACTAAAAACTCTATGAAGTACAACATGCCAAGATCAGCTTGATGAAGTGAGTTTTTGTCTTCTTTCAATGATATATGACGAGTTCCTGAGTGGCACACATGGTTTTCATGTTCAACTGCTCACCAGAGGGTTGGTGGTTCAGCCCTCCCAGAGGCATCTCAGAAAACAGAGCTCTAGTCTGTAGGGAGTTGGGTTGCTGACTCAAAAGCTGTGCCTCTCTAGTGGTTCAAGTTCACCAGGGTCTTCAAGGTAGAAAGATGGGCAATCACATCCTATGTGACTTAAAGCCTCAAAAAACCTGCTGGAGGGTACTTCCTGCTCAATGGCAAAGGTCTCCCATTCAGTCCCAAAAGGTCACAGCCACTGAAACTCCTGTGTAGCATAGCTCTAATAAGCACTCCATGAATCAGAGCTGATGCAATAATGCTTTTGTTGTCTTGGTTTTGAATGACTATATTAATTTAGATCACTCATTTATACATCTATCATAAATTTATACCTCTAACAATGTATAAGAACAATCACAAGCCCTGTAAAACCTCCTCATGAGGTCTTGCATCCTAGGTCTACCTCACCATTCGTTCACTTAGGGTAGATGCTGGGATACATGGCTCCTATCTTTGAGAAGCCCATAGGCTAACAGGCAGAAATGGGGGAAAAGCCATTAAAACACAGGAAGAGCTATTACAGAGACAGGAACAGGTGCTTGGAGAGTCCAGAGAAAGCTGCTAGGATCCTTCAGGGGCTAGAATTTCAGCTCATCTTTGGGTTAAACATCTGCTATTCCACAGTGAGTCAATATGGCAATCTCATTCATTAAACAACTGTCTGTTGAGCTTGGATTGTGCTGTAGTTCAGTGAAAGACTTAATATGACTCTTTTATCCTTTGTGGCTCTCACACAGCAACTGGGTAGCAAAATGCAAATGAAGTACTTGTGGCCTATCAAGGAGATTGGGCAGCTTGCTGCTAATGCAAATAAGGTATGTGGTTTGTGAACTTATGACGGGTAAGCTGATTAGTCAACTTGACAGGGCCAAGATTTTTTGTGGTTTGGCAATTACATAATGATACAATTGTCCTCCATTTGGCAATCTGATGTAATTAGGCTCTATTTTGTGATGTACTATTAATTCTAGCTTCTATGCAGTTGTTATGGTCCCATATTGGAACAAATTGTTCATTATGCTAATAAGGTAAGACGAAGTTTGTCTGTGTCTTAAATGATGACAACAGGAGATTTAAATCACTACTCTTACCTCATTCACAGACCTACTACCCTTATTCAAGTTATAACCATGTACCACCTTAGTCAAAGAAGGAGACTTTCCTTGGAAGTATAGTTTGCATTCAAACCAGATATATGAATGCTCTGGCCAGGTCCTCTTTCTTGGTCTGGGTCTTGTATCTGGCTCATCATTACCTGAACTTGGAACTTGAGTCAGCAGCCTGTCCCCTGAACTGGTTGCCCAGTTTCTGTAGCCTGGTAAGCCAGCAACCAGCTAACCTGTCCATTTGGATTCATCAACCACCACGATTGTGTGAGTCAGGAGAAGCCTCTAGTCTGACATCTGACCCAAAATATTGGGACTTGTCAGGCTCCATAACCACATGAGCCATCTCCCAGATGGTTCATAAATTAGAGAACCCAAAGACGAGAGGGAAAGTACTGAGAGGAGGAGAAGTACTCGACGTAGAGGTGATGGAGTGCAACAGCAGATCAGAACACGTGGTAATTTGTGAAGAGTCAGTGAAGGTGAGTGAGAAGTCAGAAGGTCAGTGAGAGTGGTTCTTTGTAACAGCAGTCATGGGGAACTAATAGAGGTAGTTAGGCAGGGGTCATCCAAGTGCAAGGTGAGGAGCATTTGGACTTGATGGTAGTGAAAAATGGAGAGAAATAAGTGTATTAGGACATGTGCTGAAGGTAGACTTGACCGACTTGGCTGATGGATAAGATATTGGGCAGTGAAGGAAGGAGGAGAGAGAGGAATACAGAATGACTCTTGGGTTTCTGGCAGGAGATACTGAGCAGATGGTGGTTCCATTTAATGATAAAGTGAAGGTAGAGAAAGAAACAGAGCACTGAGCTTATGCTGTTCCTTGGCAATTTAATGAAATGACGTGTCAAGAACTATATTCTGTTTTTAAAAAAAAAAGTTCTCAGTCAGGGTGAGCCCATGTGTATAAGAATGGAACTGTGCTCTAAAGGGTCTTCAGTAAATGTAATCTTTAAAGAAACAGATTACCAGGCCTTTCTTCCATGGTGCTACTGGATGGATTTTAATCACCAACCTTTCAATTAGTAGTTAAGGACAAACCATTTGCATCCCCTCTGGCGGCCTGGTGGTTAAGAAGCTGCCCTACAATCCCAGAGGCAAGTGGTTCAAATCTATCAATTGCTCCAAGGGGAAAGAATGAGCAAATCTCCCCTTGTGTGGCCTACTGCCTCTGTAAACCTGCTGGAGGGTCAGCTATGAGTGGATTCTGTCTCAGCAGCACACAACAACAGCGGGGACTTTTAGCATTTAGTAGGCACTCAATAAACAAATAAATGCTGGATAATGAATAAGGATGACAGAAGGAGAGTTGACGCCTTTGAGCTGTGGTGTTGGAGAAAAGTGCTGACCATCCCATGGGTGGCCAAAAGCACAAACAAATAAGTCTTGGAGAGGGAGCAGCCAAAGTGCTCTCTGGAGGCAAAGATGATGAGGCTTCGCCTCACATACTTCGGGTATGTTGCTAGGAGGGACTGTTCATTGGAGAGGGACATGATGCTCAGAAAGGTGGAGGGTGGGCAAAGGAGAGGAAGGCCCTTGACCAGGTAGACTGACACGGTGACTGCTGTAATGAACATATGCTATTCATAGGCTCGCTATGGGTCATACTTGACCTGTTGAGTTTAACTCAAATGTTCTGCATTTGACTGTTAGTTGAAAGGTTAGCAGTTCAAATCCCCTCAAGGGAGCAATGGAAGAAACCCTGGCAATATTCTTTTACGAAGACTGCTGCCAAGAAACCGCTATGGAGCTCAGCTCTACTCTGTAGAAACCAGGGCTGCCACAATTCAGAATCAACTTGACGGCCATGGTTTTAACATCTTCATGCCTGGACCCATGTGAAGGTGGTTAGTGTTTCTGGTCAAAACAAACACTATCATTAACTACCATATAGTGCTTTGCAGTTTACAAATCACTTTTGCATACATTTCACTTGATTGCTACAAACATATGGAAACACGACTAGATTTCTAATTGTACAGCTAGGGAACCTCAGGCTGTAAGGAATGATTTAGGGACCTGCTTGAGGTCCTACCATGGTTTCTCGGTCCTGGAGCCACAAGCACCGCATGACCTGGTGCCTCAGAGCCTTTCAGGAACCTATAGAAGAATTATTTGAGCCGGAACCACATATTCTGGCTCCCAAACACAAACAGAAAAGGGCAGGAATGAAATGAACAAATGCTTATTTAAACATCTACAAGATGTAATGTCATGTCAGCTTCATTAATTGTTCCATAGAGCATTTATTAAAATCTCATTACATTTGCAAATTATGTGCAGGCTAGCGTCTCCTCAGTCTGCAAGCAGTCGGGGAACACACAGGGCTGGCTGATGAGAAAGCACAGTCGGTAGGGAGCGGGATAAAATATCTGCAGCAAATAATTGCACGGGTCACTGCCACTCAGGTGAAACCGACTCAACTGGCCCTCCGCTGGGTGCCCAAGGTAGTGACTAGCATAGGAAGAGACTGTCCAGCTCTGTCCCGTGGAACCACTGATGGATTCGAACTGCCAGAGAGAGGCCAGGCCTTTGGAGCAACTCCCTCTAGACTGTACCACCAGAGCTCTGTAAGCTTGAAAAACAAAACCAAAAAACAACCCCAAAACCTTTTAAAGTTGTTCACAACGAAAAGTTGTCTTTTCCATGAGGTAAGAGGTGGGTTTTAGGGGAGCTCTGGTGGCCTAGTGGCAAGAAGTTGCACTGTAATCCCAGAGGTGCGTGACTCTAATCCATCAGATGCTCTGCTGGAGAAGGAGGGACAATCTCCTCCAGCATCCGACAGATCTGATTTAATGGTGTACACACACACACACACACAGTAAAATTAAAAAAAAGGTGGGTTTTAGTGTCTTGATACAAAATGGGGTAGCCTGCGGCTCTCCAAAGTAAATGTTGAGGACTGAAGAGGTGTGAGGTCTTCAGATGGAAGCGCTCCTTTGAATCACTTTGCTAGCTTTCTTTGGTTTTCATGGAAACCAGAGAAACATCTGAAACTGTCACTTGGACTTTGAACTCACCAGCATTTGTAGAGAAAGAGTTTCTAAGAAATGAAGACAAAAGGTGGAGAGGGCAGTCTGGCTTCTAGAGACCAAGCAGAGGAGGCCATCTGTGCCTACGGCCACCATGGGGCCAGTAGTCAGGAGGAAAGAGCTGTCTGTCCTTTGGCTCCCCAGGGGAGAAGGCATAAGCATAAACCAAGAGAAGGTTCCCAGATGAGTATTTACAGAGAAGAGGGGTAAATCTTACTTAGAAACAAAGGCAGATAGACTTTGGTTTCACAGATCATGGATAGATACATTGATTCAGTGAGTAAATGCTTACTGTTTGTTAATAGCTGCCCTGAACCCATGAAGAGCCCCATGTAGAACAGAACATAATGCTGCCTGGTTCTGCACCATTCTCATCCCCGTCATTTCTTGCACATTGGATCCTTGTGATCTATCGAGTTTGCCTTGGCTGATTTTTGGAAGTGGTTCACCAGGCCTTTCTTCCTGGTCTGGAAGTTCCACTGGGACTTGTCTGGCATCATAACAACATGGAAGCCTTCAGTGATAGGTGGTGGTTGTGCGTGGGTTTACGGAACCCAGCTCTCCTGCATGAAAGGCAAGAATTCTATCACTGAGCCACCATTGTCCCCAAACAACTATTTACTCAGCATCTACTTTCAGCCAGGAAACTCTGGTGGCCTAGTGGTAAGAAGCTGCACTGCGATCTCAAAGTCACGCGGTTCAAATCCTCCAGCTGCTCCATGGATGAAAGATGGGAACCAGAGAAACATCTGAAACTGTCACTTGGGCTTTGAACTCACCAGCATTTGTGGAGAAAGAGTTTCTAAGAAATAAAGACAAAAGGTGGCAGTCTGGCTTCTAGAGACGAAGCTAGGAGCTAGCCAGCAGCTAGGAGGAAAGAGCTGGTGCCTCTGGAAATCTACTGGAGGGTCAGTTCGGACTCAACAGTACACAATAACAACAACTACTTTGAGTCAGAAGTTTCCATTCATGGGAAAAATACATCCCACTGGGTAAAGGAGAAGGTCAGACAGTAAGAGCAGCAACCAGGTGGATTGACATTAACACGGTGACTGCAACAATAGACTTGAACATGACGGAGATTGTGAGGATGGCACAGGACGGATGGGCAAGTTTTCAATCTGTTGTTCATCGAGTCACAATGCATTGTAATTGACTTAATGGCACAAACAACAGTAACATCTCTGAGTCACACACCGCATTAGGCATCTGGAACATGTCCATAAACAAAAGACACCTACCCTGCCAGGTGAGACGATGCCTTTGACTCCCAGCAAACAGCACTTCTCAACTCTGAACCTTTCTCTCAGAGGCCAGCACCACGGGTCCTGGTTTCCGGGCCCACCACACTTCACACATATACTGCACATCTCCGCTCCCTATGTGGCTGTAACAAAACACTACAGAGAATCCAAGGAGTTTTCCAGTCCATTTCCATGTGTCTGTCCACATGCCTTACATTCAGGCTCTAAATGACAGAAATGAGTTTTCTCATAGATGTGGAGGCTAAAAGTCCAAACTAGGGTCTCAGCTCAGAAGCTTCTTCATATGAGCCTCTCTCCTGGTTTCTGGCGGCTGCTGGGCACCACCAGTGTCTTTGATGCTCAGAGAAGCATCAGCCTCTGTTCTGCCCCTGTCACAAGGTGTCCATCTGTCTTTTTACATTTGTCTTCTTCTTTTTAGGTGCCCTGGGTGTACAAATGGTTTGCACGTGACAACTAACCTGAAGATTGCCAAGTCAAACACACCCAACAGCACTAGGGAAGAAAGGTCTAGCACTATGATTTTATAAAAATTACAACCTAGAGTGCCTTATGGAGTCGTTCTACTTTGTAACACACGGAGTTGGGATCAACTTGACAGCAATAGGTTTGGGGTTTGATCGGTTTCCTCGTCTTCAGGGGAACTTGGGGGCACAGTCCATGGTAAGTAGTGATGTTAACCCAAAGGCATATCTCTGGTGGTTCGGATCTGCCAGAAGCTCCCACGGAGAAAGATGGGCAGCCTCCTCCCGTTGTGAGTTACAGCCTCAGAACTCTCATAGAGGGTTGTTATGAGAGGGAAGAGATTCAACAGCAGCGAGGTTGACGCCTCTTTATAAGATACTGCTCTCTGTTGTTTGTGCCACTGAGTCAGATCTGACTCACTGCTGACCCTCCAGGGGTAGCTTAGAGGTAAGGAGTTGGGCTTCCATCCCAAAGGTGCATGGCTTCAATTCACCAGCTGCTTCTCGGGAGAAAAATAGGTAATCCCCTCCTGTGAGATTTACTGCCTCTGAAAACTTGCCAGAGGGTCAGCTGTGAGTCGGTTCTTATCAGAAGGTACTTAACAACAAACACCCAGAAAATATATGGAGGCTGCACTGTTAACACTGTTAACAAAGGCTTCTCTGGTGGTTCGAACCTACCAAAGGCTCTGAGGGAGAAAGATAGGCAGTCTCCTATGTGATTTACAGCCTTGGAAACTCAACTATGTGTGGGTCCCAACTCAACAGCAAAGAGTTTGGTTTTTGTTTACTCAGGAGGGATAGATTCAGGACACACCCTACTCCATGGGACCTCACTAGAATAACAAAACATGATGAAACATGATTTCTAAACATTATCAAAGTCACAGGTAGAGGGGGAAGGATTTCAATATCTATTTTGAGGGAACACATCTCCGTCTACAGCACTGGGCCCCCACAACACTTCCCCCTGAAGCTTCATTTCTCTTTGTAGGATGAGGGGTTGCAACTACATTGATCAGTCCCACATTTTTATTTTACAGCAGTACAGTGTTTTTATTTTTAAAAAAGGAAGTTGTACATGGCACCCCTGTGCCTAAAACAATGAAATACACCTAGGCTAATCTGGAGATGGAAGGTTTCAGTCCTGCTGGGCTCAGCACTTCTTAACCCCCACAAGGCAGCCCCGGGCATCACCATGGAATACTACAGCTCTGAGGAACAGACTTTGAAAAATTTCTGACTAAAGGGGAAAAAAAAAACACTGATTGTGCCTCTGAACTTAAAGCTGTATGTAATTGGAGTTAGATGAATTGATGCAGATGAATATGCATTTCAAATGGCTATGTGTAAAAATGTATTTGTGTGTATGCTTGAGTTCCATTTTTAACCTGCAGATAGTGAGCCAAATGCTTAGTGTTTTATGCCCACATGTACTTTCCTGATGTCAAATTGCTACGCAGATATATTTTGAAAAAACGAGTAGACTTAGTATTTGTAGTAAATTTAAAATGCTTAGCCTCTGAGAGAGGAAGCAGATCCTGGGCTTACATATTTCTAAGATCTGTCACGGTCCCACCAAATTCACTAAAAGGATTCACTATTGTTGAGTTGGAAATGACTCAAGGTTGACTCTTCAGCAGGTTTTCAGAGGTTGTAAGTTGCACAAGAAGGGACTGCCATCTTTCTCCCTCAGAGTGGCTGGTCAGTTTGGTTCACCAGCCCAGTCCCCGATGCACTAAGCCACCAGTGTTCCGTCCGCTACACAATCTCACCAAGCTCTCAAAAATGGTAACTTTTGCTTATGACCAATCTCTGCAGTATCACAAAGCAGGTTCTAGGTTACCAAGAAGAGAGGGTGAATATTTTTGTTCAGTAATCTTCGTCTGACATACTTTGGCCATGTTGTAAGGAGAGACCAGTCCTTGGAGAGGGACATCATGCTTGGGAGGGTGGAGGGACGGCGCAGGAGGGGAAGGCCCTCTGGGAGATGGATTGATTTGGTGACTGGGGCAATCGGGATGAGTGTGTCGGAGGCAATGAGATTGGCACAGGACAGAGCAGTTTAGAGCTGTTGTACATAGGGTCGCTATGAGTCGCAAGCGACTCAATGGCACATAACAACAACAACAACAACAACAACAACAACAACAGTCAGAGTAAGAAGGGGAATAACACCAGTTTTACAGGAGCAAATTCTTAAACCAACACTGTGATGGTCCAGTGTCATTATTCACATGGGGAAACTGAGACTTACAAAGAGGAAGTGACTTAACCAAGACTCTACAGCCAGCACATGCAGACTCAGGATTCAAGCACAGATCGGCCTGCAAGGGTGGCGCTCTTCCTGCCTCACGATATGTTTCTGAGGGTAAGATGCCTCCCTAATTTGAGTAGTTGTTACTGTTGTTGCCAGGTGCCCTCAAGTTGATTCCAACCCAGAGTGACTTTAGGAGTCCGGATAAAGCTACCCCATAGCGTTTACTGGCTATAATCCTTAGAGACAGAACTTGTATCTTCACTCCACAGAGCTAAATGGGTTTGAACCAGTAACCTTTCAGTTAGCACCCTAGTGTTTAACCATTTTTGCCACCAGGCTCCATACTTTTGAGTGACGGGTCCTTAAATGATAGTAAACTTAGTTCATTACAACAGAGTTCATTACAATGAATTAATTCATGGCTGATCCTCCAGCAGGTTTTTAGAGGCTATAAATTGCCTGGAAGGAGACTGTCCATCTTTCTCTTTTGGAGATGTTGGTGGATTTGAACCTTGAGACAGACACTGCCTTTGGGTGAGCAGTGCAACTCTCTTCGGACTCTGCCACCAGAGTTCCCCAGATTAACACGTTGTCGCAGATGACGGTAATACATCGAAGAAAAAAAAAAGTTTCTAAACATGGTCGCCAATTTAAAAGTGTGTGGCAACATGTTAAACACAACCCGTTTTTATTGCTCTGTATGTTTCAGCTTTTCCCATCTTGTAAAATTTTTAAAATTTTATGCTGATTTGCATACAAAATTCATATACATTGTGTGTCATTCATGGACATTATGTTTCACACATTCCTTCATTCACATTGTATTTTATATGCTCATTCCCATACACTGTGTTTTAGAAAATTAACCACCATTGATCTAAGCCCACTCTCACCCTCTGTTCAGGTGCCCACTGGATCTTTCCTAAATCCTTCATCTTCTCCCTCCGCCCACCAGATTCTGTGACACCTCTGTGATTTCCCCTTCTCCCCACTCTCCACGTCCCTGCTCTCCTTCCTCCTTTGGATTTTATCCACATCTTCCTAGTTAACCTCCTATTCTTACAATGATGGCCTTCTCATCTATCTTAAGCAAATCTTCATCTTAAGCAGATCTCACATGAATCCTATGAGTTAAGAAGCCCAGGTATTATCACATCCATTTATCAGGCAGATAAACCAAGAAGGCTCAGAGACAACAATGACAGAGGGCATGTGAGATGCTTTCCCACATACATTAATTACATGAATCTCACGTGAATCCTATGAGGTTACAAAACAGGCACTGTAATAATGTCCATTCATCAGGTAGGGAGACTGAGGCTCTGAGAGAAAAGTCTGACACAGGACGTAGGAAGAACAGAGCTTGGCTCCTCCCTTCTGAACCTCCTCCTAGTCAAGAGTGGGAATCATGGTGAGCTCTGGTGGCCTAGTGGCAAGAAGCTGCACTGCAACCCCATAGGCGCACAGTTCGAATCCACCAGATGCTCTGCAGGAGAAGGAGGGACAATCTCCTCCTCCTGTACCAGTTGGATCCAATTTGATGGTACATACACACAATAATAATAATAATAATAATAATAATAATAATAATAATAATAATAAATAACAAAAAGAGTGGAAACCATAAACCACAGGCCTCCTTGTCCTGAGAGTTGATGCCCTGCCCCCCTCTTTAGCAGAACTCATTTTGTTTTCAAACTGGGCCAAGTTCTTTCATCACTGCAGGCTTTTCATTTATTAGACGTTCAATTTCCCTTCCGTTCATCATTTATTTGCTCCTGCTTTTCATTTTTTAAGAGGTGAAGGAAATGCAAATTAGCAAATAAATGTCATGCATAATACAACCAGTCCCTCTACAAACTGCCTTTGTTAGAGTCTGCTCTGCTCTCGCACAAATTGGTCAACAAGGACCTGATCCACCTCACTGGGTGTGTTGACAGAGGTCAGGCCTGGAGACCAGATTTCTTGCCAACAGTCAGCTTGGAAAGAAGAATGGAAAAGTGTGCTTTTGTTTGATGTGCCATTGCCAAGGTTGATAGGTTGGCTAAGGTCAGTGTTGTGTCCCTGACCAAGGTAACAGTGTCTGCTGAACCCTAGGATAGATACTAGCCTGGATGTCCCAATGCTGCTCAGGTCAGGGAGCCCGGTGCACCTCATCTTGCAGATCTTACCTCCTGATCTGCTTGGCCTGGTTAACTCTCGGATACTTTATTCTCCTTCTTAGCTCTGTGAAGTGGAGCTTCGCTGCTTGACCTTCTATCATGCCTACATCCATGATCTTTGGCTGGTACCATGTTCTCCCTTCTTTATCTAAGAATGTGACTGGGCATTTGACTGTGGTTTTATCTCTCTATTTTCTCACAACATATGGAACCTTCGTAAATCACCTCTTCACTGTCTCTCTACTAATGAGAAAACAAATGAAAAATAAACCAGTGCCCCTTGGCTTGATTCCAAAGTGGACTGTGCTCTGCAGCATTTTCATGGCTGTGACCTTTCAAAAACATTGCCACTTTTCTTCCAAGATGCCTCTGAGTGAGCTTGAGTTGCCCACCTTTCAGTTAGTTGAGTCAAGTGCTACCATTTGCACCAACTAGGGAATCCTCTAACCCGGTAAGGCCCCCAAAACCTGAATCCACCACCACTGGTTGTGAGGCCTTCATTGAGTTTCTGAGGATGTAAATACTTACAAGGAAGTGGGCAAAGACTGCCCAACTTTCTCCCGAGGTGGAGTCACCATGACTTCATGGATTTGAACTACTGGCCCCTAGGTTAGCAGCCTAATGTATAATGCACTATGCCACCAGAGCTCTTGTGCGTTTCTATTCATTCACTCACTTACGCATTCCCATTGAACTGGGACCAGTTTATAGCTGACCCTCCAGTGGATTTCTGAAACTGTAATCACATGAGAGGAGACTGCCCTTCTTTCTCCCATAGATCGACTGGATTCAAACTGACAGAGAGGTGAGGCCTTTGGGGTAGCAGTGCAACTCCTTCCAACTAGGTCTGATAATTCTCACACGTGTGGAACTTAGATACATCTGGATCCCTGGGGTTGAAATGGAAACACACATTCACATGTTGAGTTTCAGCAGAAAAAAAGAGTAACTACATATGGAATTTTATACTTGAACCAAGAGGCAGTCATCAGAACAGAGCAAGGAAACACTTCATGGTTCAAAATTAGGAAGGGCGTACGCCAGGGATGTGCCCTGTCTCCATACCTTTTCAACCTGTATGCAGAACAGATTATCTGGGAGGCTGGGCTCTATGAGGAGAAACGTGGAATCAAGATTGGTGGAAGATCTATCAACAATCTGTGATATGCAGATGACACAACCCTGCTTGCTGAAACCAAGGAGGACCTGAAGTGCCTGCTGCAGAGTTCAAGGACTGCAGCCTCCAATATGGATTGAGGCTCAATGTCAAGAAGACAAAGATTCTCACCACTGGGCCAACTGGCAGCATCAGGATGGATGGTGAAGAGATTGAGATTGTTCATAGCTTTAGTTTGCTTGGCTCCACAGTCAACACTCTTGGCACCAGTAGCCAGGAAATTAAAAGATGTATTGCCATGGGAAAGTCTGTTGTTAGGGACCTCTCCAAAGTGCTGAAGAACAATGGTGTCTCTCTGGACACTAAGGTGCGTTTGATACAGGCCATGGTCTTTGTGATCACTTGTTATGCATCAGAGAGTTGGACAATGACTAAGGAGGATAGAAGGAGAATTGATGTCTTTGAGCTGTGGTGCTGGAGAAGAGTATTGAGGGTACCATGGACTGCTAGGAAAACAAACAGATTAATTATGGAAAGGGTTAAAGCAGGCGGCTCCTGGGAGGCAAGGATTCTGAGGCTCCGTCTAACATACGTTGGACATGTTGTAAGGAGGGACCGGTCCTTGGAGAGGGTGGAGGGACAGTGCAAGAGGGGAAGGCCCTCTATGAGGTGGATTGATTCAGTGAAGGGGTAATCGGGATGGGTGTATCAGAGACGGTGCTATTGGCACAGGACAGAGAAGAGTTTAGGGCTGTTGTACATAAGGTCACTATGAGTTGCAAGCGACTTGACAGCACATAACAACAACAACAACATATGGAATCTCAGACTCTATGTCAAGTGCATTTGTTTTCAGGTTACCATCTCTTTAAATACTCATGACCAGGTGAGAGAATTATTCTAGAACTCCCATTTTGTACTTGAGGAACTTGAGTCTTAGGAATTACCCACCTTCCAAGCTCACACAGCTCATAGGAAACAGAACTGGATTCTAAGAAAGATCCATATGCTTTTACCACATGCAATGTTGTCTCCCAACCTGTAAAATTATAGTCAGGAACTCAAGGCAAGGTAGATGCTTTATTGACTATAGATCTTAGGTGCATTTTTGTCATGAATATTTATAGATCCATGAACACACACACACACACTCACCCCCTCGTAGTGTCATTTGGAGTTATACTAACTAGACTAGAGTTAAAAAATTACCATCAGGTCAGAATTATTAATGCCTCATGGAAAAGCTTCTGCTTCCAAACAATTAAGTTGATGGATTTTCTTGCATTTCTTTTATTTTCCTCCTTATTACCACAGATGTTTTCACAAACAAAGGTTGCTGCCTCTGCAACATTGATTGGTATTTGCTGGCAGGTATAATCCTCTTTAAATGGCCCAGTCGACCAGGCATCTTGAAGATGAGGAAGGCTCAGGTTGGGGGGCGGTGTAAGTTACCATCTAGACACTGAACCTTTTTAAAAAATAAGGGAGATATCCAGTCCCTTCTGTTTCCTTTAAAGCTTGGAATTTCTGTTTTGAAATTCCAATCTGTATAGAGGTGGGTCTGACCTAAGAGGACAGCCCAGCTCCATGATGCTGAGACCATCAGACTGGGTTTAATCAGTGAGGAAGCACCCTCAATCTCCCCCATGGTCGATATACAATTGAGCCGTCTATGTGTTCTGTTAGTATGCAGCTCCTAAGATCTTGTTTCCCCAGATTTTTGTTTTGTGAGCCACAGGTCATGAAAGGCAGCTGTAGAGGGGAGGAACACATTTCCTGGTGCAAGTTTTCCAAAACCATTTCCATCAAATTGCTAATGGTTCTGTTAATGGGCATTCTGGGCCTCAGCAACCATGTACACCAGCTGAGAACATCACAACTGTCAAAAAGTCTTAGGCAGCCTATCCAGGAGTGGCACTGGCTGGCAGGGGGCAGGGGGAACCTGGTGGTATTTTAAGATGTAAGCCTAAAATGGTTGGGGAGCACAGGCTCAGAAATTGCTGTTACAACTATAATTTTTCTCTATCTTCAGATGCACCTCCAGCCCTGCCCCATATGGTCACCAATGTGAATATTTTAAGGCAGAAGTCTGAAACATAATCTCCTTTCCCGTCCTTCCTGGGTGAAATATTTTATTGGACTCACTGTGCATCAGGATAAAAAATCTAAGTTCTTTAACATGGCCAAAACCCCGCATGAGCTGACCCATGTCTACTTTCCTGACCCAATCCTATGTGTCAGTCTCATCAAATCTCTGACAGGTTTGGACTGCACTTGGCTTCCTCTAACCTCCAGGCCTTTGCTCATTTTGTTCACTCTGCCTAGCCTAGCAATCCCATCTCCCTGATGCTCTTCCACCTGGTTCACTTCTATTCATCCTTTAGAGCCTTGCTTGAATATCACCTCCTCCAGGAAGCCTTCCCTGATTGTTCTGCCCCATTTCATAAGGGAGCAAAACCTAATAGAACTTAATTTTTTTTAAAAGGCCTTTCAAACCTCCCAATTTAAAAGCTTGTTTAGTACAAGGGAATAATGTCTACACTATAATCATAAATCAAATTAGCAGAATACAAGGAAGCACATCCTACAAGCATCATCTTTGTAAACTGATTCTTGGACTGAGAGACCCAAAGAAAGTGGCCCACCACAGCTGGCACTGATGGAGAAGCTGTCACTCACTCTCTCAATGTCAAGGGGCTGGACCCGCTGACACTCTAACAGCTTTTGGAGGCTGTAAATCACCTGAGAGGAAATTGTGAATCTTTCTCCCTTGGAATTGTTGGTGAATTTGAACTGCCATTGAGGTGCCACCTTTGTCGTGGCACTATGACTCCCTGACGATGCCACCAGACCTTCCTGGGGGAGTTACGGGTGATTTTTATTTCTATATTTTATGTTTATAAATAGTCTGCATTCTTTATGATGAGTTGGGTTGTTTTTATAATTAAACAAAACACTCCTTAGAGGCAAAATGCTTACAGACTATATTGTATGCTAACGTAAAGAAATCAAAAGAACATATTAAATGGCATTAGACTTAATTCAAATAGAAGACTGGATGTCCATGACATGAGAGTAGAAAAAAAGGGTGATTTCAATTATTGTGTGTCATTATTAGGTTCTACTTAGTTAATTCCAACTTATAACATCCCCAGGGAACAGAGCAGAACTGTCCCCGGGGGCTTTGTTGGCTGTAATCTTTGTAGGGACACATTGTAGGTCTTCCTCCTGTGGAGCCACTGAGTGGACAGAACATCATTCTTTTGGTTAGTCCCCAAATGCTTACACATTGCACCATCAAGACTCCTTGACTTGAATAACTGTGGGTTACAAACTACATGAAACACAGTGGAGTATGCACGTATCAGTAAGAAGAATGGTTTGGAAGGATTCACAACAGATTGACAGGTTGATCATCTCAGTGCAGAGGAGAGGGTTGGAACGGCTGCTGAGGAAGAAAGAAGACATTTGTTTGACCTTAATTATCTTGATACTGTCTTACTGTGTAAGTATACATCACTGCTATAATTAGAAAATAATATTAAATAGAGAATAAAGGACTCTAAATACCAGGCCAGAGCAAGGTGGTTATACTTAATATTAGAATATTTTAGGCAAGTCTAGGCAGATGCTGAGAGCACAGCTCTAACTGTGGCTTTCATGTTCAGCAGCCAGGTGACCTTGAACAAGCTATGTGTCTTTTTGTCCCTCTATGTTCTCACTGGGTGGAGATGATAATCATAGCGCCTATTCCACAGTGCTTAAGAGTAAGTGAATTAATGCATGTAAAGCGCTTAATGACTACCTGGTACACATAATAAATAGAAGTGGGTATTGTTATTATAAATACAGGATTTACGATAAGAGCTTGACATCCTTTATCTGAGCTAATCCTTCCAACTACACTCAAATAGGTTACATTCATAGTCATAGCATGTGTCAACTCAACAGTTACAAATGGACTGCCTAGTCAAGATGCTCACATGGCCCACTGGTAAGAAGTTGTGCTGCAACCTCAAAAGCATGCAGTTCGAAACCACCAACTGCTCTGTGGAAGAAAGAGTGGGTAATCTCTTTCTCATGCAATCTACAGCCTCAGTAAACTGGCTGGAGAGTCAGTTATGTGTCACTTCTGACTTGAGGTCACATAGGACCAACAATAACAGTTCTACTAGGTGCTGTCCATGGTGTTGGAAAGATTGCAGTCAACATGCAGAAAGCTTGCATTTGTCGTGCCTTCATGAAGTTTACATTCTAGTGGCGGTTGGAGGAGACAGACAGATAATCAACCCATCAGTTAAGTGGCATTCGAGGTGATCCATGGGGTGGGAGGAAATAGCACAGAAGGAAAAGTAGATACTTGGTATAGGGGTGGAGTTGCCTGACTGGGGCAAGGTGAGGAGAGAATGCTTCCAAGAAGTATATGTGAGTAGACGCCTGACTGTATGAAACAGGTAAGCAGAGAAAGAGCTATGAGGAGGAAGACTAGAAGAGCTTCATGGAGGAATGAAAATCAGAGTCTCCCAAAAAAAAATAGAGAGCTTGGGATGTCCAAGGAACCCTAAAAGGCTCCAGTTCAGTGATAAAAAAGAGAGAAGTTAGACGCAGGGATGAGAAGGTATCCAGAGCTCACATCATATATACTGTTTTCAATTTTACAAAAATACCCACCAAAACCCAGAGAAGTTAATTCACTTTCCCAAGGTGACCTAGCAGTTAAGTAGGAAAATTAAAGACTTGAATCTAAGAAAGTCTGGCTTCAAAATATTGCCTCTTAAATATCAGGCAATATCACTTCAGGTGTGAACCACCAACATTTACTGTGACAGTCTGGACATGGACTTGGTTCTTATCTCTGACTAGTTCTTCCAGACCATCTTCTACAAAATTATGCATGGGGTAGAGTAAAGCAGAAGGGGTGTGTATGTGTGTGTTTGTGCATGTGTACATAGGAGGCCAGAGTAGAAAGAAGCCATTGCCCTCCTCCCCTGGCACACCCAAGTTTATCTACATAGATAGGGCCATTCAGTCAACCTGGATTACAGTGAAAGTCAGTTTATATGAAAAGCAGCACTTCCCTGTCAGTTCTTGGGCTATCTCAAAGCTGACAGCTTTAAAACACTAAAGACACTTAAAAAAAATAACAATATCACATCTCTAAGTGCAACATCCTCTATGGTAATGATATACTAGGCCTCTATTGCAGGTGGCATTATCTTGTGTGGAGATATATGCCGTCACCACAATTCATGCCATCAGTCTGCAAAGTCAGAGCCATTAAACCCCGTAATTTATAGTCAAATCATGCAAACCTATGTATTATACATGTGTAAACGCCATTGCCTGTAGTAACCAGTTGGTTCAGAAGTCAAGGCTGAAGTATCATTAAAAACATATTTTCTTATGGTTTAGGTAAAAGTTTATAGAGTGAAAGAGTTTTCCATCCAGCAATTTAGACAGATTGTCCTATGGCATTGGTTGCAATTCCTGGAATGCACTCTATTTCCATCTTTGCTTCCTTACATCCATTTTCCTATTTTTGCTGCCCCTCCTTGTCTTTTTAACGTTGTTTTGGGGCAAATGCTAGCCTTTTGTTCTCATATAGTTGATTGACTAGAGAAGCATGTTTCACCTGGGTGTTACTGTTTACTTTATAGACTTATCTTTAATGTGGCTGAAAGGTGATCCCCAGGAGTGGCTTCAATTAGAAAGGGGTTTAAGGGCTGTAGTCTCTATCAGAACCAATTAAGTCTGACCCTTTATTACTTAGATTTTTGTCCTACCTTTTTCTCCCACTCTATCCGGACAGCACCTTGTATTGTGATCACAGGCATATTGGTTTGTGATTGTAGTTGGGCACCATCTAGGTCCACTGGGCCCAGGTTAGTGGAGACTGCCGTTCATGTGGTACATAGGTTCTTTGGACTAATTGTTTCCTTGTATCTTTGGTTTTCTTTCTTACTTGCTCCAGATGAAAAGAGATCAATAGTTGTAACTCAGATGGCTGCTTCACAAGCTTTTACAACGCCAGTCACAACTGAACAAGGAATGAAGTAAAACATCATCTTTATGGCTCTTGTTATGTCAATTGCCTTCAATTTCTCCTAAGATTATGATCCCTAGTCCCGGGAGGTGTTTGGCTACAGCTAAGGATGTTTTCAAGACTGTTTCCTTTGTATTGTATTATTTTTTTTTTAATTTATTGCTGTTTGAGTTGGAACTGACTCATAACTGACCGTCCAACAGGCTTCCAGAGGCTGTAAATGACATATCTTTCTCCATCGGGGCAGGTGCTATATTTAAACTGCTTATCTTTGTGTTGGTAGCACAACGCCTTATCCATTAGGCTATCAGAGCTCTCTGTTGTGCTGTATGCCTGGGCACATTTGCAGTATGCACAAGTCTATACATAGGAATATACTACCATATGCTTTTCCACCCTGTTCTATTTACATAACTACGTATATATCCATTCGTACCTTATTGTTTGTTATGACTCTTGCTGCAGGATTGTGTATGTAATTGTGTTTACTGCTGTTGCCTTTTGTTCCTGCATACCTCTCAGTGTTTTTCTTTGCCTTAGACATATTGTGCCAACTTTCTCCATATTGCATATCAAATTCCTCTTCACCCAAGTTAGCACACATCTACTATCTAGGCAGTGATTTTCCCTCTCACATCCTTCCAACCATAGTACCCATCAAAGAATGTTTCTCTTGTGTATAAATTTTGTCTTGACATTTCAGTACAGTGGTCTTATGTAATATTTGTCTTTCTTGTGATTGATCTATTTCAGCATAATGTCCTCCAATTTCACTCACTTTGTGAGGATTACAAAGGTTCATTGTGGAGAGCTAGATAATCACTAAGGATGACAGAAGAAGAATAGATGCCTTTGAGTTGTGGTGCTGGAGAAGAGTCTTGAACATCCCATTGACTGCCAAGAGAACAAACAAGTCTGGATTGGAGAGGATGAAACCAAGTTTCTCTTTGGAAGTAAGAATTTTGAAGATCTGTCTCACATACCTTAGGCACATGACCAGGAGGGTCATATGTCCTTCTGAGAAGGACGTCATGCTTGGAAGGGTGGAGAAACAGCACAGGCAAGGAAGACTCCAGATGAGAAGGACTGACAAGTAACTGGAATAATAGGGGTCGAAGTGTCAGAGTCAGTGAGACTGGCTTAGGATAGGGCAGAATTCAGAGCAATTGTACAATAAGGATGTTAAAGAGTTTGCAGGTGACTCAGTGACACATAACAACAATATTCCATTGTGTGTGTGTGTGTGTGTGTGTGTGTGTGTGTGTGTGTGTACTATAACTGGTCCCTTGTGTACTATAACTGGTCCCTTGATGAAGGCCCAAAGCAATTTGCTCCATCTATTAATTCAGAGACCACCACACTGATTGGCAAAGTGCTATGAATTGGTAGTGATGAGAAATAATGATAGAAGAGCAAAATTTGCTGGAAAGATCAGGAGGGACAGTTAGAGATTCAAATGTTGAGTCTGAGTTTGAGCATTTGTTTTATTACATTTTATTCAATAACATGTGACTGGACCCTTCTAGGCGCCAAGGGCTGGACTGGGGACAAGGTTTGTGTGACGTAAAATATCATCTTCTGAGGTCAGTGTTTCTTCAACCTTAATGTGTGCACAAGGGGCTTCAGTGGCTAAATGGTTAAACACTTGCCTGTTGATCAGGAGATGTGAGGTTCAAACACACGTGGTAGGTCCTTGGAAGACAAAGGAAAACAAACAAACAAAAAAGCTCTACTGCTGTGGAACCAATTCCCACCTAAAGTGACCTTGAAAGACAGAGTTCAATTGCCTCCTGGGATACCTAGGATCTAAGTCTTTACAGCAGACTAGGGAACTCCCCTTTCTCTTGTTGATTAGCTGTTAAGTTTGAACTACCAACATTTAGGATAACAGTCAAGAGTTTTAAGCCACAAGTGCTCCTTCTCTGGAGGAAATACCTGGTAATTTACTCCCATAAAAACTGTTGTTGTTTTTATATGCTGTCAAGTTGACTGTGACTTATGGTACTCTATCAACAATAGATCTGAACCTTGCCCTATCTCGTTCATCATCTGTGATATACTTGAGCCCGTTGTTATGCTCACCATATTAATTTATCTTTTTGAGAGTCTTCCTCTCCTATGCTGACCTTTCCAAGCCTGATGTCCAGGATTGGTCCCGCCTAACAACCTGTCCAAAGGATGTGAGACAAAACATCACCATCCTTGCTTCCAAGGAGCGCTCCGGTCACATTTTCTCTAAGACAGGCTTCTTTTTTTCTTTTGGCCATCCAAGGGCTGGATATTCAGGATTCTAAGATTAAAGCCTAGAAAACTCTACAGGGCTGATCTCCTCTGTCACAAGGTTGCCATAAAGAATCTGAACTGATTTAACAGCAGACAACAGCCAGGTCCCTTACAGATGCACTATTCTGTGATTGGGGGAGAGAGATGAGGCTTGGGGGGGGGGGTGTCTCTATAAAAAGGAAGGCCCCTGGATGGCACAGTCTGTGCTCAACTACTAACTGAAAGATTGGTGTTTCCAACACACTCACAGTACCAGAAGAAATGCCTGCTGATCTATTTCTGTAAACATTACAGCCAAGAAAATCCCCGCGAGTGGTTCTTCGCTACGGCATCTGGGATCACCATGAGTCATAATTGACTCAACAGAAGTAGCTTTTGGTTTGGTTTTGAATAAAAAGCTCAAGTATCATAGCCAGATGGGACAGATCTGTGCCTCAGGTCTGTGGACCAGAGCCTGGTCCCCTGAACTCCGTGGCCAGAGCTCTTCCTGGCTCTGAGCTCTATCCCAATCATCCTCCAACTTCTGGTGTTACAGTCGTTAGAAGAGGGCACAGAGATGACACCCCACTTCCTGTGGCTCTCCGCAGAAACTGCTCAACACATTAACTCTGTGGGAGCCAGTCAGAGCGCTCAGCATCAGCCACTCTGGGCTTCCCGGGGCTCCCTCGAAGGTCAGACAGAATCATCTAATGGCTTCTTGAAGAGAAAATGATGGTCTGATTTTTTTTCCCCCTCCTGAACCTCATCACCTCTAGCAGCCACACAATAGATCGTTACCTCCAAGGGGCTGAGAAATACGAGACCCAGGCTGCACTGAATTGCTGAGGGCTTTTTCATAAGAGGCCATAAATGACTTATGGGATCAAGGTAGCAGGTGGGAATAACAAGCTGAGCCCTCTCTCCTTCCCAGTGCCAGGCTCTCACCTAACATCCTCAGGGAGTACCCCACTGCTCCCCAGAGGTGACCCTCTCACAGCCACCCCTCACCAGCTTCTCTGCACAGGACAGAAATGGAGTGCTGACCCCGTGCATCTGCATAAAAATGAACCACAGCCAAAATGCAGGCCTCCCTGGTTTCCTAGCCTGATTGCAAAGGCGCTTTATTGCCACTAGATTGCTCCAGGGTGAGAACCGCCTCTTCTGAACTCTTTAAAGCCTTTCCAACAAACATTTTTATTTCACTCCTTATTTCTCTGATTTGACTGTAGACCCTCATGCTCCTGATTTAACTGTAGATTTAGGAATAAATACTGAGTGTGCTTGCTCTAGCCACTAAAATCATTTGCTTGAAGTGAAAATAAAAATCTATCCATTCATGATCTAACAGCATCCTAGTTTTCCATTACTATTTTCAGAACTTGGGTTCTTGGAATTGCCTCCTCTCCAAATTTCCCTTATTGTTTCCTTTGGGAAATGACAAACAGAATTATTACTGGATAGGACACTTAAGGAGGGGGTGGGGAAGGAGTTGCACTCAGAGGCGCAGAGTTTGAATCCACCAGCTGGTTCTAGGGAAGAAGACAGGTAATCCGCCCTCGTGTGATTTACTGCCTTTGAAAACACACTGGAGGGTCAGCCACGAGTCGATTCTGACTTGATGGCACCTAACAACAACAGGACGCTTAGGAAGGGTCTTCTGTTTTCTTTTCATCCTCTATATCACAGAATCATTAATTTGGACCATTTCTTCAGCAATTTCACTGCACAGTGTGCCCTGCACTGAGTCGTGTATTGGATCCTTGTCCTACCTCATGGAATGCTCAGGGTAACGGGCGAGACAACAAGGAATTAGGGAAGTAGGCTTGGTCGTGAATTCCCTGACTTAAAGTCCAGAGAGAGAGGCAGTGACATTTTGCTGAATGAGTAAACCCTGATAAAGTCACAGAGGAGGGGGAAAACAGTCAGTTGTCCATGGTATTGCGATAATAATAACAACAGCAAATGAGATGCATACAGCACAGACCAGGGGCAAGCCCTTTTATATGATTTTTAAAAAACAACCCAAAACAGCAACACAGAACTCAAGCAGACCCAACAAGTTGCTATCAAGCCTGCTGTGATGCATGGCAATCCCATGCATATCAGAGTGGAACTGTGCTCCATGAGATGGTCAATGATTTAGCAGAAGTCGATTGCCAGGCCTTTCCTTTTAGGTACCTCTGGGAAGACTCCAGGCACCAATCTTTTGGTTAGTAACTGAAGCCTTAACGATTTGCATCATCTATTAACTCTTTACACATGTTTAAAACCCACAAACTCATCACTCTTGAGTTGGAACAGAATCATAGCTGACCCTTTAGTGGGTTCCTGATGCTGTAAAATGCATGGGAAGAGATTATCCATTTTTTTCTCCCCAAGGAGCCACTGGTGGATTTGAACCATCAGAAAGTCATGGCCTTTGGGTTAGCAGTGTTAACTCTGTGGACTACATCACCAGAGCCCCCTTTATACATGTTCATTTAACATTCATCCTTAACCTGGGTCCTAAATATTATTCTGATTATATAACTCACGCTGTTGTTCTGTACTGTCAGAACCAAGCCATAGATGAGAAATCAATGAGAATTAATCAGATGAGAAAATTAAGGTACAGAGATATTCAAGATTTGCTCAAGATCACAAGGTGAGTGAGTAGCAGATCCAGGATTTGAACTCAGGAACTCAAGCTTTCAATACCACAATCAGAGCTATGAGTTTCTTGTGAAGAACGTGGGGGATGATGGTGCCTGCCTTCACTCCCCAAGGGGCTCTAATTCCAGTGGAAACCAGCAGGCTGTCCACCTCTTCTCCATCTCTACCAGGGCCCTGGGGGCCACTCCCTGCAGTGTGACAAGCAGGACCAGGAGATGCCTGGGCCGAGGAACTCTCAGAAGGAAGGCAGCTTCCTGAGACAGGAGCAATGAAGGGAAGCTGGTGTCTGAGCAGCTTGTCAGGCTAGTGATGGAGGGAGGCAGATTCTGAACCATTTGTGCTAGAAACAGTCAGTAATGAGTCCACGCAGGCTCCAGTGAACCGTGGAGATGTGTGGGCTGCCCAAATCCACCTTTGAAAGATGCCCAGGACTGACCAGCCAGCCCCGGAACCAGGTTTGTCCAAATGCACTGACTGCTTCACCAGCCACTGCTCCCTGCTCTCTTCTCCTCAAGGCCCTCTTTCCCAGTCTTTTATCTTCCTGTGGCTCGAGGAAAGGGAAAGGCTGGTAGAAGGAAGGAATAGATACAGGAAGGAGAAAGGAGGGAAAATAGGAGGAGCGGGGAGGGCAGGGGAAGAGAGTCAATCTAAGAAGGGCAACCTAAGTGAAGAAGATAAAAAAACAACCCAAAGCTGCAAGGGGGAGAAGAAAAGAGAGGGAGAGAGAGGAGAAAGCTGAGCAGGAGAGGCAGAGGAGACGAGACGCAAAGGAAGTGCAAGATGCACATAAAGAAGGAAGGGAGAGGGCGAAAAGGGAAAAGGAGGGAGAGAGGGAGGGAGGGCAGAGGAAGGCAATGGAGAGGCTATGTATAGCTGCTCAGATGCCTACCGTGCAAATCTCTCAGCCTGTCTGTCATCCAAGGGCACCCATATCTAAGCCCTGATCCACTTTTCCAGTCTTACTCATCACAGTCTCCCAAAGGGCCATTCAGTCATTTAAAAATACTCTTGTACTCTGGGGACTTGAACGCTGCTGGGATGCTGGAAGTTACGGCACCTGTATTGCAGACATGAGCAGGGTCACCCACCGTGGACATATTGATTTCAAGGGAGCTTCCAGCCTAAGACAGACTGACTAAGCAGCAGCCCTGGGCACCCACATTTGAAAGAATAGGCCTCAGGAAACCCTATGAAGGACGATGGAACACAATTTGAGACAGTGCCAGATAAACCCCTCAGGTTGGAAGGCACGCAAACTGCGGCTGGCAAAGAGCTTTCCCTTCAAAGTACAGTCTGCCTTAATGACGTGGAGTAAAGCTTTGATCCAACGAAGGACACGGTGACTACGACAATGGGCTTGCACATGGCAGAGATCATGTCAAGGTTCCCATCTGTTTTTCATAGAGCTGCTCTGACTTGTAGCCAATCTAACAACAACATGTGTCCAAAATGGAACAGAAACTGCTAGACTCAAGCCTATATAGTGAAGCCTCAGTCCTGTCCCTGTGGGGCTGACGGGCGTTCCACAAGTAATTGTGTGATCATGTTTGCGCTGTGAGGAAAGTTATGGGATGAAAAAACAAAGTACAGGTGGAACAGGCATCCCAGGGCAATAAAAGTAGAAGGGTCTTTACAACGTGCAGAAAGGAAGGAGTCTGAGCAAGGTTTTCAGGGCTGGTATGAAGAAGAAACAGACCTGGAGGAACTCTGATGAAATTCATAGATGTTTGCTCTGTAAATGAGGTGAATTAAAGGGCATGCTTTGGATGCTGGCTCCTTCATTAACTGGACTGAGAGTTCCCTGAGGGCAGGGTATCTATTATGCATTTGGGTGTTGCCTGACTCTATCCAAGGGTTTTGCATTTACCAATTCACTATACACGCCACCTGGTTACACAATGAACCGGAGGGGAGGAGAGCCATGACCTCTGCAACCACAGAGGTTAAACACACAGGACCCTGTGCACAGACCTTTAGGGCCTCATGTATTCCCATCAAAGCCTCTGAGTAAAGCAGATGGTTTGTTCTCCTTGAATCTGTTGCTATCTAGCCGACTCCAACTCACAGCGGTGCTACAGGAATAGAGTAAAACAGGAATGAGTAGAACAGCCTACAGGATCTCTGAGGCTGTAAATCTTTACGGAGCAGACAGCCACTGGCGAGTTGGACCTGCTCTGTTGGTTAGAAGCTGAATGATAAACCACTGCACAACCAGAGCTTCTTTCTCTAGTACTTTAAAAAGACGCTCTGGTGGTGCAATGGTTTAGTGATCAGCAGGAGGTCAGCAGACAGCGGGAGCAGGTGACAGGAGAAGCTGATTGTCAGCTGAGGTGGACTTTTCAGAGCACAGCTGGGAGGACAGATCTCAGTCTTGTGCCATGGACATGTGTGATGAGGTTAAGCAGATTATGGTTTGAAGACAAGGAGCTCATATTAAAGAGAATGAACTACATCTTCGTTCCCCCGATAGAACAACAACAACAATCATAAGGGTGACGGCCTCTGTCCATGTAGTTCTTCACCCTATCCAAAACTCCAAACACAGGACCCACCTCAGAGCAGGCACTCAGTAACTGGACGCCTCATGAAAGGCTGGAAATGAAGTTCTCTCCCAGCACAAACACTCTACTCTGTGGTTCGTGCAAACAACCAAGTCACGGCTTTTCATCCAGATCAAAAAGAAAGTCTACTTCTGCATTTAGCTCAAAGAAGCACAAGAGGGTTAAAAAAAAAAAAAGACAAAACTGCAAAACAACCTAACAGAAATATCTTCTGCAGCATATTGGGCAGCATCTGGTGGCCAGCGGGCTCAGGTCCGCTCAGAACTCGGGCTAGTCCCCCACCCACACTCTGCCACGGCTGCCTTCTTCAACGAGCTTCCCTAACACGCTGGAACCAGACACTAAGTGGATGATCGCTATGATTAAACTGCCTTTTAATTATTCAATGAGATGTCAGTGCCACGCACCATTGTGACATTATAATGGACTCCGACTCCCGCGCAAATGCCGAGAAAGGCAGGGGACCATTACCTTGTCAAAATGTTCGTTCTTTGCGACTTTATTTCCAGTACACCAACTAATTTCCCCTGTAGCATGGAACAGTGGTGGTGAGGGTTGGTTGACAGGGAGGGGGGCCCACTCAGAAGGACTTCGGGGACATACAGGGTTCAGTTGATTCTGCACTGACTCGACAGAATGTCTGCTCTTGTAAACTGGCTCTAGGAAGAAATTAAGTTTCAGGGTGGGAGGGGATTAATCAGCACAACTTGGCTGTTCACCAGGTGAAGGGCTTTAAGATGGACAAAGACAGGGCAAGAAAAGGAGCTAATGGTTCAGGCCTGTGGGGCTTCCTTTAGTTAATGACGTGATCACTGACAGAGGATTTACTAGTTCAAAGTAGGTATCAGGCTAGAACCTAGGTAGAAAGAGAGGTGGAACAAATGAAGTACACACACACACACACACACACACACACACACACACACACACACACACACTTGGGCACAGGTAGGAGAGTTAGTTAGGTCAGTAATAGTTAAGAGTTGGGTTCCAAACCTCGATTTGCCTCTAACTACCCTGGATGGGATGGATTGACACAGTAACTGGGTTAAGTGGGGTTGGTGTGTCAGGGACAAAGATTGGCTCAGGATTGAACAGGGTTCAGGGTTATTGTACATACTATCACTATGAGTGACTCAACTGCACACAACAACCACCACCATCACCTCAGCACTGGGGAGCTCTGGTGGCCTAGTGGTTAAGGAGTATGTAAGGTCACCGAGAAAGGACTGAACCCAGTTCAGGCTAAGATAGATAGTTTATTGAGGATAAACTGCTAGGCTGGCTCTCAAACAGAAGACCAGCCCCCACTAAGAGTTAAAGGGGGATCTGATACTTTCTTACAAGGGACTTGGGGAAGGGGATGCTTACAGATGCTTCCTTCAAGATAGAGAAGTGGGCTGGGGGGTCTCAGATAAACTATTGCTGGGAAAAGAGGGACAGGGTAGTTTCACAGAGAGAAAAAGCACAGCTGCTGCTTCCTCTGATTGGATTCTCTCAGTAGCCATTCTGGGAGGGGAAGGAAAGGGCTCTGCAGTCCTAATAGTTGTGCTGCCAAAGGCAGGTGGTTTGCATCTGCCAGATCTATAGGGGGAAGATGAGCAATCGCCTCCTGCGGGATTTACAGCCTCCAAAATCCTGCTGGAGGGTCAGCTATGCATCAGTTCCAACTCTATGGCACATTAACAGCAATGGTCAGAGCTGTGCAATGAGCTCTGGTGGTGCAGTCTATGAGGGAGTTTTGCTGGTAGCCCAAAGATAGAATCTCTTCTCACCTTCGAATCTACCAGTGGTTCTCAGGAGAAAGATGGACAATCACCTCTGCTATCTTATTGTTATTAGGTGCTATCGAGTTGAGTACGACTCATCTGAACAACAGATCTGAACCCTGTCCCATTCTGTGCCGTTCTCATCATTTTTTACATACCCGAGGCCATTGCTGCAGTCACTGTGCCAATCCATCTTGTCGAGGGCCTTCTTCTCGTTTGCGGATCCTCCACCTTTCCAAGCATAACCTCCAAAAACCTGCTGGAGAATCAGCTAGGAGCCAGTTCTGACTTGATGGCAGAGAGAGTTTTTTGAGCTGTAAAATACTAAATAAGCCAGTTCCCGTCTCCAGGCCCCAGTTGATTAAACCCTCAAATGACAGTCAGCCCAGATTATCCTGGGATTGAGTGATGACTCTATACCCTACTCATCTCATTGCTAACTAATTAGTGTGCATTCAATGAGCCCTGATTCTGAACCCAGGGCTATGCTAGGACAGTGGGGACACAGTCAAGCCTGATAAATGTTCTGCATTCAGAAAATTTAGAAAAGGGCCTAGGTCCCAAAGATAAAGCAGCAAACAGTATGTTCTGAAAGATAATTCCTATGTTGTACAGATGGCAAAGGCAATTGAAGTTCAAGGAAAGGAGCAATATGTGTGGCGTTGACGAAGAGGAAGGATGTCACTGGGGTCGGGGGCGGGGGGTAGTATCCAGAATCGGCAGGGAAGGGGATGGCAGGTCTGGTGAGGACTGAGTAAGGTAAGTTGGCAACAAGTAAAGACCCAAGTCACTGGGGTTGCCTTCAGACAAGCAAGGGTCATCCATTCTCTCTGCCGGGATGGAAATGGGGTATAAGCCAGCATCTACTCTCTGATCCGTTAGCTACAGCTCCTGATTTCCTTTTGACAAGTTACCTCTATCTACTTCACTGTGCATGCTCAGATGGCTCATGAGTCAAGGGGCCTGTGACCCTACACCAAATGAAGCTTCCATAACCGGACTCTGACTCTTAGCCGGACCTAACAGAGAAATGTCTGGAATTCACTCATCTAGGGGCAGGGCCGTGACCCAGCTTAGAGGTGAGTACTGTCCCCTTATCTTGGCCAGTTCCTACCTAGTCTTAGTCGGTATACCAGACTTTTTATTTATGTTGTGAGCTCTCTGATATCCTTTATACATAACCTTTGTTTGCTTATTTTATCCAGAGCCAACTTCTGTTGCTTACAACTAATAAGTCTATCCACTCAGGCACTGATCCATTCATCCACTCATGTGCACTGATCCACCCACCCATCCATCCATCCACCCATCCATCCATCCATCCATCCTTCCATCCACTTATCTGTACTTATCCACTTATCCAATAATCCTTCAGCCAATTGTTGGAGTTGTTGAGAACCAATGCCAAATAAGTGAGGACAGACAAGAATCACACATTTAAATGGAGTCTTAAAGGCTAGAGAAAAGAATGAAATAATACTCCTACAGCAACAAGCAATTTAATACAACAAAACAGGACACAGATTTTAAACTAGATAAAGAAACAATCAGAGTCAGCTGGGTTACTGGGAGGGCTCTCTGGAGGAGGAGATCTAATAAAAGCAACAGTCAAAGGCAATATATAGTCCTCATTTCCATTCCCACCATCCATCTGGCTTGTCGTACTGTGGCGGCTTATATGAAGCCATGATGCTGGAAGCTTTGTCTCTGGTGTTTTGAATACTCTCAGGGTCGTCCCTGACAGACAGGTTTCAGCTGAGTTTCCAGTTTCAGACAGACTAGGGGAAAGGACCTGGGAATTACTTCTGGGAAGTAACAAGAATCAACAAGTCTGTGGATCACAGCGGAATCTTGATGCTTTGGAGACATCAGCAGGAGAGATCAATTGCTGGAGGAGGATGTCCTGTTTGAAGAGGTGAAGGCCCTTTAAGAGACGGATTGACCCAGTGGTGTGACCACAGAAATGGTCTCAAGAAAGCCAGTGACAGAGATGGTATGGGGCTGGGTCGCAGTTGGAACTGCTGTTTATACGGTCACCATGAGATGGAGCCAATGTGGCAACAACTAACAACAGCACTCCCATTCCAAGTCCTTTACCAAAGCGATCCATTTTATTTCCCTGTCACCTTATGAAAGACATCTCAACACTCTCACGTTGTGGATGGGGAAACTGGTGCTCAGAAGGATTAAGCAAACTGTGTCAGGTCATAGTTATCAGATGATGCTTAGGTCTAACTACCTCCAACACCCTTGCTCTTTCCACCAGCTGCTCTGCCTAATACACTATGTGACCCTGGGCAAGTTGACGTATCTCCCCAGAGTGTCCACTTCCAGGAAAGAGTGATTGGTTGCAACAGATCCTTTCTTGTTCTGATGTTAGACCGTGCATGAACATTCAGAGCATCATTGTCATTTTCTTCAGGGTCTACATGTCCTGCACTGTGAACGGTGCCCCCCACAAAGAGTTCTGTGACAGCTTCTCCTGGGGCTCTGTGTTTCTCCAGTCCCAAATCAGTTTCGTAGTTATTTTTTTTTTTCATTTACAATTCTAACATGAGGTTATTCTTTTTTCTGTATACCATCAAGTTGGAACCAACTCAGCTGACCTTCCAGCAGGTTTTCAGAGACAGTAAATCGCATGAGAAGAGATTGCCCATCTTTCCCCCACGAGCAGCTGGTGGGTTCAAACCATGCACCAAGAGAATAGTTTACATTTAGACTCCACACTCACACACAGAGATCGTAATGCTTACAGGAGATGCTCCCCAACCTGGATCCTCAAGTAGATCATGCACTTGTTTATGCGTGCCATTTACTATTTCCCATTTTGTAGAATGAATAGCTGTTGGAGAGTTCTGGTACAAGGGCTTTGTTTCAGGTTGGGTAATATCTACACACCTCCAAATCCAAACACTCGCCAATCTCTAGGCCTAGAGTCATGGCTTGGCACTACAGACTCCTGGGAAGATGGAACTCAATAAACCAAACCTGTCGCTATAAAATTCAACTCACGGTGACCCCTGTGTTAACAGAGTAGAACTGCTCCCTAGGCTTTTCTTGGCTTGAATCTTTATGGGAATATTTTCTTTTATGGTCTGTCCCATTGGGTGGGTTTGAACCATTAACCTTGTATTTATGAGTTAGCACAAAACTTTCCTGGAAAGCACAGTGTCGTTGCCTCCCTAGTTTTAAGGATCTTCTGCTTCTAGAACCTGAAGATATTCCTTTCCTTCAAGCTGTTCTCTGTATTAATTTTTTCTTTAATGTGGTGAAAATATACACAACAAAACATATGCCAATTCTGTAATCTTCTCTATATTTTAACAAATGTAGTAGAAACATTTTCTCTTGGGCAGGAGGGGAGTCTAGGCCAGTGCTTTATTTAGAGAGCAGCAGTTCCCACAGTTAATGCTTTAAAGTCGGCAGAGGGGGAGTTACAGACCTGAGGCCTCTCAATCTAGTCAGCGACCCAGTCCCAGCAGCCTCTGCCGTCTTGCCCAGACCCCATCCTTTGCAGTCATGCAGAAACCCAACCCCCTCTCTCAGCCTAATGAGAGAAGGCCCCTGAGTCCCTCACTCTGCTTTCACTCTGACAAGACACTAATTTAATTTACAACTTGGACTGCCCACAGTGGGTGATTTTTTTTTTAGCCAATAAACTAATTTATTGCAACATCACTTGGTTAAAAAGGAACACCTTACTCTTTTCCTCCAATCACCCACCCCAGTCCAAATTAGCAAGTTATTTCCATTAAAAGTGGAGGAAGAGAGAAAAGATCATCTTTAATCATATAATCATCTTTATATTTTGGAACAATAAGCCTGCATACTGATTGCCGAGCCAATTGTGCCATAATGAGCCCACTTCCTCAGCCTGGTCCCCTCTCCCCTGAGTGGGGAGTTCCCTGGCTCTGTTCCCTGCCTTAGGAAACCAACACCCCTCCCAGCCTCTCTTTTTCCTCCCAGAGTGGCCTTTCTCCAATGCAAACTCAATTCTGTCAACCTTATCCATCCTGCTTAAAATTCTTCCCTGGTCTCCAGTCCGTGTGGGCAGGACCGAGACTGCAAATGGGTTTTAGTTGGCTTGCATGCAGCATTAAATATTTTAAGCTAGGTTGCTTCTACACAGGGTGTACTTGCTCCAGTTGGCCAGTGGCCTTGCTGTCCCCTACCTGCTTCCACCTGGCCTCTCCTTATACATACAGCATCTGCTGGATTCTTGTGGGCATTTTCCTATTTCCACTCTGCATAAAAGCCAATTTGCCCACATCCAACGTTCCCTCATAGCTGCTGCTGTTACATGTCATTGAGTTGGAATTAAGTCATAGCTGGCCTTCCAGTGGTTTCAGAGGCTGTAAATCAAATAGTAGGAGGCTGTCCACGTTTCTGGTAAGAAGCAGCTGGTGGATTTGAACCATGAGCCTTTGAGTTGGCAGCAAAACACAAATCCTCACCAAGCCATCAGAGCCTCTCCTTTCCTAACTAGGCCCCTCTCTAGCATTCTTGGTCAACAGTGACTTCCTACCTGGACAGCTGCAGGAAAAATTAAAAATGAAAACTAGCTATTGTTTACTTCTGGCAAGTTGCAAGGAGGGACCAGTTCTTAGAGAGGGACATTTAGCTTGGGACGGTGAAAGGACAGTGAAAGTGAGAAAGACTCTTGATGAGATGGATTCACTCAGTGACTGGGGCATTGGGGGTAGATGTGTCAGGGACAATAAGGTTGACTCAGGATAGAGCAGGGTTCAGAGCTGTTGTACACAGGGTTGCTATGAGTCACAGGCAACTTGATGGCACATAACAACAACAACAACAACAACGTTTATACCAAACTAAAAATCAAGCCCAGTGACGCTGAATTGATTCTGACTCATGGTGCCCTTCTGTTGGGTTTCCAAGGCTGTAAATTTTCATGGGAGGGCATTACTTGTCTGTCTTCCAGGAAGTGGCTAGTGGATCCAAACTGCCAACCTTTTGGTTAGCAGCCAAATACATAGTTACCTGGGTTACCAGACCTCCTTACTTCTTATTTTAAATAAAAACAAAAAAACCCCACAACATCCCAACCCTCAAAGTCATTGCTATCAAATCAGAACTGACTCCTAGCTGACTTCGCCAGTCGGTTTTCAGAGGCTTTAAAACACATAGAAGGAGATTGTTACCCTTTCTCTCTGGAGGAGAATGTTCATCTTTCTTTGTCAGAGCCACTGGCGGATCTGAGCCGCTAGGAAGGTGCTGATTTGCAGTTAGCAGCACAGCTCTGTATAGAGAGGTAAAACGTAATGCTGCAATGGGTGTGCAGGATGGTAAAAGGAGGATTCAAAAGCATCTCAGATCATGGGCCGGAGTCCGTGGGTGAAAGCCTGAAGAGAGATTAGATTTGGGAGCCAACAAGGGAAGGAAGATAGATCTTCCTTGAATCCTCCTTTGATCATACTGCACACCCCTGGCAACACTAAATTTTACTGGCTCTGTCTTCCACATGTCCCAAATGGAACCACTCTCTCTACCAGGAGACACTTAGTCCAGACCACCACTATCTCTTAAGTATTACATGAAGACTGAATATGTCTTCTGGGATGATGGTTCTGGATACCCCTATGCTTATCCAAGTCAGAACTGTCTTCACAGAAGATGTCTTAAACCATGGGGCTTTCCACACTCAAAGCCTCCAATGACTTCTCACTGCTTTTGGAATAGCATTCAAATTCGCCGCAGTCTATGGGCTTCCAGGGAGCTTTGATGATGTTGTCTGTAGCAAGTTGTGCAACTCTGGCAGTTTGAATCCACCCATGGTGGCAAAGATGGCCTGTTGTGATTGACGGCCTCTGAAACCCCGTGGAGGGCTGCTCTGTGTTGGAACCCACTCAGCGTCAGTGAATCTGAGTTTGAGTTTATAGGCGTTTGTGATCTGACCATGTCTACCTTTCCACTGTCAGCTCACACTGCTCCCTGCTCTCCCACACTGCTTGCTTTAAACACTCTACCTCATGAGCAAGCCAAGCCCCTTCCTATCTTAGAGAGCTTGCAGTATGTCCCTCTGCCTGCTCTATTCTGCCCTGAGAGCTTCCACTGGTCAAATCCCTCCCTTAGTAAGGTCTCAGCTCAGATGCCACTTATGGGCAAACTTTTCTAACTTCTCTACTCTGCTGTCCTACCCTAATCAAAAGTGATTTCTCAGTGTCCCTCCGTCTCCACTCTATATCCTATTTCTCAATTTTATTATTTGGGAGAGTGGAGGGACGGTGCAGGAAAGGAAGACCCTCGATGAGATGGATCGATTCTGTGAGTGGAGTGGTGGGAATGAGTGTGTTTAAGACAGCAAGGTTGGCACAGGGTTGAATGGCGTTTAGGGCTCTTGTACATAGGGTCGCTATGAGTTGCAAGTGACTAGATGGCACATGACAACAACAACATTGTCTTCAGAGTACTTATCATCATTTGAAATTATATTATTTGTGTATGCTTCCTGCTTCTCTGGCACCCAACCCCACCATCCAGACTAAACCTAGGGATGGTTTTTATTTTATGTTCTGTGGCTCAGTGCTAACAAGATCTGACGTATGTTGTTGTGTATCGCTGAGGCAGAACCAATCCATACCTGACCCTCTGGCAGGTTTTCAGAGGCAAAGGGGTTGACTGCCCATCTTTCTCCCATGGAGCAACTAACTGGTGGATTTAAACTGTGTGCACAATTCCTTACCACTAAGCCACCAGAGCTCCCTCACTTAAAAACAAACAAAGCAAAAGAAACAAACCACCAGAACTCAAACTCACTGCCGCTGAGTCAGAAGCAACACATAGTTGACCCTCTAGCAGTTTCAAGAGGCCGTAAATCACCCAGAAAGAAGATGCCCCACTTCCTCCCACAGAGTCACTAGTGGATTCAAATCACCGAGAGGTGTTTTCATTGGGTTAGCAGTACAATTCCCTGTGACGGCTCACACAGCTCTCAGCATCTAATTGCTGTTATTGTTTTTGATTGCCTTCGAGTTGAGCACCACTCATAGCGAGCCTATGAACAAAAGGCCTGAAGCATTTCTATAACTATCAACATTTATCAAAACTCATAGAGTTTCCAGAGGCATGCTGTTTAGGAAGTGGATGCCACTCCTGCTTCCAACAGCATCTAATTAATACTTGCTAAATGAGTGACCAAAACCTCTAAGTGATAAATTAAGTTCTGAAATCTTAAATTGGTTCTGTGTAAATAATTCTTCCACAGGAATCCACTGTGTGTGCAGGGGTAAGCATATGGCATTGAGCAAAATCCTCCTCTTAGTATATAAACCCAGGAGCTCTACCCTGGGCAAGGCTGTATCACCATCAAGGTCACCATCACTACCATCTTCACCATCACCGTGATTAGCATCACCTCTGCCATCAGCATGGCCATGATCATCATCAGCCACAAGAATCCCCAATACATGTCTATAGCGCTGTCGATGGAACAAATCCATTTCATATCTATTACTTCCTTGGAGCCTCAGAACATCCCACTGTGAGGAATCAGTCATGGCTTTTGGTCCACGGTCCACATTTTACAAGAGAAGAAATGGAGTCCCTTCAAGGGAAGTCCCTTGGCCACGACCACTCAGCTCTGAGTTGGAAGAGAAATGACACAAACCTAGAACCTGAGCCAGCCTGCCTTTATCCTTGCCATGGGAAGGGGAAAGCAGGGTATTTAAAAGCAGTGAAGACTTACTCCTGTTTTAATAACACCCAGCGAAGAAAGTGCCATTGAGTCTGTGCATTTTCATTCAAGCAACAGAGGAGAGGGGATTGCTCTTAAATTGTAATCCATGGGCACGTGTTACGACTGCTAAGGAGAGGGGGAAAAAACAACACGAAAGCTTAAAGTGAGATTAGGAGAACTTTTTGGTTGGTTAAAGGGGAAAAAATTACAAAATTAAAAGAGTGGAAAAAAATAAATTACTAGTGACTGCTTTTACTGCATGAGCTTACAAGCTGGAGTGGAGAATTAAAAAGTTATATAGCAGAGGTTTCTAACCATGACTTATCACAGATGAATCCTCCATATTTATAGCTTGCTCCTTTTCCCCCATCTCGAGATAGTAAGCAGTCCCCTGATATAGGGCTGCTGCTCTCTGCCCGGGAGCCCTGGGGGCTGTGTGTGCTCAGCAGAGTTGTTATGGCCAAGAATACAGAGATGACTTATCGCCATGTGTTTGTTTACTGTCCTGATGCCTGGGGGATCATGCCCTCATTCATTCAATGACTCTACAGTAGGGGAGGGGAAGTGTCCACTGTCCCTGGGCACCACAAATAGTTTGCACTGGGAAGCTAACCTTAAAGCTGGTGGTTTGAACCCAACCAGCAATATAGCGAAAAACCTGGCCATCTGCATCCATGAACATTCAGCCAGGAAGACCCTAGAGGGGGCAGTTCTATTCTGTAAACACCTGGGGTCACCAGGAGACGCAGGAGACTCAATGGCTACAGGTTTTAATGGGAGGTCCTAGGGCCTAGTGAGGAGAGGGAAGCCCTCAAAGAGGCAGAACTAGAGTAGCCAACATTTGATGCCAGAATTGGTCTTCAGTGCTTCACATCTTTCGACACATTCAGCCCTCACAACTACAAATACTGCTACTATCCCATTTTACAGATGTAGAAACTGAGGCACTGAGAGGTCGAACAATTTGCCCCAGGTTACACACACACAAAAGGCCTCTAGAGGTTCCCTCAAAGAGCTTAAAAGGTGGCAGGAGGAAAGGACAGGATATAGAGAGAACAGAAAGAAATGGAGATAGTGGAGAAGTGAATATTAATTGACCCTCTGCTCTATGTCAGTCTCCTCAGGGTCTGTTTGTCTTCATACCCGCTCTGTGGAAATGACTGGCACTTCTGTCCATTTTTATGGATAAGGAAACCAAGGTGCGGAAAACTCAATAAAACCAAACCCTCTGCCATTGGGCTGATTAGAACTCATGGTGACCCTGTATGCAGCAAAGTAGAATGACATCATAGGGTTTTCTCATCTGTAATCATTATGACGTGAGTTGCCAGGTCTTTCTTCTGTGGCACTCCTTGTAAGTTCAAACAGCCAAGCTTCTGGTTAATAATTGAGCAAAACCCATTTGAGTTACCCAGGGACTTTAATAAACTAGACTCATCTGCTTGGAAATAGCACTGGTGGCATCTGAACCAACGTCTGCTTTCATCTCTTACACACTGGATGGCCTTGCAAGAGTTGCCTGGCCACACTGCTTATTTCCAAAGCAGGACTAGCATCCTCTACTCTCAGGCTCCCCTCTCAGCACGGGCAGGAAAGCCTTTTGTGAATGAGATGGCAGGGCGAAACTAATTCTGTCAAGGCTCTGCTTGTGTGCAGAAGAGGCCAGCTGATTCCCTACTGTCTGAGGCTGCAGAAGTTGAGGCCTGAGGTCCCAAATGATGCCCTCATGGCTATGGAACAAAGAAAAGAAGCCCTCTTCTTCCTGGCATAGTTCTCCAACATTCACTGAGAAGTCAACAGGTATAAATGATGACAGTAAATTCTAAACACAAAACCACATGATCATGGCTCTCGAGATCACTGATTTGTTGTTTTATCAACAACACTGAATCATCAAATATCCATCCTAAACACACACACACACACACACACACACACACACACACTGCCACCACAGCCATGATCATCATAAAACAATAATTCAAACTCATTGCCACAGAATTGGAATCAACTTCCAGCGGACCCTCCATGGAATGTTCCAGGCTGTAAGTCCCAAGGGAGAAGACTGCCCATCTTTCTCCCGAGGAGCAGCTGTTGGATTCCACCCAGCAGAGAAGAGAGGCCCCTGTGTTAGCGGCACCACTCTGCAGACTACACTATCAGAGTTCCCAAGGAAAACTACAGTAGGGAGCCAGGGGCCCAGAGAGGGGCCACTAAGGGCTAGGGTTACCCAGCATGCAGTGCAGCGTGCACAGTATGGTCTCCTGGCTTCCAGCTTTAGACTCTGGACTCTCCTCCACTCCACTCACACTGCAGTTGGGGGTCATAGGGAGCAGATCATCCTGATGCCCTCTGGTGTCTGAGAGCAGGACCTTCCACACCATCCCTGGGGCCCCCACCTAGCACCTCACGTGTCTCCTGAAAAAGCCCCCACACCTAGAGGCTTGGCTTACTCATGCCGGCTCTGCACCTAGGCTGGCCCACACACTGCAAGACGAAGTCGAGAACGGAGGCAATTATCTGATGTATTAGCAAGCCTGTCCCTGCGGCACTCCTGCGAGCCAAAGTCATAAATACAAAATGGTAATTTCTCTCTGGAAGCCTGGTTCCCACCTCCCACAAGAGTCCCCTCCCACCCAGAAGTCATATACCACTGCCTGCTTGTCCTCTGCCGGATGGGCAGCAGTAACTCGGAGTTATTTAAGTATCTAAGGCAAAGCCTGCTTTAAAAAATCTGAATCATCGCACAATCACCTCAGTTCTCCTCTGCAGCTTCTTTGTCTGGCCAGAGTAGCTTCTCTTAGCCTTCTGTGGGAAGGAATAAAATTGCCTCCCAGATATTCATTAATGAGTTTCTGTGGCTACCGTTCTTTTTTGTCTGTGGCAGGCCAGTGTTGGCCGTAGAAAGGGAGTGAGAAGATCTGAGTTGCAGTTGAAGCTTGCTCTCTTACTCTCCTTTGTGACCCTGAGCAAGACCCTTCACTTGCCTGGAGCGTGGAGCCCCTCTGCTACCTTCTCCAAGACACAAATCGAGAGAGAGAGAGTAGATGGGAAAATATTTGCACAGGCTCCAGCCAAACTTTCCTGACATCATATAACTAGGAAATGGGAAAGTAAGGGTCGAACTTAGAACCTCCACCCTTAGCCCTGACATTGCAGTCTCTCAGTGCCGTCAGTGGCTAGATGCAGCCTAGGGGTGCACGGTCCTAATTCCTCCCATCATGGAGACAGAGGGAAGATGGGAAGATGATCTATATGAGCCATGAACGATGAGGAAGAGCCTTTCAGGAGGACAAAGGGGTCCTGGGACATCTGGAGTCAGGTATATTTTATAGGCAAAGACAAGAAGGTTCAGAAGAGCACAACAGATCCAAGGAGCCCACACAGTTCAACATGGCAGAACGTATGATGTGGGCGGGTAGGGGCTTTGGAACTGAGCCGGATGTTTGGTCTGATCTTGCAGCCAATGGGACCCAGATGATGATTTATAAGCAGGAGTTTCTCAGACTAAAATAACAGATGGGTGGGCCAGTTTACCAGCAATAAACTGGAAAGGCCGATGAGAAGTCCAGCCAGTGGCTTGGTTTTAGGATAATATAGAAGGAAGGAGATTGGGTCTGATAACTTGGAATGGATTCCCCTTCATTTTCTTAAAGCCTGGCACAGTGCCTGGCAGGGGGCAATGTACATGTGTGTATAGTCTGTCTATCAAAATTACACACACAGACACACATATGCTTGTATATATACAATATATGTGTGTATATATTAGTAAGGAGTTGTGATGCCACCCAAAGGCAGGCAGTTCGAATCTACCAGCTGTCACAGGAGAAAGATAGGCAATCTCCTCTCATGTGATTTACAGTCTAAGACCCACCAGAAGGTCACTTTTAAGTTGGTTCTGACTCAACAGTACATAATAACAACAACACACACACACACATACACATGTTGTTGTTGTTGTTGTTGTTGTGTACCATTGAATTGGAACCAACTCATAGCTGACGCTTCAGTGGGTTTTTAGAGGCAGTTAACCATACAGGAGGAGACTGCCCATCCTTCTCCTGTGAATCAGCTGGTAGATTTGAACGTGTGCCTTTGAGACTGCAACGCAATTACTGCCACTTGGCCACTCAAGCTCCCTAAACACACACACACACACACACACACACACACACATGCATATATAATTTTAGTGTGCATACAATATTTAATAGAATCTTTCTTTACATATAGTATTTAATGTTCACTTCCTAAACAACATGCCTCTGGAAACTCTATGAACTTTGATAAGTGTCGATAGTTGTAGAGGGGTTTCAGGCCTTTTGTTCATAGGGACGTTATGAGTTGTGCTCGACTCGAAGGCAATCAGCAACAACAACATTTTAAAAATATCAAAGTCACCACCATAGATTCTAACACACAACAACCATCTGTCAGATTTCCAAGGCTGTAAATCTTGACATCTCTCTCTTACGTGGCTGGTATACTCATTTCACCAACCTTTTGGCTTCTAGTCTAAAACACAATGCACAATGCTACTGGAGAAAGCCTCTCGATAAATGGACGAATGAGTCAATGAATGACTATACGAATCAGAGGATGAACAAAGGAATGAACGGGCAAAGGAATGAACGGGCAAAGGAATGAATGATTCAAACAAAGGCTAAGGGTATGAATGAGCGAAATGCGTGAGCAGTCCAAGGTGCGGTCTGGAGGCAGCCTTGGTGATCCTAACTAATGATTAGTTAGTGATCCTAATTAATGGCCTAACAGTAGAAAAAGCCCAGCCTTCTAGCTATATTGCCTAGAAGTGTCCTGTTACTGGAACAGCTCCCTGGAATGGAAGGTTTTTCCCCGAGCAGAAATGGACTGCTCAGAGACACAGGCTGATTACAATGGTCGGATCAGAGGCGCTCTCTCTCGGTTTCTCATCTCTACCTGACACGTCCACTGACATCCACAACATCAGGAAAAAGAGCAAAAGTGCCTCACGTTGGCTCATCCTGGGAGGGGAGTCATTTTGGAGGCTTTTGGAGGTATCTGGCTCTGCTGTCGCTTCCCCATTCGCACAGTCTCTCTAAATGACTAGTTATTTTAGTATCATATAAAGACAAAGGAAAGTGTTCTCTTTGATAGAGACTTACCAATCACTGCACTGTCTGCATCCTAAGCAGTACAAACTGTGCCACCCAGGGGAAGACGCTGGCTGCCACAGAGTCGATTCTGACTCGTAGAGATCCCAGGCGTTTCGGAGTTTTCAAAGACTGCTTTTTCAGCAGTCATCGCCAGGCCTTTCTTCCTAGACACTTCTGGGTAAACTTGAACAACCAACCTTTCAGTTAGCAACTCAGTGTACTGTTTGTACTACTCAGGGACTCCAAAGCCGCAGGAGTGGAACTGATTTCACCATGGGCAACTTAGCTATAAGGAACTTGGAGATTCAACAAGGAAAAGACGCGTGAAGGGTCAAAGGCATAAGACCTTGCTCTTGTGGAAATAAACCAGCAGAGGGACAGACTACTAATTATGAATCACCATGTGTAGCTCTTAAAAGAGAGCTGGCCATGCAGGGCACACTGAGCTGCACTTAGACAGGAATTTGCGGTTGGACTCATGGGTTTGCGGTGTTTTTCCGCACTCTTGGAGTCATTTTTAAAAGGAGGTATTGGCCTAAGGACCATCAGCTCCATCCCATTAGCATTCTGGAGGTCAGCATACTCAGACACTGTGTGGGTGAGAAAGGCAGCTTCGTTTTGGAAGAAGCCAGATGTTCTTACCACACAAAGCGCAGAACTGAGCGACTGGAGCTAGACTTCCCAGTATTGCAAGGAAGGTGGTGGACCCACTCCCCTCGGGGCGCTCGACTTGCTGCTCCTCGTTTGAAACACATTCTTCCAGATCTCTGTGTAGTTCAGTTTCTTAGCTTTCAAACCTCTGCAGAGATGTCACCTCCTCAGAGAATCCCTCCCTGCCTCAGGTTGTTCCCTGCCCTTCCTGAACTCACCCACCTGTTTCATCGCCTTCCCAGAATTTTACAAAATATGAAGAGTCTTGTTCAATTATTTGTTTACTTGGACATTATCTGCCTCTCTTTCCACCCATCCCTCCCTACTAACACACAAACACAAACATAAAAACCCAAACCTGTACTGTGGTGATTCAAACTCAAGGCAATCCCATGTGTCACGGCACAGAACCACACCAGCGGGCTTTCTTGGCTGCAATCTTTACCAAAGCAGATTGCCAGATCTTCCCTCAGAGGTGCTACGTGGTGCATTGAACAGCCAACCTTGAGGTTTAGAAGCCATATGCAAACCACTTGTGCCACCCCCCCCCCAGGGATCTCCAGACATACACTTTAAAAAGCCACAAAAAATTAAAAACAAACAAACAAAAATAACCAAAAAAACCCCACCACACAACTCTAGCCAAAGAAAAACACAAAAAACCCCACAAAAAAACAACAAACACAAACCACCTCAGACTCATTACCATCGAGTTGGAAGAGCAGCAGGAGGATTTGAACCACCAGAGAGGCATTGCTTTTGAGTTAGTAGCATGCCTCCCTCTAGGCTGCTCCACCAGAGCTCCCCAACCACACACACAGTGTTTCTTAAAGTCCTCAGTCACATGGGGTGCTTACGAAAAGGACAGACTGCAGGCCTCTCTCCTACAAATGTGGACTCAGTAGTTCTGAGTTGGGGTCCAGAGTTTCTCTCTTGGGCCTTTTCCGTTATTCTGACCTCCAGGGAGACTCAGAAATCAGAGCGCTGAGAAGGGAGCTCCATGCTACACAACCAACAGGCTGCCTGCACCAAGCACACTGATAGCTCTTTACCGAGTGAGTCTACACAGGGTTGAATGAGTTCATGTAGGTCGATGATACCAACCCTTCTCGTGTTCTGACTATTCGTCGTTCAGAGGGGGCACTTATTACCTACACGGCATGGTGTGTGGTGCCAGGGAAACCCAGGACGAGGTTTGCATGGTGCCTGCTCTCAAGATGATGGCCTGATGAGGGGGAAGATAAGTGGATATATATGATTGTGATAAAAAGCCAAGGAAGGCCAGGAGCAGCGGGTGGCACAAACAGGGGGCGTGCTACATGGTTGAGAGAATGGAAGAAAACTCTTGGTGAAGCTTTGCACTGTAGTTTATGTGGATGGGGTTCATGAGTGATAACTAAAAGGTTAGAGGTTCAAGTCCACCGAGGGGTTCCTCAGAAAAGGCCTGGGATCTTCTTCTGAAAGACCAGCCTTATAGCCTCACGGAACATGACATGAGTCAGTATCAATTCAATAGAAACCAGTTTGGGATTTTTTGGTTATGTAGAGAGTGGCCTGATAACCTCAAAAGGGATTAAAAAATATTTAAAACAGTCCTTCTGGGGGGGGGGTGTGTGTTTGTGCATGTGTGTGTGTGTGTGTATTTGTGGCAGCTCAGATATATTATTGTTAGGAGTTATTGAGTTGACCACGACTCCAAGTGACCCTATGAACTAAAGGTCTGAATCTCGCCCTACCCTGTGCCACCTTGTCAGCCGCCACCATGCTGAAGCCCATTGTTGGTGTCAGTCCACCTCATTGATGGTTTTCCTCACTTCTGCTAACCCTCTCCTGTCCCAGCATGATGGCTTTTCCCAAGGATTGGCCTCAGTTTGTCCACAGTTTGAAAAACAAAGTTTCACCATCCTTGCCCTTACTGACAAGGAATAAGAAGACCAAAGAAGGACTGATGCCTTCAAACTGTGGTCTTGGTAAACAGTATTGAATATCCTGTGGACTGCCAAAAACCCCAAATTGTCTTGAAGGAAGCATGGCCAGAGTGCTTCTTCGAGGTTACACACACATACGGTCAAAAAGCACAGACCAAGGGAGCTCTGGAGGCCTAGTGGTAGAGAAGCTTCACTGTAATCTTGTAGGCACGCAGTTCAAATCCACCAGATGCTCTGCTGGAGAAGGAGGGCCAATCTCCTCCTGTGCCAGTCGGATCCGATTTGATGGTACACAACAAGAAAAGAAAAAGAATACTTAAAAAAAAAAAAACCAACGAAGCGCGCGCACACACACACACACACACACACACACACACACACACACACAACCCCAGTGCAGACCACAGAAATGGTGACCATTAAGAAGCGAGGCTCTCCGCCCCACCCTAGCCCAAGCTCCCCGACCCCCCTCAGTGGCAGCCCAGCTATCAGATCCTCCAGCCTCTTTCCAGGCTGTTTGGTGTATATCTAAGCACACAGATGTAGAAAAGATCTTAAGAAGCAGAGGTGGCAGATCAAGGCAGCGGGAGAAGGGAAGAGAGCAACCTGTGTCAGGTTGTGAAAGCTAGAAAACCACCTTGAAAAAAGCATTTGTGTTATATAGCTTTCAAGGGACCTAGCTTGAAGACTCGGCACCAAGAACCTGTGACTCCAGCTGGCAGGCGGTGGAGGTGTGGGGAGAGGTAACCGCACTGGCAGGTTAGGCTTCTTGGAGCTTTGGGCAGAGGGGGGACAGAACGGAAGCGAAGCAGCCAGGAGTTGGCAGAACTGAAATATTCAAGATGCTGTCATTTACGAGCATGCTATATCCACGCCATCGTCATCATTTTCACCATTAACTTTGTCTCAGTTTCCTCATCCATAAAATGGGTATAACAGTACCTGACCTCAGTGAGTTGTCATCACTAGTAAGGCATACAAAGCATGAAGTCTGACGCTTAAATCTTCTCTCTGGACCTCCAGGGACAAATCTGCCTCCTTTCTCCTCTCTTCTTCTTGCACCACTCTACTTTGCTAAAGTTTTCAGGATTGCATAAGGAGAACTTATCTTACCCCCAGCTCCTCTATTTATTAGCAATGTTACCTTTGACAAGCTTCTGTTTGCCTCTCTGAAGCTCAACTTCTGTGGAGCCACGGTGTGGATAGTGATAATGATACGCTCAGCATCAGCTCTGGCACACAGGTGTTTAGTACCGTCCCCGTTTCCTCCTTCCCTCACAGCATAGCCCTCCTAACCGAGCCCCACAGCCACAGCCAACAGGATGTTACTCTTGCCTTTCCAAGACAGGATGGACAAAGAGCAGAGCTGTAGCCATTCATCCCAGGCTGGAATTTTCAAGACCAAACTCCCTGGATGTGAAAAAATGCAGTTGTGTTTCCCTGGCTGGTTAAAAATCACTGATGCTCATGGAATATTCAGCAAGAACCAAAAAAGGCTCTCACTCCATGTACCATCAAAAATGTAATGTAATTATAGCGATGTTAAATATCCCCAGCTGTTCTCAGATATTTGAATCTTAAATCAAATCTTGCTATAGACATCCTGGGGTTGCAGCTGGAGAGTCATGCCAAGCGCCATACCAACACAGAAGAAAGTTCACGCAAGAACTCTGGACTAGAGTCTCCAAGCCTGTCACAGACAGCGTGACAAAGAGTCATCATGCTGACTCCAACCATGGGCACCTTAGGGGCTACTGCCTAGTCCTGGGCGGTCCTCATGATCATGAGCAAGTTCAAGTCCACCTCCTCTCACTATCCCTATTCTTCACCATCTCTGATGTCCTCCTCGACTGAGTGATCCCTCTTGGTGGTGAGTCTGAAGCAAGCATTGTTTTGTTATGATCTAAACAGTCTTCAGTGGCTGATCTTCAGACACAGAAAGCCAGGTCTTTGCTTTGTGGTCTGGAAGCTGAGCTGAAGCTTACCCACCATGGTCAATGTCGCTGATAGCTAAAGTGAGTGTAGCATAACTTCCAGCATGATGGCAACACTCAACACTGCACAGCACAACAAACTGACAGAGGCTTTTACAGGCTGGACTTCACCATCAGAGTCAGCATGAGCTTCTCCCAAACTTGAGCTGTTGGCAGTGTGGCCACGTAGAGCCGTGGCCCTCCACAGGGCTGCGTAATCTGGCAGGTCATCAGCATCTATCCCAATAGTCTTCAAATCCATGTGCAGGGAGCATAAAGAGATAGTGTAAAATAAATGGTAATAAAGTGAATAAACACGCGTCTCACTCTAGAGCCTTGGAGGTGCTTCTATAAATCAAATTCTTTCCATAATTTGCTCTCTGAGACTGTGCTGAGAAGCAGAATCAGACCTCATCTGCTTGCTGGAGCAGTAGGCTTAGATTTATGGATGTGGGTTCACAGAGGATGCCCATGCCATTTCAAAGTGGGAAAATCATTTTCATTGGGAGGGGTTCCAAGAGAAGATTAAACCTTTCACTTACAGAGATCGGAGTATCAACAGCTTACAGATCAGATATGCTATTGGAATCAAAAGTAGTTGACCAGTATGCATATTTTGGGAAAAGAGAAAGTTAACAGAGAAAGAATGGGATGTGGCTGTGATACAAAAGTACCATCTGGAGGCTTGAGCACAAATGCCCTGACAGACTATTTCAAGCTTCCCAGTGACTTGGATGTGACCTGAAGCAGCTCAATCTCCCTCTCTGATGTTTAACTTCCATCAGGCAACACGTGAGGAAGAGACGTCAAGAGCTACAGAGGTACCCAGAGAGATGAGATCTGGAAAATCTATGATGTGTCCTGGTATGTATCAGGACAGCATATGGAAGGGCATCACTTGTGAACTTATTTTTGGGGATTGGAAAGTCATTCTTAGAAGGAGTGATGGGAGTCACTTCTTGGATGATGATGATAACACTTGTATAGCTCATATTTATTGAGCACCTACACCCTGGTGCCCTGGGCCATGCCTCTTAAATGGTTCAGACTCACCAGTGACTCATCCCATGCTAGAGTCAGCTATGAGTCAGTTCTAACTCAATGGCAACGAGTTTGAGTTTGTTTTTGAGTTTACACATGGGCAATCTCCTTCTGTGCGATTAACTGCCTCTGAAAACCCGCTGGAGGGTCAGCTATGGGTCGGCTCTGACTTTATGGTACACAACAACGATATAGTGCTTCTATGTTCAAAGGAGTTGGGACCCTTTCCACATTTGTACTCAACTTTCATCCACCAGAAATACGTTATAGCTTGCTCTCAAGAAGCAATTTTTAGTGAATTTTAATAGAGTAGACATCTTTACATTTCACCAAGCTATAAGAAAGGCATGATCTTGGGGTGTGGGGTTTTTACAAATAAATAAAAAGAAAAGCAAGATCTCAGTGGTTGCTCTGCCAGAAGAGGTTGGATTTGAACTCAAATCTGTCTAACTTCTGAGGTCACATTCTTTGTACTTCCCCACCCAGCTCCTTTGTAAATCTTCAAGGTCCCAATTCTCAATTTGGCATGAACATAAGTGTGGTTAAACTATTCTCGTCTTCACTGCTTTTGCTTTTATATGCATATTTGTTACTGATTTTTTTTTCTTTTAATGATTTGAGGACAGATCCTATTCCAAATCTACGCATCTTGGTCCACAATGTGGAGGCTGATGAATAGTAAAAAGCGTTTTGCACATGGAAAGCAAAGAAGCATTATTCATTTTCGCTTCCTGCTGTAGCAAATTACCATGCATGTAATGGCCTAAAACAACATGAATTTATTATCTTACGGTTCTGGAGACTGGAACCTAAAATTTCATGGGTTAAAACCAAGGTGTTGACAGAACTGTGTTTCTTCTGGGCACTCTAGGAAAATTTATGTCCTTGTTTTTCCAGATTCTAGAGGTTGACCGCATTGCTGGGATCATAGCCTCTTCCTCTACCCCTAAAGTAATGTAGCAATGTAATCCTTTCAACTGAGTTGCTGACCCTTGTTGGTATATATGTTTCTGACTACAGCTTCTTCATTCTCTCTGACCTTCTTCCTTCTCTCTTATATCTCGTGATTAAACCATATCTCGTGATTAAACCACATCCAGGTAATTCAGGGTCATCTCCCTGTCTCAAAAAAGCTTATTTAATATCTCTGTCTCATTGTCATTGGGACAGAAGTAGGAGCCAACTCACAGCTGACCCTCCAGCAGGTTTTCAGAGGCTGTAAATTGCATGAGAGGAGATGGCTCACCTTTCGCCCACAGAGCAGCGGGTGGATTCTAATCACCTGCCTTTGGTTTGGCAGTACAGCCCCTTGCCCACTAGGCCACTAGAGCTCCCTCATAGCTTGGTTGCTAGTGTTTTAGTTGTTAGGTGCTGTCGAGTCAAGTATGACTGTAAACAACAAACATGAATTCTGTCCTGTTCTGTGCCATCCTCATCATCTCTGATACACTCAAGCCTCTTGCTGCAGTCACCATGTCAGTCTGTCTCATTGGGTTCTTCCTCTCCTTTACTGACGCTCTATCTTTCCAAGCATGATATCCCTTTCCAAGAAATAGTCTCTCCTGGCAACATATTCAAAATATGAGGGAAGAAATTTTGCTATTCTTGCCTCCAAGGGACACTCTGACTGCACCTTTTCCAAGATATCCCTACTCGTTCTTTCTTTTGGCAGTCTATGGAATATTCAGCACTCTTCTCAAACACCACAACACAAAGGCATTTGTTTTTTCTCCTGTCATCCAGTCCTCTGATGCATAGCAAGTGATTGAAAAGACCTGAGTCAGGTGCACCTTAGTCTTCAAAGTGGCAACATTGCTCTTAAGTATTTTGGGAAAAGTCCCCATCAGTGGACTTGCCCAAAGCAATTCATGGCCTAATGAGTAAAGGAGCTGTGCTTCCAACCCAAAGGCAGGCAGTTAAAAATCTATCAGCGCTTTACAGGTGAAAGATGGGCAATTTTCTCTGGAAAACCTACTGGAGAGTCAGCTATGTGTCTGTTCTGACTAGACTGCACATAACAACAACAAAATAGCTTAGTAGTAGGGATCATCTTGTCTATCACAAGTCTGTTAGACACTACCTTTTTGTGTGTCAACCTTTGAGGCTGACATTTTGTCTAAGCCTGTGGCTCCTTTTGTGGACTCTGCACGAGTATGGCCAGCAGGCTGCCCCAGGAACAGTTATGCCCCTGTTACTGCACATCCTTATGGGTTCACGGAAAGCCCAGCATTCCTACCTCAGATGCCCTCCCGTGCTTCACTCTGGAAATGTTCCATTCATTCCATGTCCACTTAAACCCAGTGAATCAGACACGACTGGGAGAGCCATGAGTAGCCAAGGAACCCAACCCTGTCCTCAGAGTGGAATCCATGGACCAGTAGCATCTGCATCCATCAGCTGGGAGCTTATTATAAATACAAACTTCAGGCGTATGGCAGACCTATGACATCAGAATAAAGGCAGAAACTTAGAGGGTTCCTCAATCATCCAAGACCAGTTGGATTGTGCCCAGGTCTGGCATTGAGAGAAAGGCTGGGTCTTCAGGGCGACATAAAGGATGGCTCCCTCAACATCCATTCTTAGCAACCATGAAGGTCTCATGCAGGGTGCAATGAGATGTTTCCTGGTCCTGCGCTATGCGCAGGATTGTTTATGAGTTCTATTAGCATTTTCATTGGCTCATTTTTGAATGTGTATCATCAAGCCTCTTTTCCTGGTCTGAATATGGAGGGTCTACTTATATCTGCTCAGCATATAGCAATACGCATTTCTACTGACAGATGGGTGATAGCTGCTCATGAGGTTCACTGGCCAAGAATCCAACATATGTCTCCCACAGAGAAGGCAAGAATTCTGTCACTGAATCATCACTGCCCCCATACTATACTGGGCCTTAGGACCTCTGAACTCAAATTTTGGCTGATCTTCCATTTACATGCTCTTTAGTTCTGACTGAGTCATTCTCTCAAAGGACCTCTGGTGGCTCAGAGGCAAGGTACTGTACTGTCAACCCAAAGATACATGATTCAAATCCATCGCGTGCTTCATGGGAGAAAGATGAGCAAATCTCCTCTCATGTGATTTACTGCCTTTGAAAACTCACTGGAAGGTCAGCTAGGGATCAGTTCTAACTCAATAGCACATAACAACATCATTTTTTCTGAGCATTACCTCCAGATAGGCAGCAGAGTATGTTGTTGTTGTTGTTAAGTGCCGTCGAGTCGCCGGCGACTCATAGTGACCCTATGAAGGAGAGTCCTCGACACTTAGGTGCCTTTCATCCTCTCTCCAGGTTCATAGGGTTTCCGGAGGCAATAAATAGCATGGAAGGTGATTGCCCATCATTCTCCCATGCATGGAGCAGCTAATAGATTCGGCCCACATGCCTTTGGGTTGGCAGCACAACTCCTTACCACTAGGCCACCAAAGCTCCCTAGGACATCATCATGTGCATCACTACTTCATTTTATCCATGCTATACTCTGCTGGAGAGTGGGGTGGAGCTCCCCGGTTAAAACAAGCTTGGAAGGAGGAGTGGCATCCACTTCCGTAACAGCTTGCCTCTGGTAACCCTATGAACCTGGAGAGAGGATGAGGCACCCAAGCATCAAGGATTCTCCTTCACAGGGTCGCTATGAGTCGCCTGCGACTCGACGACACTTAACAACAGTAACATCAACATAGAGAGAGATCAGCTGGCCCAGTGGACAGAAAGCGATGCGACCAAGCCAAAGGTGGGTGACTGCTATTTATTGCCTCTGAAAACACAGCTATGAGTCACTTCTGAGTAAATGGTACACCATCCAGGTATAGTTATTAAGAATGAAATTATTAGAAATGTAAGTTTGTATGGCCACAACGCACTGGGATTTCTGTATGGGAACAGCTGTGATGTGGTGGAGTGAGCACTGACTTGGAACTCTTAAGATCAGAATTTCTCTCTCACTACACACAAGTGCTATGACCTTGCACAAGCTCCTGAACTACCCCCTTTCCTTGCCTCAGTTTCCTTTCTTGGAATAGGGAGAAAATAACACTTTCCTTTGGTCAAATTGTCAGGATGATATAAAAATAATGAATGTGTGAGTGCCTGGCAGAGAAAAAGGCTCAATAAATGCACGTGGATGCAGAGGAAACAATTTGCTAAGGAAATTAATAGCATAAACAATGGTGTCAGGGGAGATATTTGACATGCTCAAGAGAACAAACTTCCTGAGAGCGTTAGCGGCCGCTATTTGTTTTACCAACAATTCATGTTCCAATTATAAGTGAGTCATCTATTTGCTAGCACAGACCTGAGCTGGATCTCAATTTGGCCACATTTCCTCAGCCAGGACTTGAAGTTAGCAATGCCCTTGGAATAATGGAAATTGTAACTTATTTCATATGATGATGATGATGTTGTTATGTACCCTCAAGCTGGAACCTACCCATTGCTGATTCTCCAGAAGGTTTTCAGAGGCAGTTAATCACACAGAGGAGATCACCCATCCTTCTCCTGCGGAGCAGCTGGGGGATTTGAATTGGCTGCCTTTGGGATTGCAGTTTCCTATTTCAGATGATAGAAAAACTAAAACTTTTCACAGTTCCTATATGAATTTTCTGCCACGGGCCTGCTTTAATCCAAGTGGTTGGCTAGAGAAGTAGGTTGTTGTGTACCATCAAGTTGGACTCGACCCATAGTTGACCCTCCAACAGGTTTTCAGAGGCCGTTAATCGCACAGGAGGGGATTGCCCATCCTTCTCCCGTGGAGTAGCTGTGATTGTTCTAGAATTCTAGGGAGTTTTGGGGTTTAGTGGTAAGAAACTGTGCTGCAATCCCAAAGGCAGGTGGTTTTATTTCACCAGCTGCTCTGTGGAAGAAAGACGGGGAATCTCCTCCTGTGGGATTGACTGCCTTTGTGAACCCACTGGAGGGTCAGCTATGGGTTGGTTCCAACTCAATAGTACATAAAAACAACCACCACCAGTATTCTTAGTATTAGAGTAGATAATAGTCAGTATTCTAGTACCTATGTCTCCAAGTTTCAGGCCTGGGAACCCAAGATGGCATGTGGGGCCCACAATGCCCTATAGCAAAAGAAACATAGAGTTAAAGCCTAAAAGACTGTGAGTATCCACAATCTTTGAGAGATTTGTTCTTATTTGCATCTCTGAGTGTTGGCAGGATGCTGTAATAGAAAAGAACATCAGTTTTGGAATTGGACCAACTTTTAGATGACTTCTGATTCTGCTGCGTTCTAGCTGTGTGAAACCAAAACTCCCTGAGCCCTGGCTTTCTCATCTGTAAAATGGGTACAACAGTACTTAATCAATTCTGATAAAGATGAATATGACTTGTTTATATGACAGGTATTTAATGCACTGTAGCCCTTGACCCACTATGCACACGATGGGGGCTCCTTTCAGACACAACCACCTTGCTGGGATCTTGGCAGGCCTACTTAGAAAGGAGAATAAGATTCCAGAGTCTTCCAGAGCCTGACACACAGAAGGTGCTCTTGCATGTTGACTGACTGAATTTCCAAACAGCTGACTCAAGCAAATCACGTTATTGTTAGGTGCTGTCAAACCAATTCTGACTCACTGCTACCCTATATACCACTGCACAGAACAAACTACGGGTCCTGAACAGCCTTATAGGTCTTCCTATGTCTGAACTCATTATTGCAGTATTGGTGTTAACCCACCTTGTTGAGGGTCTTGCTCTTTTTTTTGCTGACCCTCTACCTTGTCAGGATAGAGCAGGGTTTAGGGCTGTTGTACAGAGGGTCGCTATGAGTCGCAGGAGACTTGACGGCACATAACAACAACTACTTCACCAAGAAGAATGTCCTTCTTCAAGGACCAGTCCTTTTTGACAACACGTTCAAAGTACTTGGAAGTCTCATCAATCTGCCTTCTAAGGAGCTCTTAGACTGTCCTTCTTGCAACAATGAAGGGTTTGTTCTTCTGACAGTCTATATTCAATATTCTTCTCCCAAATCCATCATTGAATAACATAAATTCTTCCTTTATCTCCCTTATCCACTGTCCAATTTTCTCATGCATTCGACGTTACTGAAAATAGGATGGCTTGGGTCAGGAACACCTTATTCTACAAAGTGACATCTTTGCTTTTCAACACGTTACAGTGGCCTTTTGCAGAGGATTTATCCTATGCAATATAGTACTTGATTTCTTGTGTTTTAATAAAAATTTTAATGAAAGTTTATAGAAAACTTGGATTTCCATTCATTCATTGTTGCATATTTTCCTCCCTGCCCCTGCCCCCAGTTCACTTTTCTTTTTGAAAAAAAAAATTCTTTCATTGTTGTATAATTCCTCACCCCCACCCCAGTCCACTTTACTATGCAGCTCTTATTCTGGACACTTATCATACAAATAATACATAGTCATATATTCTTTCTAAGCATTTCTTTCCATCATCTGTTTTCATGAAGTGTGCATTATTTGTCCCCTCTTTTCTTAGTTATCCCCCAACCCTGATGTCAGTCTCATTTTACAACAGTGGTATTATGCAGTATTTGTCCTTCTGTGACTGACATATTTCACTCAGCATAATGTTCTCCATGGTAACCCATTTTGTATATTTCATGAGTTTCTTGTTTTTCAGTGCTGCATAGTATTAACATTGTGTGAATATACCACAGCTTCTCTAGCCCTTCGTTTGTTGTTGGGCACTTGGATTGTTTCCATTCCTTTGCTATTGTGAAAAATGCAGCAATAAACATGGATGTGCATATATATCTGACAGTTCTGGTTTCTTTAGGGTATATTCCCAGTAGTGGAACTGCTGGTTCAGATGGTATTTCTATTTCTAACTTTTTGAGAAAGCGCCATACTACCTTCCATAGTGGTTGCATCATTTTACACTCCCGCCAACAGTGATTAAGGGTTCCAGTTTCTCCATAACCTCGCCAGCATTTGTTGTTTGCTGCTCTGTTGAATTTTGCTGTTCTTACTGGGGTGAGATGATATCTCATAGTTGTTTTGATTTGCATCTCTCTCAGAGCCAAGGATTTTGAACCTTTCTTCATGTGTTTGTTGGCCATCTAAATGTCTTCTTTGGTGGAGTGTCTGTTCATACCCTGTGCCCATTTTGCAACTGTGTTGTTTACCCTCATCTTGTTGTGGTAAGTGCTTGATTTCTTGCCCACTGTCTTCAAGTAAAATGAAACCCTTGACAACTTCAGTATTTTGTCTATTTCTCATGATGTTGCTTATTGATCCAGTTGTGGAGACTTTTGCCATCTTTATGCTGATGTGTAAACTGAAGGTTGTATGGAGGCTTTGATCTATCTTCATTAGCAAGTGCTTCAAGTCCTCTTCATGTTCAGCAAACAAGATTTCAAATTTACATATCACAGATTAATAATGAGTCTTCTTTAATTTTAATGCTGTATTTTTCTTCATATAGTCCAGTTTCTCTGGTTATTTGCTCATCATACAGATTGATTTTATGGAAAGAATACAAGCCTGATACACATCTATTATGATTTTAAATCACAAAGTATTCCTTGGTCTATGAGCAAGTCCTTTATGAGCTTAAAGTGTCCTGGAATTCCCATTCTTCACAATATTCTCCATAATTTGTTATGATTCACACAACTGGATACCTTCGTATAATCAATAAAATGCAGGTAAATATAGTATTTTCTGCTCCTAGTCAAAATCCATCTGATCTCAGCAATAACATCCTCATTCTACATCTTCTTCTGAATTTGACTTTAATTTCCAAGTCAACGTATTGCTGTAATAATTTTTAATTACCTGTATTCGATCACTTACATGTGATATTAGTGATATTGTTTGATAATTTCTGCATTCCATTGGATACTTTCCTTTGGAAAGGTCATGAATATGGATCTCTCCCAGTTGGTTGGCCAGGTAGCTATCTTGCAAATTTCTTGGCAGAGACAAGTGAGCGAACAGCCTCATTGTTTCTCCAGTCTTTCTGATGACTGAACTCAATTGGGCAGAAATGTGATTAATGCCTTCAGGACTGGCCACAGTGGCCCCCAAATAACCACTAACAGAAGCAGCCTGACGCTGGTCAATTTGGATATCTGCAGACCTGAGCAGAGTTTACATTTGACTCCCTAAACTAATTTCCCTGAAGTCAAATAACCGGCGAAGGTCTTTTCATGTTCCTTGTATAAATGTCTATTTAATCACCTTTGTGTCGCTAGCACTTTAATAACTTGTACATTTTCCTCTTAATCACTGCTTCAGTTCTGCAAAGAAAAGAAATGGTTGGCTGGAAACCTCGAGCCATCTGTGGTGCGTAAGCCCTGTTCCCCTGACTGCCCACTTGGACACAGAACTTTTCAGCTCAGTCTCATTGGCCATTTGGCTTACACCATCATTTTACAGAGGCAGATACTGCGGCCAAAATCACACAGCTGGTCAGGGAAGGATTGGAGCTGGATCGGCCTTCCCCACATAGTCCCCTTGTGGGCCACCACCACTGTTCCTTCTGCTTCTGGCTGTGGAAACAGCAGGTGATTTTGCAGTCCCATGGACTTGGGTTCGAATCCCAGTTTTGTTACCTGCTGACTCTTGTGACTTGAAGCAGACAGTAGACCCTCTATTGTGAATTGAATAGTGCCCCCCAAGTACGTGCTATAAATATACACCCTTATATTTGTTAAGTGTAATTCTATTTGCAGAAAGAGTTTTCTTCACCATGTTAACGAAGCCATATCACTGTATTTGTTATGTGATGTCAAGTCAGAATCAATTCATAGCTGGCCCTCCAGGGGGTTTTCAGAGGCTGTAAATCACAAGAAAAGAGATTGCCTATCTTTCCCCCTAGGAGTAACTGGTGGATTCGAACCACCTACTTTTGGGTTTGCAGCGCAACTCCTTACCCACTAGGCCACCAGAGGTCCCTCACATCACCGTATGTGTGTGCATTTTAAACCAATCACCTCTGAGATATAAAAGAGCATATCAGGCACAGAGAAAATAAAACCAAACCCACCGTCAGAGAATCAACTCCAACCTCCCTCCTGAGCTTCTCGGGTTGTAAATCTAGGAGATGGCTCATCATTCACCCTTGAAGAGATGAGTAGATTAGAACTGCTGACCTCCTAATCAGCACTATGCTACCAGGGCTCGTTAGGCACAGAGAAGCAAGCACAAATGGGAGAGAGAGAACTGATGCCTTATTGAGATTTCCAAGAACGCCAAGAAGAAGGTGAGACAAGGATATTCCCCAAGATAGAACAGAAAGAGACTTCCCCCTAAAGTTGGTCCCTTAAACTTGGGCTTCTAGCCTCTAAAACTATGAGAAGATAAATTTCCATTTGCCAAAGACAGCCACTTGTAGCATTAATTTTTGGTACAGCTGTTGCTGTTATGTGTCACTGAGTTGGAACCAACTCATAGCTGATCTTCCAGCGAGTTTTTGAGACAATAAATCATATGGGAGGAGACTGCCCATCTCTCTCTCTGAGCAGCTGGTAGCTTTGAACCCTTTGCCTTAGAACTAAGACGTCTTCTTGGAGCCTCAGTTTGCCTCTTTGTAAAATGTGAATTATGGTGCAGCCTCATTGTCGGCATTGAGATGGCATATAACACACCCAGGTGGGTCTGGCCCATCCCAACTGCCCAGTGTTATTTGTCTTTGACCTTCAATGAAATGCATACCGAGAGTAATAATAATGGAAATAGTTCACGTTTATAGAGCGCTTACTTGCTGCCAAAACTGTTCTAAGCACTTTACATGTATTAGCTCATTTATTTCTCCTCCTCTAAAGGCAAATGTATCTTTCTGGCCTCCCCAGAGCCATCCATCTCAAAACTCCTGGCCTGCCTGGCCTAGCAGCATTTCCACAGAATTTGCTGATTTGAAACAATATGTTGCTGAAGTGATTTCTCGTTTCCTGTTGATGGCTTGTAGCAGGCAGCCTGCTTGATGGGACAGTGTGATGAAAAGCAAATGCTTTTAGCAAATATGACTAGTTCTAAATCTGGGCTCCAGGTTGACCAGCAAACAAGAGTGAGAAAAAAGGGGAAAGTGTAGGAAAGAATGGTCCCTGGTCAAGTAAAATAAATGAAGATGGTCCCTGGGGTGGGGGGTGGGGCGGGTGGTTAGAAATGGGGCCTCCCTCCAAAGGAGTTGAAGTCAGGACTTCGGCTACAAAGTTAAAAGATTTTAGTTTGGTCTCCAGATGCCTATTGTACATCATCATCCTTCAAGTTCACCTCCATTTAAACACTCCTGATAGCATGTGTTTAGTGTGGCATCAGGACTGGAGGTAGACTCATCAACAATCTGCATTATGCAGACAACACAACCGTGCTTGCTGAAACTGAGGAGGACCTGAAGCACTTGCTGCGGAAGGTCAAGGACTGCAGCCTTAATATGGATTGAAGCTCAACACCAAGAAAACAAAGATTCTCACCGCTGGGCTGATTGTCAGCATCATGGTAGATGGTGAAGAGGCTGAGATTGTTGACAGCTTCAGTTTGCTTAGTTCTACAATCAACACTCTTGGTACCAGCTGCCAGGAAATTAAAAGATGAATTGCATTGGGAAAGTCTGCTGTCAAGAGACCTCTCCAAAGTACTGAAGAGCAATGATGTCAGTCTGGAGACTTAGGTGCGCCTGATACAGGCCATGGTCTTTGCAATTACTTGCTATGCATCAGAGATCTGGACGATGACTAGGCATGACAGAAGGAGGGTTGATGCCTTTGAGCTGTGGTGCTGGAGAAGAGTATTGAATATACCACTGACTGCTAGGAGAACAAACAAGTTCATCCCGATGAGGGTGAAACCAGGCTACTCCTTGGAGGCAAGTATTCTGAAGCTTCGTCTGACATACTTTGAACATGTTGCAAGGCGGGATTAGTCCTTGGAGAAGAACGTCATGCTTGGGAGGGTGGAGGGACAGCACAGGAGAGGAAGACCCTCGATGAGATGGATTGATTCAGTCATTGGGGTAATAGGGATAGGCGTGTCGGAGACAGCAAGATTGGCAAGGGATAGAGCAGGGTTTAAAGCTGTTGTACAGAGGGTTGCTATGACAGCACATAACAACAACAACAGCATGTGTTCAGTCTCATCCCTGCATGTCCTTCTGTTTGCACGCACTGTCCCCTTTCCCTCCTCTACCTGGTAACTCCTACTTAGCCTTCAAGACTTGGTTCCAATGTCACCTCCTCCAAGAAGCCTTGGAGCCTCCCAGCCTTATCTGCATACTCATTTGAGTGACCTCTACTGTACACAACTCTTTCCTTGACCACACTGCAGATTCCTGGAGGAGAAGCCTTATCCCATTTTATGCCCCAGAAGTGAGCTTGGCAGGGAGTTGATAACTCTGTAGATACTGGTGGACTGAATGAATGAACCAGGAAATGAGCCTATCCCCACTCAGGTAAGTGGTGATGATTTGATGAGATAATTATATTGATGCCAATTAATGATTGCTACTACCAGGTGCAAAAACATTGTGTTGAGCCTTTTATTCACATTATGACAATAGCCGCCAAACCTGGAGCACCTGCTGCTGTCCAGGCTTGGACTAGTCACTGCCACCACATTCAGCCCAGTTCTCTGAGAGCAGAGGGCCTGCCCAAGGCACATAGCTAGGAAGGGGCAGCCTCACATTCTTCCTTGATCCGGGCTGCCTTCCAGGGGCAGTCCCTACTCCTTGTTCTTGCAGGGACCAGGACTGGCCTCAGTTGGCCCCTGCTCCCATTTCTTGGAACCTCTTCCAGGTCCCAGTGCTCAGGTGGCTCGGCTTCTCAGTCTGTGTCCCACCCAGTGGTGGAGAAATGCAGAAAGCCAAGCATGTGCAGAGAGCCCCAGGTCCACTCCTCACAACAGGGAAACAATGCGAGCATTTAGCAGCAGAGCTGCTTTAACTAATCACCACCACCACCAGTGATTAACCCTTATACAGCTGCAGCAAATAAACAGAGGAGCTGCAGAGAAATGTCTGGAGAGTGAGACCCAGCACACACCCCTCCACACCTGGCTCCCCTTTTTCTGCTGAGTTTCTTTCCAGACTATTGGATTAACTAGCTTGCATTGAGACTTTGGGGACAGCTGGGAGACCCCCACAACTGTGTCACTTGTTATGTTAGGGTGGAGGAAGCACAGGTTGGGGGGAGATGAGTGCTCCTCACTTCTCCCACCCCAGCCTGAAAAGAAGTTGAACCAGAAAATGCCTGGTTCTCATTGGATTATATGTCATGGGTGCCCCCTGGAGAAATCATGCCAGACAAGGGGCACGGAGACAACAAGGAAGCTTGGTATTTGTCCCTCAGACCTTTCCAATGTCCTTGCCATGTGCCAAACTCTGTGCTGGGTGCTGGGGACTCGAGCTCTGATCCCTGCTTTAACCCGGAGGGGAAAGCAGAGAAACCAGTAGGCACAGAGACACACACATGGGGGAGGAATGTCACACCGCAGTAGGGTCCTAAGGGAAGGGGAGCCACCAGGTATTGTTTAAAGTCAAGCTGAAAACCCTAAGAAAATAAGGGCATGGCAGGGAACAGACAATTCAGAGCTGCTCTACATGTGGGCATGAATCTAAGTGAGGAGGGCAACACTGAAACCAGGGTTGTTGTTTGTTATGTGCCGTTAAGTTGCCTGCCACTCATAGCGACCCTATGTACAACAGCCCTACACCCTGCTCTATCCTGTGCCAATCTTAATGTCTCTGACACACCTACCCCCAGTACCTCAGTCACTGAATCAATCCATCTCATTGAGGGTCTTTCTTTCTTGTGCTGTCCCTACACCCTTCCAAACATGACGTCCCTCTTCAAGGACTGGGTCCCTCCATGCAACATGTCCAAAGCATGTCAGATGAAGCTTCAGAATCCTTGTCTCCAAGGAGCAACCTGGTCTTATCCTTTTAGGATAAACTTGTTTGTTCTCCTAGCAGTCAGTGGTATATTCAATACTCTTCTCCAGCACCACAGCTCAACGGCATCAACCCTCCTTCTGTCATGCCTAGTCATCGTCCAGATCTCTGATGCATAGCAAGTAATTGCAAAGACCATGGCCTGTATCAGGCACACCTAAGTCTCCAGACTGACATCATTGCTCTTCAGTACTTTGGAGAGGTCTCTGACAGCAGACTTTCCCAATGCAATTCATCTTTTAATTTCCTGGCTGCTGGTACCAAGAGTGTTGAAACCAGGGTAGTTACCTCAAGATTCTCACTCAGGGCTGCAAAGTCGGAACTGACTCCTAACAGCCCCACCAGTGGATTTTCAGTGGCTGTAAATTACACAGGAGGAGACTATTCATCTTTCTCCTGCAGAACAGTTGGTGGATTCAAACAGCCAGAGAGGCGTCACCTTCCGGTTAGGAGTGCAACTCTCCACGCACGCCAGCAGAGCTCTGTCATCAGAATTGTTAGGTGTCACTGAGTTGGAACCAGCCCACATGGCTGACTCTCCGGTGGGTTTTCAGAGGCAGTAAATTACGGGGGAGAAGAGTGCCCATCTTTCTCCCACAGAGCAGCTGATGAACTTGAAACAGGTGCCTCTAGGTTGGCAGTGCAACTCCTTACCCATGAGTGACCAGAGTCCTCTCACCTGAGCCTAGAGGGGCAGAAAGGAGGGAACCACCAGTTCCTCATTGACAGGAAGAGGATCTGGTGAGATAAGGTCTCAAAGCAGAAGAAACGCTAGAAGGTTGGTTTTGAAGGATGAATTGGTGTTCTCTACCGGATGAGAAAACAGGGAAGAACTCCTAGGGCAGTGTACAACAGCAAAGCACAGGGAGAGTGAGACCACGGTGCTAAGTTGGTCTGCATGTCTAGATGGCATGGTCTGAGAGGGGACATGACGAGAGAGAAGGCAAGGACAGCGTGAAGGTCTAAGGAGTGTGGACTTTAGCTCAAGGGCAAAGATGAACCTTTGGAGGGTTTGGAAAAGGGCAATTATATGCTGCTTTGAGTGATGGCTCCCAAAGGCCACTTTGGTTAGAATGCAAAGGATGGGATCCAGGAGGAGGCACAGAGCTGGAGGTCTAATAATGTAGTTTAATGACAGCATTTATATGAAGACACAGTGTGATTTTAAGAGCCCCTGCCCCAGCACACACACACACACACACACACACACACACATATCCATATAATGCATATATACATACATACTCCTTTTAACACTTACGACAACTCACTTCATGTATATACTTTGCTTTCTCCATTAGGTAGATTAAAAAGCTAACAGAGATGAAAGCACTTGCCCAAGGGTACACAGTAATTGGGGGGGGGGGTTGCGCTCAGGATTCCAGCCCAGTCAGTTCAGCTATAGAAGGATCCTCTTAACCACTATGCTATAGGGCTACAAGGACAAAGGGACAAAAATGTGAGACCAGGCAGTATTTAGAGGGAATATTCCTGATGGGCCTCCTCTGTATGTGGGGTACCCTGAAATAGTTTTTGGCTTCCACAGAGAGAGGGGTGTATATATTTTAATTCTAAGATCCAGGGTGGGTGAGGTGGGGGTGGGCAGGACTCTGTTGTGTGTCGTGTTGAGGGGATAGAAACTTCTAGAACCAAGCATGATGAGAAGCCCCTAGGGGTTCCCAGGAACACCTATCTTTGAGAGTGGAGGTAATACTTTTGCTTGGATGAGTATGTGCCTATAAGCTCTTTCAGATTCAGGAAGGCAGAGTATAGGGAGATAAGAGGTGAGTGTGCCTCCGTGTAGGGAAATCAGAGAACTGGCTCTTCTCCAACAGATTTCCCCAGATGTAACAAACCCACATTCAAGACTCTGCTCTCTTCCACTCCAGAGCCATCAACCCACACAACTCACAGTCATGCTCACCTCAGAGTCTGTGGTCAGGTGGCTCCTGAAGGACAGTTGGGCCCTACTAATATGAGGCTAAAGCTCTGGCTACTTGGACAATCTGGGTGTGACTACACTTCTCATTTTTTCAGCCATGCAACTAGGAAGGGTGAGCACAGTGAACAGTGACCATCAGAGAGCAATTTTACACACTTTGTAACACAATCATCAGATGTTCAGAATTCTAGTTGGTGGGCCGTACTGTGTGGTAATGCTGAAGTTAGAGGCTGTGGGCATGTGTACATAACATTGAACTTGAATCTAATTCCTGGGCTGTTTGATAAACAAGGAGATACTACTCTCAGTCTTTCATCTTTGTGGCACTCAGAATTGTGTTTGAATTCTCAAGAAAAAGCACTTAGAAATATATGTTAAGAGCATCTCCTGTTTGCCAGGACAGGAAAATCCAACAGAAATTATTTCAAGAAAAGATGCAAAAAATTAGATGACAAGGGAATGTTCTGGGAATATATAATTCTGGTCTTAAAAGGAGCGCCTCAGAAACCTGATGGAGGGTCAATATGGGTTGGAATCAAATGCACTGAGCTGGTTTTTATTGCATAGTCTTAAAGCAAAGTAAGATAGGGCAAGGTCAAAGCCAGGGTCACTATCCTAGACAAGGAATACCCAATCTGCCAATCAGAGGCCTCACTCCATCGGCTGCCACTGCCAACACCTGTTGGAGCCATGACATTTCTTTATCATCAGGAAAAAGCACTGTTAGACAGGAGGCTGTCATAGCAATGAACACAGGCTGGTGAAGCCACTGCCAATGCATTATAAATAAACACACACACTCCCTTCCCGGTTCTAGTGGGAAGCTCAAGCCCACCTATGGGGCATTTACACACAAATGGCTGAACAAGCTCGAGCCACGCTGGGGCCTGGCATCAGAACTCCTCCTAGACAGACTGCACAAGGCAGATACCTTCTGTCCGACAGCTGCGTTCTCCAGACCCACAGTGTGGGGGAACCAGCACAGTAAATGGTTTACAAACCCTGAGCACAGCTTCTCCCAGCCCCGACTGTTCACATCAACAACTCTGCCATCCTGCTTTCCCCCTCTGCAGGGCACTACTCCAGCACCAAAGCGCTGCACTCACACCCCTTCACTGGAGAAGGAGGGAACATCTCCTGCCCCTTATGGATCCCTCTGTGTCCCCTGAACCTGGCTCTTCAGTTCCCCTGAACGTTCAAAACGCAAGTGCTTTTATAAGCTAGCAGAAGAGGCTGCTGTTTCCCCTTGCAACTAGCTACAGCCCTTATGTTGGTTAACATTCAGCTACAGGAGGACTTCAGTCTTTAGAGCCCTATAGTCTCAAGTGCTGAGACTCCAGAGCCTGTTTAGGGACCTCTGCTTGCATTTCCCTTTCTGAAGCTTCCCATTGGTTTTCCCAAAGACAACACATGTCTGCACTTGAGACAAGCATCCCTCTCTTCCCGCCCCTTCTACCCAAACACAGGGCAGGTGCTGGCACTCCTCTGGACCTGGAGGTGAGGTCTGGGAGGAGGGGACCAGAAAAAGCTGAGGAATGAAGGAGGGAAGCTAGTCTTTCTCAAGAGCAGGGGAACTGGGTCTTGAATAAAGTGACTCCCCCAAGAGTTACGCCCAACTTCCCCAGAATCTGAGATCCAAGAACGGGCTCTGCCTTGGTCTCGGGGAGTGGTGACCCATCAAGTGTCCCATCTCGAGGGGGTGGTAAAGTCGGCCTTTTGGCTCTAGCTAACCGGAGACGTGGAGCGGAGGGGAACGGGTTGGCGCGTAGGGAACTCACGGAGGAGAAATTGTGCGGGCCGCAGAGCTCCCCGCGGTACTTGCAGGAGAGCAGCATGTCCTCCAGCTGGTGGCCCAGGCGGTCCATGAAGGCGGCGCTGATACCCTCGAAGTGGCGCGGCGGCAGGAAGAGGCGGAAGTCGGCCAGCTTGCGGAACCACTGGCGGCGCGACTCATCCCCTCGCAGCAGCTCGCTGACCAGCGGGCGCGCCGTGCGGTTGGGCAGCAGCAGCCCGAGCCAGTGGCCGGCGTAGTAGAGGTCCCCCTTGGAGAGGCGCGGGAAGCGCAGCGGGTTGTTGTTGCACACCGTGACGGCGGGGAAGGGCAGCTGGCGGCTCCACTCGCGGTGCACCCGCGTGTGCGACGGGAAGCTGAGCCAGTAGAGTAGGCGGTTCGAGGACCAGGAAAGCAGCAAGCCGAGGGACGTGCAGAAGGCCAGCACCCAGAGCGCCCGTCGCTGGAAGGAGCCCCCCGCCGCCGTGCGCCCGGCGCACATGTGCCGCAACCCGTGCAGTTTAACGCGGCTCAGGGATGGCCGCCCCCTGCGGGCGACCCCTTGCCCCTGCAGCGCCCGCTCGCGCTCGCCGCCTCTGCCGCTCCC